>NC_084736.1:20457201-20484701 GCF_033978785.1 Entelurus aequoreus | reverse complement strand
TTTTGTTGATGTTATTGACTTGTGTGGAGTGCTAATCAGACATATTTGGTCACTGCATGACTGCAAGCTAATCGATGCTAACATGCTATTTAGGCTAGCGATGTGTACATATTGCATCATTATGCCTCATTTGTAGCTATATTTGAGGTCATTTACTTTCCTTTAAGTCCTCTTAATTACATTTATATCTCATGACACATGTAATATGGCTTTTAATTTTTTGCGGCTCCAGGCAGATTTGTTTTTGTATTTTTGGTCCAATATGGCTCTTTCAACATTTTGGGTTGCCGACCCCTGGGCTAGTGCTTCTAAAATCTCATAACCATGATTTGTCTGCTAAGGAAGTTAGCATTTCATTCTTTAATGTGTCACTTTTTGAATATTTTTTTTAGGATGTGTTCATGTACAAAACCCAAAACCAGTGAAGTTGGCACGTTGTTTAAATGGTAAATAAAAACAGAATACAATGATTTGCAAATCCTTTTCAACCTATATTCAATTGAATAGACTGCAAAGACAAGATACTTAACGTACGAACTGGTAAAATGTGTTATTTTTTGCAAATATTAGCACATTTGGAGTTTGATGCCTGCAACATGTTTCAAAAAAGCTGGCACAAGTGGCAAAAAAGACTGAGAACGTTGAGGAATGCTCATCAAACACTTATTTGGAACATCCCACAGGTAAACAGGCTAATTGGGAACAGGTGGTTGCCATGATTGGGTATAAAAGCAGCTTCCATGAAATGCTCAGTCATTCACAAACAAGGATGGGGTGAGGGTCACCACTTTGTCAACAAATGAGTCAGCAAATTGTCGAACAGTTTAAGAACAACATTTGTCAACAAGCTATTGCAAGGAATTTAGGGACTTCACCATCTATGGTCCATAATATCATCAAAAGGTTCAGAGAATCTGGAGAAAACACTGCATGTAAGCGATGATATTACAGACCTTCGATCCCTCAGGCGGTACTGCATCAAAAAGCGACATCAGTGTGTAAAGGATATCAACACATGGGCTCAGGAACACTTCAGAAAACCACTGTCAGTAACTACAGTTTGTCGCTACATCTGTAAGCGCAAGTTCAAACTCTACTATGCAAAGCCAAAGCCATTTATCAACAACACCCAGAAATGCCGCCGGCTTCGCTGAGCCCGAGCTCATCTAAGATGGACTGATGCAAAGTGTTCTGTGGTCTGACGAGTCCACATTTCAAATTGTTTTTGGAAACTGTGGACCTTGTGTCCTCCGGAACAAAGAGGAAAAGAACCATCCGGATTGTTATAGGTGCAAAGTTGAAAAGCCAGCATCTGTGATGGTATGGGGGTGTATTAGTGCCCAAGGCATGGATAAGTTACACATCTGTGAAGGCACCATTAATGCTGAAAGGTACATACAGTTTTGGAGCAACATATGTTGCCATCCAAGCAACGTTACCATGGACGCCCCTGCTTATTTCAGCAAGACAATGCCAAGCCACGTGTTACAACAGCGTGCCTTCATAGTAAAAGAGTGCGGGTACTAGACCTGCCTGCCTGTAGTCCAGACCTGAGTTTGGTTCATTTTGGCTAAAGCAATGGAATAGAAGAAATGACAGTAATTAGAGATCGGGATCGGATCCTAGTGTTTACATGGGAAAGATTGTACTTACGTGAAAGATCCCTTCTTAAGGGATGCACACTCAGGGAGACACATTTATTACATTCCCATATCTCTGGTTACACACATGCAGGAGTTGCATGCGTTAAGGGAGGGTGCATGTCTTGCCACAACACCGGCTCCAATTTGAGCGCAAGCTGCAGCAAACGTGTTGTCTATCCACTGTGTGAAGCCGCTTATAAGATGGTAATACTCACCACCATGGTGAAAAATACAGTTTTTTCCAATTAATGTTATCACTGGAGGACTAGAGGAAAAGGAATGCTACACAAACACACTAGAAGCAAACTGCTGAGGTGTCATTGATCCAGATGTCGATACTACTGATACCCAATCTAGTATCAGTATACAAAGGATACTAACGTGATTAGGTCAATATTTCTTATTATTACAGGATAAGTTTTTTGTGTTTTTTGTTAATGTTTATAAAGTGAGGGTGTAAGTCTCAAGCTTAAAGTATTTCAGTATATAATGTATGATAGTGTTTTATGTAGCATTCGATACCACACATTTAATACGTCTGATTTAAAGTAAAGTTAAAGTACCACTGCTAGTCACACACACACCAGGTGTGGTAAAATTACCCTCTGCATCTAACCCATCCCATTGTTCCACTCCCTGGGAGGTGAGGGGAGCAGTGAGCAGCAGCGGTGGCCGCGCTCTGGAATAATTTTGGTGATTTAACCCCCGATTCCAACCCTTGATGCTGAGTGCCAAGCAGGGAGGCAATGGGTCCTGTTTTTATAGTCTTTTACAACCATACTCGCAAATTCTACATTTAATAAGATAAGCTTCATAAAAATGTGTTGTTTACTTTAAAAATGGTCAGTTCTATAATCAGGTGTCAAAGTGTTGCCCCCAAACTTCTCTCAAACGTTTGTGCTGCAAAAATGTTCGTTTGTGCCGTTAAAGTTTTTAAATGATTAAGGTTTTGTAGTTTGTATGATATCAAGGTGCTATTCATAACCAGTCCTCCAACCATGTCAACATCTCCCTAAACCTGTCTAAAACATGTTTGGTCTAACTATAATAGTTTTTAAGTTATTATTGTTTTGTTGGTTGGTTTCAGTTGATTTCAAACATACAACACAATTACAATGTAATGCATCATATATTTCCAATTGTTTTATTACCGCATGTCTGAAAAGGAGTAGGAAGAAGCAGAGCTTATTTACTCCTACCTCTTTTCGCATCATAGAAGTTTTATCACTTTTGTTTGTTCGCTGTTTGTAACACCACAGTGAATAAATAATGAGTGAATCAATAAATTAATATCCAATATGTAAACAATTATTTAATACATGAATACATACACAAATAATTAAAGTTCTCATAAATAAATATGAATAATAATATCTCTTTAAAAAAAATGTAAGATGTTAATCAGGCTTGTTATTCTTTGTACTTTGTAAACATTTGGAATTTCAACAGTTTCTTAAAGGCTTACTGAAACCCACTACTACCGACCACGCAGTCTGATAGTTTATATATCAATGATGAAATCTTAACATTGCAACACATGCCAATACGGCCGGGTTAACTTATAAAGTGCAATTTTAAATTTCCCGCTAAACTTCTGGTTGAAAATGTCTATATATGATGACGTATGCGCGTGACGTCAATCGTTGAAACGGGAAGTATGCGGACACATTAAATCCTATACAAAAAACTCTGTTTTCATCTCAAAATTCCACAGTATTCTGGACATCTGTGTTGGTGAATCTTTTGCAATTTGTTTAATGAACAATGGAGACTGCAAAGAAGAAAGTTGTAGGTGGGATCGGTGTATTAGCGGCGGTCTACAGCAACACAACCAGGAGGACAGAGATGGATAGCAGACGCTCTAGCCGAACGACCTCACCTTAACTTCCTCCGTCTCGCCGACCGCATCGGTGTTCGGGTGAAGTCCTTCGTCGCACCGTCGATCGCTGGAACGCAGGTGAGCACGGGTGTTGATGAGCAGATGAGGGCTGGCTGGCGTAGGTGGATAGCTAATGTTTTTAGCATAGCTCTGTGAGGTCCGGTTGCTAAGTTAGCTTCAATGGCGTCGTTAGCAACAGCATTGTTAACCTTCGCCAGGCTGGAAAGCATTAACCGTGTAGTTACATGTCCATGGTTTAATAGTATTGTTGATTTTCTGTCTATCCTTCCAGTCAGGGGTTTATTTCTTTTGTTTCTATATGCAGTTAAGCCCGATGCTATCACGTTAGCTCCGTAGCTAAAGTGCTTCGCCGATGTATTGTCGTGGAGATAAAAGTCACAGTGAATGTCCATTTCGCGTTCTCGACTCTCATTTTCAAGAGGATATAGTATCCGAGGTGGTTTAAAATACAAATCCGTGATCCACAATAGAAAAAGGAGAGAGTGTGGAATCCAATGAGCTAGCTTGTACCTAAGTTACGGCCAGAGCGAAAAAAGATACGTCCTGCACTGCATTCTAGTCCTTCACTCTAACGTTCCTCATCCACGAATCTTTCATCCTCGCTCAAATGAATCGTCGCTTTCTCGGTCCAAATCGCTCTAGCTGCATTGAAAACAATAGGAAAATGTGAGGAGCCTGTCAACCTGCGACGTCACGCTACTTCCGGTACCGGCAAGGCTTTTTTTTTATCAGCGACCAAAAGTTGCAACTTTATCGTCGATGTTCTCTACTAAATCCTTTCAGCAAAAATATGGCAATATCGCGAAATGATCAAGTATGACACATAGAATGGATCTGCTATCCCCGTTTAACTAAAAAAAATTCATTTCAGTAGGCCTTTAAACTTAATCATATTAGTACTTTCCTTGCTTAATCCATTCCATAATTTAATTCCACATACTGATATGCTAAATGTTGTACGTGCGTACAAATGGTTTACATTTTATTTTATTTTAAGGTTACATTTTTCCTCTGGTTGAGAAGAATTGTTGTACATTCTTAAGTAGCAGGTTATAGTTTGCTTTGTACATCATTTTAGCTGTTTGCAAATGCACCAAATTGTTGAATTTCAATATTTTTGATTCAATAATTAAAGTATGTTCTCTATATCCAACATTATGTATTATTCTAATTGATCTTTTTTGTAACACAGTTACACATTTGTAGTTATTTCCCCATATTTCTATTCATATTATTCTGCACAATAATATGTTAACAATCGCGAGCAGTAGAAAATATGGAGTTCTTTTTGGTCCAGAACATCCATCCAGCCATCCATTTACTACCGCTTGTCAGAACATATTTTGCTTCATTTATTATTGACGTGTTTCTTGCTATTTTACGTTGTATATTTTTTACATGAGGTTTCCTGTTAAGTTTATGATTTAATATTACTCCCAAAATATTTTACCCTTTCAATGTCTATTCCGTCTATTTGTATTTGTGTTTGACTTTTTCTTCTACTGTTCCTGAATAACATTATTTTGGATTTACTGCGATTCAAAGATAGTTTTAATTTGTTCATTTCTTCTGTTATTATTTATATTCACTTCAGTGTGTTCTCCTGAACATAACACAGTTGTATCATCCGCAAATAATACTAACTTTAAGTCCTTTGTAACTCTACAAATGTCATTTATATAGAGATTGAACAATTGTGGTCCAAGTATTGATCCCTGAGGTACACCACAAAATATTTTCAGCTCTGTAGAAGTGTGTTCGCCTATCTTCACGTATTGCTTCCTGTTGGTTAAGTAGCTTTTTACCCAGTTCAAGACCAACCCTCTGATGCCATACGTTCTAATTTGTTTATTAAAATATTGTTATTAATTGTGTCAAACGCTTCAATTAAATCCATAAACACTGCAGCCGCACACTGTTTACTATCTATTGTGTTTGTAATCTCTTCTGTTATTTCGATGAATGCTATTGATGTTGAAATATTAGCTGTAAATATTACAATTTTTTCAAGTAATTTGTCCAATCTGTTGTTAAACAATTCAATAATTTTAGAAAATTGTGGAAGTAAGGAAACAGGTCTTTAGCTTGTAAACTGGTGTTTGTCTCCAGTCTTATAAATTTGTAGCCACTAAAAGACACTAAACCGGCCATAAAGCTTTCGGAAAAAAAACATCTAAAAACCGCCAACAATTCTCAATTTACATGTCGTGTCCTGAATATTAACCACGTATTAGCGATATTGTTATGATAAACGCTAACACAGAGGAACTACTTTTAGTGGTCACAGAAAGCTAAATAGCTTGTGCAGACATACTTGTGTTGACATATTGAGCTGCTGCATCGCCTCTGGATTGGTAAAAGTTAATTTTAGGTTATAAATCATGCCTCTCACCTGGATAGTAGAAGTATGTCGATTTAAACCCGGAGATTGCGTAAAAGACACGGAAAAAACACTTGTTAGCGCCCACCTTTTTTTTTTTATTTTTTATTTTTTTAATGATTGATTCTTCATCTAAACAGGAATATATAAACATCCCATCAATCGGCAGACATTGTTCAGTAAGTGATTGTTTTATTATGTTCGTAGTTTGTAGTTCTTGTTTAGCACTTAGCAATTCTGCAACTTGCTGGATCTGCTTTTCACACGGCTTCTAAAACTTGTAGATCATCTTCCTTATATTCAAACACAAAAATGTGAGGTTCTGGATCATCATTTGTCCCAAAGTAGTCTCTCATAAAGTCTGCCATGATTAGAAGTGTTGTTATTGTTGAAGGGAAAAGCGAACGTATGCTTAAAATGAGTAATATATGTAAATATTACATTATGAATGTGCTGTTACTGCATTGCATAAATACTTAGTGTGTATATAAAACTTTAATAGAGGTTTTTGAGAGTGCTTTATAGGTGGATTAGTGTGATTCCCATTACCTCCACTGTTAGCTGACTTTTGCTAATGTTTATTTACGAGTTAGAATGCATAAACAAGCAAAACGTGTGCTTGTCTTGTCCGCAAGATCCTCGCAGGAACGAGGCAAAACTACAGTGTTACTTACTGTAATCATCCAACAGGAGTGAGTTTCTAGCATAAAATTAGCAAATAGATAAATTATAAACACATGCCATTTATGCTAACAGGACGTTGACTCTAAAAACAATGGAGTAGAACAGTATATATTTTTAAATGTATTTACTTATAAGATTTTTAACTGATTTTAACTCCCGCATGCACAATGTGGCCCCTGTTGCATATGTGTCAGGAAGATATGCAAATGTCATTTTGCACACACACACAAAAATTGCTGAGCAGTGTCTTTCCTATGAATTTGTTTTGGTACATAACATGCATCCAATTAAAGTAGCAGTAGAGTGGAAAAACAAGTTGACTTTATATTAGAGATGTCCGATAATGGCTTTTTTTGCCGATATCCGATATTCCAATATTGTCCAGCTCTTAATTATCGATTCCGGTATCAACCGATACCGATATATACAGTCGTTGAATTAACACATTTTATTAAATCAACATAAAAAACACAAGATACACTTACAATTAGTGCACCAACCCAAAAAACCTCCCTCCCCCATTTATACTCATTTACACTCATTCGCACAAAAGGGATGTTTCTTTCTGTTATTAATATTTCTGGTTCCTACATTATGTATCAATATAGATCAATACAGTCTGCAAGCACACATGATTGTATTTTTTTATGGCCAAAAAACAAATAAAAATGATAATAATTACCATGGAGTTCTAAAACTTATTGCTCATCCTCTTTGTGTTCGGGCTCAAAAATATAAAGTCCTGGATCATAATTTTTCCCAAAGTAATCGTTGTTCGCTCTCACAAAGTCTGCTTGATTAACATTGTTGTTGATGGGGAAGGGATCTGTGGTTCCTACTCTCCGCCAAGGATCACGTGACTGGCTTGCTCATCATCTCTCAAAATGTCTCGGGAATCTCAGTGAGATTTATATTATTTTGATCACATTTGTTTACTGACAAACTTTGTAAGTAAATAAATAAATAAATCAGATATATATGATAATGGCTTCAATATAGAGGCAACTTGTTTTTCCACTCTACTGGTACATTAAAATCAAGTTTGATTAAAAAAGTACAACTTTTTTTGGTAAAAAATGTTTTAAAAGAATGGGGGGAGTCTTATAATAAAATTTTGCAGGGCGCCGATTAAAAAAAAAAGAAAAAAGAAAAAGATTGCCATCCAAATCGCAATTTTTTATTTATTCTAATACAAATCAATTAATAATTTTTGAGAATCGTATTAAAATATTTCAAATATTATTTCAAATATTATTATTTTAACTATTTATAATTTTAAATATAAATATTATTTTTTTAACGATACATTTTTGGAATTAAAAACATTAAATAACTATTATTGCTATTATTATTATTATTTATACAATTTGGATTTACTTTCTTCATTGTATTGTACCTAATAAGTATTGTATTAGGGTTTGCTCTATTTTAAATTTTATTTTGTTTAATTCATTAACATCCTGTGATCTTTGTTAAAATAACTTAAAAATAAATATTTAAAAATACGTTTTTAAGGTATTTTAAAAAAATACGTTTTTAAGGCGGCAGCACGGTGGGAGAGGGGTTAGTGCGTCTGCCTCACAATAATAAGGTCCTGAGTAGTCCTGGGTTCAATCCGGGGCTCGGGATCTCTCTGTGTGGAGTTTGCATGTCCTCCCCGTGACTGCGTGGGTTCCCTCCGGGTACTCCGGCTTCCTCCCACCTCCAAAGACATGCACCTGGGGATAGGTTGATTGGCAACACTAAATTGGCCCTAGTGTGTGAATGTGAGTGTGAATGTTGTCTGTCTATCTGTGTTGGCCCTGCGATGAGGTGGCGACTTGTCCAGGGTGTACCCCGCCTTCCGCCCGATTGTAGCTGAGATAGGCTCCAGCGCCCCCCCGTGACCCCGAAGTGAATAAGCGGTAGAAAATGGATGGATGGATGGACGTTTTTAAGGCCAACATTGTGTGTAAAATACGTCGTATTCATCAGCAGCCAAGAGGAGTTTTTGTAACCTGTAACTTGTTTTGAAAGGGTTTTGTTATGAATTGTACACCAAATAGAGAATACTGCTGAATCAAGAATTGTTTCTGAATCGAATAGTCACCCCAAGAATTGGAATCGATTTAAATTTTGAGGGGACCAAAGATTCCCACCTCTACTAGAAACCTTTTCAAAAATGTTCCTGAAATGGGGCAATACTCCTAGTTTCCATTTTTAACGGATAATTATGACTTTTGATCTCATTTTGACACCTGACCATAATTAATTTTAATTACATAATTATGACTTTTTAAAATCTCATAATTATGACATTTTAATCTCATAATTTCGATTTTTTTATCGCATGAATATAACTTTTTATATCATATTTTTTAACTCAATCTCACTTCGATTTTTTTCCTCATAATTTCAATTTCTTATCTCATAATTTCGTTTTTTTAATCTCATAATTCAGTTTTTTTTCCATCTCAAATTATGACTTTATCTCATAATTTTGATTTTTTAATCATAATTTCGACTTTTTAGTCATAATTATGACTTTTTATCTCATAATTGTGACTTTCTTATCTCATAAATTTGACATTTTATCTCATTATTATTATTTTTTACCATAATTACGAGATTTTTAAAAATAAATATGATTTATCTCAATATTTACATTTTAAGTTAATGTTAAAGTACCAATGATTGTCACACACACACACTAAGTGTGATGAGATTATCCTCTGCATTTGACCCATCACCCTCACCCCCTGGGAGGTGAGGGGAGCAGCGAGCAGCAGCGGTGGCCGCGCCCGGGAATCATTTTTGGTGATTTAACCCCCAATTCCAACCATTGATGCTGAGTGCCAAGCAGGGAGGTAATGGGTGCCATTTTTATAGTCTTTGGTATTTTATCATAGTTATTACTTTTTATCCCATAACTATTTTTTTTGAACTCATCATTTAAATGGTTTTCCTCATAATTTCGATTTTTTAACTCTTAATTCTGAGTTTTTATCTCATAATTATGACTTTCTATCTCACGATTTAGACATCTTATCTCACGGTTGGCTTTTCATCAGAATTATCACTTTATCATAATTATGATTTTTATTTATTTATGTCATTATGACTCTCTCATAATTATTACTTTTTATCTCATAATTATGACCTTTTTTAATCTCATAATTCTTACTTTTTATCTAATAAGTATGATATTTTATCTCATACCGTTGACTTTTTATTTCATAATTTTGATTTATGACACAATTGGCTTTTTATAAAAATTATCACTTTTTTAAAATCATAATTATGATTTTTTAAATATTTTTTAAACTCATTATGACTTCCTCATAATTATTACTTTTTATCTTATAATTTCGACCTTTTTTTAATCTCATAATTATGACTTTTTCTCTAATAAGTGACATTTTATCTCATACTTTTGACTTTATCTCATACCTTTGACTTTTTTCCCCCCCTCATAATTTTGACTTCTTATCCCACAACTGTTTTTTTTATAAGAATGATCATTTTTTAATCATAAATATGATTTTTGAGTTTAAAAAAACAAACTCATGACTTACTCATAGTTCTTACTTTTTATCTCATTATTTCAACCTTTTTTTAGTCTCATAATTCTTACTTTTTATCTAATAAGTATGATATTTTATCTCATACTTTCGATTTTATCTCATAACTTTGACTTTTTATCTCATAATTTAGATTTATGACACAATTAGCTTTTTTTAAATCAAAATTATCACTTTTTTATCATAATTATGATTTTTGAGTTAAAAAAAAAATCTCATTATGACCTTCTCATAGTTCTTACTTTTTATCTCATAATTTCGACCTTTTTTTAATCTCATAATTATGACTTTTTATCTAATAAGTATGACATTTTATCTCATACTTTCAACCTTATTTTATACCTTGCCTTTTTTTCGCATAATTTGGACTTCTTATCTCACAAGGCTTTTTATCAGAATTATTTTTTAAATCATAATTATGATTTTTTTTAATAGTTTTTTTTTAAATTCTCATGACTTTCTGATAATTTCGACCTTTTTCAAATCTCATAATTACGACTTTTTATCTAATAAGTATGACATTTTATCTCATACTTTCAACCTTATTTTATACCTTTGACTTTTTTTCTCATAATTTTGACTTCTTATCTCACAAAAGGCTTTTTATCAGAATTATTTTTTAAATCATAATTAAATCATAATTATGATTTTTATTTTTATTTATTTATTTTAAATCTCATGACTTTCTGATAATTTTGACCTTTTTCAAATCTCATGATTATGACTTTTAATCTAATAAGTATGACATTTTATCTCATACTTTCAACCTTATTTTATACCTTTGACTTCTTATCTCACAAAAGGCTTTTTATCAGAATTATTTTTTAAATCATAATTATGATTTTTTTTTTAGTTTTTTAAAAAAAAATTCTCATGACTTTCCTGATAATTTCGACCTTTTTCAAATCTCATAATTACGACTTTTTATCTAATAAGTATGACATTTTATCTCATACTTTCAACCTTATTTTATACCTTTGACTTTTTTTCCTCATAATTTTGACTTCTTATCTCTCAAAAGGCTTTTTATCAGAATTATTTTTTAAATCATAATTATGATTTTTTTTTTAAAGTTTTTTTTTTTTAAATTCTCATGACTTTCCTGATGATTTCGACCTTTTTCAAATCTCATAATTACGACTTTTTATCTAATAAGTATGACATTTTATCTCATACTTTCAACCTTATTTTATACCTTTGACTTTTTTTCCTCATAATTTTGACTTCTTATCTCACAAAAGGCTTTTTATCAGAATTATTTTTTAAATCATAATTATGATTTTTTTTTTAATTAAAAAAAAATAAATTCTCATGACTCTGATAATTTCGACCTTTTTCAAATCTCATAATTACGACTTTTTATTGAATAAGTATGACATTTTATCTTATGCTTTCAACCTTATTTTATATCTTTGACTTTTTTTTCTCATAATTTTGACTTCTTATCTCACAAATGGCTTTTTATCAGAATTATTTTTTAAATAATTATTTTTTTAGTTTTTTTTTTTTTTTTTAAATCTCATGACTTTCTGATAATTTCGACCTTTTTCAAATCTCATAACTATGACATACTATTTCATACTTTTGACTTAATCTCATATACCGTTCTCATAATTATTAGTTACCCACATATGCGGTCCTCTCCAAGGTTTCTCATAGTCATTCACCGACGTCCCACTGGGGTGAGTTTTTCCTTGCCCGTATGTGGGCTCTGTACCGAGGATGTCGTTGTGGCTTGTGCAGCCCTTTGAGACATTTCTGATTTAGGGCTATATAAATAAACATTGATTGATTGATTGATTGATTGGGGGCTAAAAAGTGAGAAGTTTTTGCCATGAGGGTCTTGTAGAATCCTCTGTGGCTGGAAGGAGATGATTGCCGCAGCTTTAGCGTAAAAAGATGGCTTGTGAAAGCCCATAAAAAGAGAAGCCAGGGCCACCATTTGAAGGCCCTGCGGAACAAAGCGAGGATGGAAAGTGTGCCTGAGGGACACTGCTGCTGCTTTGGGGGTGCAGGGGGAGGAGCCATAATTCAGCAGCACACTTAATGAACGCTGACAAGCATGACGGTCCATCCAGGTGAGACCCAGGCGGGAGGTGGTGGGCTATTCATGCGCAGAAATATAATAGAGGCCCGAAATGAGGTGTGAGGGAAACATTTATGAGCGCAGCATTTGGAAATGTCCTCCCGTAACTGGCTTTTTGTTTGGGAGCTACTTTTAATGAGCGCCGGGTGCATCATTACGGATAAATGAGCGCGAGGTTAATAGGAGGTCCTGCAGTAGAAGAACCGGCGTGGGCGGCAGCCTCCTTAAAGGATCCCTAATGATCTCCCCGGGCTTCCATTTATCACCAAAGCGGCGACACAAAGGTCGCAAAGACGCACCGATGATGGACTTTGGGCCGCCGACTCGACCCCGCGACCTTTTGGAGAAGACACCGCCCCCCCACTGCTGTCAATTCAACATGAAGACGGCTTGCTTGTAGCCTGGAATGCAGTTAGGGCAAACCTCCACCGGGGGGCAGCAGAGTGTTTCGCTGGACTTGTGGAACCAGAACAGAACCTTCCAGAGCCTAGTGGACCAGCATGAGAACCAAACCAGCTTCATCCTGATCCTAATCATCTTTCAACTTTATATAAACAAGATCACTCTAGAGGAAGACTCACACCTGTGTCAAGATGGTCCCCTTTATTGCAAAATATTAAAATAATACGGCCATTTCTTCATACTGGTTTTTGATGAAAAAAATGTTGGTATTCTAAATTCAATTTTCTGACGAGTGACGTCATCGACCCCGCCCTTGTCAAAATCTCCCCAAACTTGTCCTATTTGTTTGTGCTGCATTTTCTTCTATCATTGACCTTTTATAGTTTTTATGTTTTTAGCGTTTTATTATTCACAACCATCTCCCCCACCTCAAAATCTTTGTCAAACTATTCTCGTATTTATGTTATTAACTATTATAGTTTTTTTGTTAACATTTTATTATTCATCATCACCAGTATTCCACTTAGTCCTAAAGGTTTGTGCCGCAAATTTTTGTCAAACTATTATAGTTTTTATTGTTTTTAATGTGTTATTATTACAGTTGGTACAAAATGCAGCTGCTAGACTTTTGACAAGGACAAGAAAGTTTGATTATATTACGCCTATATACCTACATATATACCTATATACATACATATATATACCTATATACATACATATATACCTGAATACATACATATATACCTATATACATACATATATACCTATATACATACATATATACCTATATACATACTTATATACATACATATATACCTATATACATACTTATATACATACATATATACCTATATACATACTTATATACCTATATACATACATATATACATACATATATCATCATCATCTGCGGTCACTCGAAGCGAGGATGACGATCCTCCTGGTAGGGGGGTATCCCTTTATGGAGGATGCCTGTGCGTGACTTTGTTTAAAGTGGGGAGACTGGTGCACAGACAGTCACCACACGATCCTTGGCAAATCCGGGTCAGGGTCCAGTGGCATGGAGTCCAAGACGACTGGGGACCCTTTTCTGCTGCAGCCTTCATCCGCCATCCAGGCCGTTGTGACGCTCCATAGGGTTAGCAATCATCCTCCGCCTGTTCCACCGTTAAGGTCTTGGGTTGTTATTTCCCCATAACTGGGCCCACATGGATGTGGGGGTGCCTTCTTCCGCCATCGCAGCCGTTGTGGTAGTTCTTACATCTACCGTCTTCCGCCTGCTCCGCCGTTCAGGTCTTCACCGTATCCCTGGCTAGGGGGCAGTCAGGTACTAGGCCTTTGCCAAGGGCCACCTAGGGTAACAGTAGTAAAGGGGTTAACCTCCTAGTGCCCCAATACCCCATAGAGGAGCCTCCACTGCCGGATGCACTTTAACGTCATGCCCAGGACACATACATACATATATACCTATATACATACATACATACCTAAATACATACCTATATACCTATATACTAGGGCTGTGAATCTTTGGGTGTCCCACGATTCGATTCAATATCGATTCTTGGGGTCACGATTCGATTCAAAATCGATTTTTTTTTTCAATTCAACACGATTCTCGATTCAAACACGATTTTTCCCCGATTCAAAAGGATTCTCTATTCATTCAATACATAGGATTTCAGCAGGATCTACCCCAGTCTGCTGACATGCAAGCAGAGTAGTAGATTTTTGTAAAAAGCTTTTATAATTGTAAAGGACAATGTTTTATCAACTGATTGCAATAATGTAAATTAGTTTTAACTATTAAATTAATCAAAAATATGACTTATTTTATCTTTGTGAAAATATTGGACACAGTGTGTTGTCAAGCTTATGAGATGCGAAGGAGTGTAAGCCACTGTGACACTATTGTTCTTTTTTTTCTATAATGATAATGTCAATTAGGGATTTTTAATCACTGCTATGTTGAAATTGTAACTAATATTGATACTGTTGTTGATAATATTAATTTTCGTTTCACTACTTTTGGTTTGTTCTGTGTCGTGTTTGTGTCTCCTCTCAATTGCTCTGTTTATTGCAGTTCTGAGTGTCACTGGGTCGGGTTTGGTTTTGGAATGGGATTGCATTGTTATGGTATTGCTGTGTATTGTTTTGTTGGATTGATTAATTAAAAAAAAATAGTAATATTTTTTTTTTTAAATAATAAAAAAAATAAAAAAAAAATCAAATTTTTAAAAATGAGAATCGATTCTGAATCGCACAACGTGAGAATCGCAATTCAAATTCGAATCGATTTTTCCCACACCCCTACTATGTACATACATATATACCTATATATACTGTATATACTGTACATACATACTGTATATACATAAATACATACATATAGTATACCTAAATACATACATATATACATACATATATAACTATATATACCTATACTGGCTCACCTGCACTGGCTTCCTGTGCACTTAAGATGCAACTTTAAGGATTTACTACTTACGTATAAAATACTACACAGTCTAGCTCCTCCATCCTATCTTGCTGATTGTATTGTCCCTGCAAGAAATCTGCGTTCTAAGAACTCCGGCTTATTAGTGATTCCCAGAGCCCAAAAAAAGTCTGCGGGCTATAGAGCGTTTTCTATTCGAGCTCCAGTATTCTGGAATGTCCTCCCGGTAACAGTTAGAGATGCTACCTCAGTAGAAGCATTTAAGTCTCATCTTAAAACTTATTTGTATACTCTAGCCTTTAAATAGACCCCCCTTTTAGACCAGTTGATCTGCCATTTCTTTTCTGCTCTGCCCACCTCTCCTGGGTGGAGAGGTTATTAGGTGACCACAGATGAATCGCTAGCTGTTCAGTGGACCACTCATCTGTGCATCAGTTGGGGACGTCTCTGCGCTGCTGACTTGTCTCCACTCAAGATGATCCCCTGCTGGCCCCACTATGGACTGGACTCTCACACTATTAACTAGATCCACTCCACGTCCATTGCACCGGTCGCCCAGAGGGGTCCCCACATCTGCGGGGATAGGTTGATTGGCAACACTAAATTGGCCCTAGTGTGTGAATGTGAGTGTGAATGTTGTCTGTCTATCTGTGTTGGCCCTGCGATGAGGTGGCGACTTGTCCAGGGTGGACCCCGCCTTCCGCCCGAATGCAGCTGAGATAGGCTCCAGCACCCCCCGCGACCCGAAAAGGGACATGCGGTAGAAAATGGATGAATGGATAACATATAAAAGTAACAAACCGCATAATAACAACATGTCACAACATAGCTGTAAACCTGGTTTCACCCAAGGAAGGCACACATGACATGATTATATGTCATGTCACTATATACAGCACACATACTGCTATACACACGCCTAACCAGGCGTTTTTTTCTCTCAAGGAATTGTGAAATAAAATCATGTCTTCATGAGATCAACACTTTACTGAAGCCCAGAACACTCTATGCATTTCCCCAGTTTTAGTTTAGAGAAAAAGAAAGATTGGCCTGGCTCACTAGGATCCCTCTTTATGTTTGTGAACTTTATAGTCTATACATTTAGAGTGATGTGATAATCAAACACTCTAGACGTCTAGAATGAAAGAGTATATAAGAGAATTGACAGAGTGTGTACCTTCAGTGATGAATGATGAGCAGAGACAGAGTTTGGAGTGTTTTCTTTAGCTTGCTTTCCATGTTTATTTACTCACTGTCCACTGTGTCCAGCTGCCTGAAATCGGGTGACTCCACTGTAGAAATAGCCTGCATGTCTTCTAGCACATACGCTGCAATGTCTCTATCAATGTTGTCCTGGCTAGAGTCCCTCCGTTAAAATCCAGCCGCTGCATGTCTCTCTTTACTAGCTTTGTCGAAGCATGTTGCTTTTGTAGCTGTTTCAACAGATTAGAATTGCTGTTTTGGGCAGTAGATAGGATCTTTGATCCAAGACACAACTTACATTTAACTACAATGTTCTTTTCTTTATGCTCGACAAAAGAAAAGTAGTGAGAATATCTCCATGTTAAGAAACTCGGCTTCGGCTCCGCCATGATGTCTTGTTAGTAAACACAGACACGCCCCCTCAACCAACACACACACACACACACACACACACACACACACGCGCACACACACACACACACACACACACACACACACACACACACACACACACACACACACACACACACACACACACACACACACACACACACACACACACACACACACACACACACACACACACACACACAGCGCACAGCGCGCCTCTTCCTTGTGACACAGGAACATTCAGAAGGACGACACCGCAGCAATAAAACACACTCAGATCTTGTCAGTCTCTAGTCGGTACTATATAAAAAATAACGTAAAATAACGCAGCAACGCATCATGTAGTAACGGTAACTGAGTTACTGAATAGTGACACCTTGTCAAAATCCCCCAAACTTGTCCCATTCGTTTGTGCTGCAACATTTTTTTGCCTGTTAAAATTCTTAATCAGCCCTAAACAACTGTAATATTTAGACAAAAACAATTACAGCACAAAAGTAGCACAAAGTAATGACATTGTTAAAATAATAGTCGCAGTGAAATTTAATAATAATTAGTATTTATTTTGAATCCAGAAGGAGGAAATACATAGTACATTTTTCCAGGTACATTTACTTGTTTATTTACACGTTTGATCCGATTGTTTCATCACCTGGAAGCCTATAGGCCACGGAACCAAGGTTGCACTGCCACTGTTAACCACGAGGGGCAGTGCTGATCCTAAACCAACAGTCCACAACCTTTCTGAGGCCACGGACCGGCTCATGAATGCAGTACTCCCGCCACCCCGCAGGGGGCAACAGCGAGGCACATGTGTCACAATTAAGCAGCAGTGAGGTGAGTAGAAGAAGACTACTCAAAAACTATTACTATCGACTAAAAGAAAAAATCTAAATCTAAAGCAAAAATGTGACTTCAAACGGCGAGTGGACAACAAAGTATGAATGTTCTGCCCTGAGCCACTGCTCGTGTCATTGTTTTTTGTTTGGGACCTTTTAAGCGGCGGACACATTGTTCCAGACCAGCAACAATGGTAGAAATCCACACGTGTAAGTTTCATCACGAAACTTGGTCAGATCTTTTTAAATAGATATTGTGCATAAATATATTTAATTGGTATTAATTGAAATTGCGGACTTCGTGATTTCTTTATTATTCGTTTGTCGTATTGTTTTTTGTCGGAGCAAAGCTTGTTTAATACATGTAGCGCTAAATTGGACCAGTAGAGGGCGATAACGCTTCACCTGAGGTTTAATTGTGTGCAATGTTTAATTTCTACCAGTATATCTGTTAACATCTGTACTTTATTGTGTTAATGTGTCTACACTAGTGTTGTCCCGATACCAATAATTTGGTACCGGTACCAAAATGTATTTCGATACTTTTCGGTACTTTTCAGTACTTTTCGATGCTTTTCGATACTTTTCTAAATAAAGGGGACCACAAAAAATTGCATTATTGGCTTTATTATTACAAACAATCTTACGGTACATTAAACATATGTTTGTTATTGCAATTTTGTCCTTAAATAAAATAGTGACCATACGAGACAACTTGTGTTTTATCAGTAAGTAAGCAAACAAATGCTCCTAATTTGTATGCTGACATATGCAGTAACATATTGTGTCATTTATCATTCGATTATTATGTCAAAATTATTAAGGACAAGTAGTAGAAAATGGATTATTAATCTACTTGTTCATTTACTGTTAATATCTGATTATTTTCTGTTTTAACATGTTCTATCTACACTTATGTTAAAATGTGATAATCACGTATTCTTCTTTGTTTGGATACTTTACATTAGTTTTGGATGATACCACAAATTTAGGTATCAATCCGATACCAAGTAGTTACAGGATCATACATTGGTCATATTCAAAGTCCTCATGTGTCCGGGAACATAGTTCCTGAGTTTATAAACATAATATATATTTAAAAAAAACCGAAGGAAGATGTTGTGATGCTAAAAAATATCGATGTAATCATAGTAGTATCGACTAGATACGCTCCTGTACTTGGTATCATTACAATGGATGTTAGGTGTAGATCCACCCATGGCGTTTGTTTACATTCATGAACGGCGTCATTACCGGTACTTTTTAGAGGCGGTATAGTATCGAATAGGATTCATTTGTATCGCGGTACTATACCAATAGCGGTATACTGTACAACCCTAATGTACGCTAAACCTATTTAAAGCTATTTCATTTATGTAAAATACATAATTTACTTTATTAAGTAAAATAAAGAATGGACATTAATTATACTTTTGTAATATTTATTTTAGGTTTATATTTTCAGTCTAACAAACCTAAATGAAAGAAGAAGTGCAAAGAAACAAAACTGAGGAAGGGAAATTATTGAAAAGAAGGAACATCAACCCTCGACAAAACTTCTGGAGCTTCTAATTCTTCATGCTCTTAACTATCTGTCTATCTGCACACGCTGGAAAGGAGTAGCGAGGGCAGAATAACGAATTAATTGACAGTGCAGTGTGAAAGCCGATGGGTTTGCTTTTTAATTAAGTAAGGAATATAACCCTGCCTTCCGCCCGAATGCAACTGAGATAGGCTCCAGCACCCCCGCAACCCCGAACGGGACAAGCGGTAGAAAATGGATGGATGGATCTAACCTGCGGAGGTACTTTCTGATGAAACAGCCAAATTTCCTCGGGCTCTTGAAACCGCGGCCCTCTTCTTAATGTAGTTGAATAGCCCTGTTATAGTCGGTCCCTTCAGGATTTTGCAGGCTTTTTTCTGTGATTGTTGCGTCCTAAAATGTCTACATCCGTGGCAGCTTTTTCAGAAAGTTCCAGCAAAAGTTGCAAGGTTCCTTTTCATTTTCAGAACATTAAATCAACTTGTGATTCGTTATGAATGTTTGACGCGTCCCTCTTAACCTTTACCTAAAAAAAGGCACAGGATTGCATTCAAAATTGGAAAACAAATACTGTGTTGATGTTTTGCTCGTTATGTTTGCGCAGACTTAAAAGCAAACACAAGATGGCCGTAAAAGCAAATTCTCAGAGCTTGTTGTCTAATTTCTTTACTGTTTTAGTTCATTAAAACTAGGGCTGTGAAACTATTTTTTAATCAAGATTAATCGCAGTTTGTTCATAGTTAACTCAAAATTAATTGCGATAATTAAAAGTTAAAGTTAAAGTACCAAGGATTGTCACACACACACGAGGTGTGGCGAAATTATTCTCTGCATTTGACCCATCACCCTTGATCACCCCCTGGGAGGTGAGGGGAGCAGTGAGCAGCAGCGGCGGCCGCGCCCGGGAATCATTTTTTGTGATCCAACCCTCAATTCCAACCCTTGATGCTGAGTGTCAAGCAGGGAGGTAATGGGTCCCATTTTTATAGTCTTTGCAGATAAATATAATTTTTCATCATTAATAAGTGTACTCTAGACAGATAATTTTCAAGTTTTAAACGTCTTTGACAAAGCATGATCATATTGTAAGATGATTTTTTGTTGTTTTGTTGGTTAGACCGGATGTGAAACGTAGTGCTATTATTGTAACGTGTAATTGGGTAACATGTTTTGACGAAAGTCTCCGATTAAAGTGACTTTAGACTTCCTCACTACCGTCTTTTTACTAATGAGTTTTTAGTCTAGGGCTGCAACTAATGATTAATTTGATAATCGATTAATCTGTCGATTATTACTTCGATTAATCGATTAATAATCGGATACAAGAGACAAACTACATTTCTATCCTATCCAGTATTTTATTGAAAAAACCCAGCATACTGGCACCATACTTATTTGGATTATTGTTTCTCAGCTGTTTGTAAATGTTGCAGTTTATAAATAAAGGTTTATTTAAAAAATAAAATAAATAAATAAATAAAAACATTTTTTAATAAAAAAAAAACAAAACAAAAAAAACTGCGCATGCGGATAGCATAGATCCAACGAATCGATGAGTAAATTAATCGGCAACTATTTTAATAATCGATTTAATTGATTAGTTGTTGCAGCCCTATTTTAGTCCATCGTAATAAAGCAGTTCGAGTAACAATCTACACATTTTTTTTTAATGCACTTAAATGTAAACACAGAGGTGAAGCTCCTCCTCTCTACAAGCGGCAAAGCAGCGTTCGCTCCAATGACAAAGATCAAATTGTCTTGTCTTGTCCTTAGAACGACTTGCCACGGCTTTAGACCTTAAACTTCTATAACGTCCCGCTTTCTTTGTGCATTTCTGCTCGCTATTTTCCTTGTTGTGGCTCCACAGTAACCGGACGCCATTACATTTCCTCAAGCTACGGAACGGGCCAAGAGTCAGAAAAGAGTCAGGAGGTTAATCGCGAGTAAAAATAATTATCGCCGTTAAAATGGACCTTATAGTTAATGCATTATTTTCGCGTTAACTTTGACAGCCCTAATTATAACTAATAATGATCCTTCATTATGGATATAGGAATAAAAGACTTCAATTTAGACTGCAGACTCCATGTGTATTTTACACTTAAAAAATGTGTCCATCTAAACATTCACTTTTGAGAGCGATCTAAAGCGCTCATTTTTATTTTTAAATGAGAGCCGACGAGAGATTATCATCACACTTCAACATCTCTAACAGTTAAATGCTGCCTCTTTGCTAGCTCAGCATTGCAACATTGAAGAGTCACTTTAATGTTGATGATGATACATGCAGAACTAGGGATGATGTTTGATAAGAGATTATCGAGTTCGAGCCCATTATCGAATCCTCTTATCGAACCGATTCCTTATCGATTCTCTTATCGATTCTCTTATGGAATCCAGATAGGTTCTTGTATATGGATAAAAACCCAATATTTGGTTTAACAAAAGCTCACTTTTATTTTATAAGAAAAAAATAAAATAAAATAAATAAATAAATATTGACTGTTACCCCCCTAAAAAAATCAAATAAATAAATATTGACTGTTGTTACCCAAAGTATATTAAGTGGGGGTTTTTCAGAAAAACAAATATATACAGTAACACAAAAACAACCTGTCTCTGTGATCACTATAGGTGTATAAATAATAATATAGTGTTAAATAAAATCAGTCCCTTGGGCACAAAACTGAAAATAATACAGCTCTCTAAAAAGTGCACTTCTGCTGCTATTGGAACATACACACTAAGAACACCACAGTCATCAATAAACAATTATTCCCCCCTTACATGAGAGCGAAGCCTGGCAATAATTGCATATTGCCTGTTCTGCCCTCACTATACAGCTTGGTAGACAGCTAAAAAACAATCCAAGACGTCTAATAAAGTTCCAAAGCAGATTAATCAATTTAGGCTCTTTATTGTTGTTGATCTTGCTTTGTCTTTTCATATCTTTACTTTTGTCTTGCACTGGACTGTTATTTTTATTTTTTTAAAAACTGAAATACACACAATGACAAATGTATAAGCTATGTGATTCAATTAACATACTGAAATGTAATACACTATATGTAAATATTAGCTTTACACAAATATACAGTACTATCGTCAAACAAATACTTCTGAATGTTGAAACTATTTCGATGTGGAAATATACGACTGGCAGCCATTTTAAATCCTCAAAACATCCATTGAAACAGTGCACAAAAATCGTTTTTCAATAAACATCTTAGTATCAAAATTAACCACTTTCCACCTTAATATTGAGTTACATAAACAAGTTAAACAGTTTACTTACAGACTTATCTTTTCCAAAGCTTGTAAGAGCTAACACAACTTGTCTACTTCTCAATTGTCTCATGATTTGAACTGACGTCGCCAACCCGGAAGTGCCCAAACTAATGACGCGTAGTATTTTCATATCGCCACAATGTGTCAGTAAGAGTCTACAATCAAATGGGCATAACATTGCCGTCCCACAGGGCATTTCCTGTGGGACAGGATTCATTCCCAGGGATTCGAATAAAGAACCAACTCTTTTTCTTTACTATAGTGGCCTCAGTGGCGTGCGGCGAGGTTAATGTCTGGTGAGGCACGACTGCATCATCACAGTCAAATTTAAAAACATATGAACCTGCAGTGCAGGTGTACCTAATGTTGTGTCCCTGCGGTCGTTCGCGGCTCCTGCAGCGCGAGCATTGTTGTTTTTGCACTGTTTGGCTTCTTGTTAAGTGACTTTTTTTGGGTGGATTCGGTCTCGCACGTGGAGGGTTTGGGTGGCCGCGGTGCTCCCGTCGGGCAGTGCATTCTGCGGCGGAGTGCTTGGCACCAGGAGGCGGGGTTATGATACGAGCCTCACACAGTGTGTCTCCGCAGCAGATTTATGATCGCTCAGCACTAAAAATACGTTACACACATACAGTTGTTGACAAAATACACTGTACATTATATACCTCAGCTAACTAAACTATGGAAATGTATAATATAATTCATATAGCAATACGGTCTCACTGCACAGCAGGCCAGCAGTTAGCCGAGTCGCAATCCATGGTGAGGCACAAGTGCCTCAACTGGCTGCTGATCACCGCACCGTCTTTTCTCAGTATTTGAACGGCAAATGTGAAAATAAAAATAATCTAAAACTGGTGAAGTTAAATGGAAAATAACTTTAGTATAATCACTGGATACATATAACAATTTAATTAAATTTTTTTTCTTTTTCTTTTTCTTTTTTTTTTCTTTCCATTATGGCAGGTGAGGCCCCGCCTCCCCTGCCTCTAGTGACTGCACGCCACTGAGTGGCTTCGATAACGGGACCCGGTTCTCAAAAAGAGATTAGAGTCCATGGAATCGGTTCTTTTCTTATCGAACAACCGGGAGAACCGGTTTCGAACATCATCCCTAGTTATGACGTCATTTTTACAGTGTGTAGTTCGAGTGTGGTCACGTGACTGAAGTCGCTCTAACGAGCCAAAATAATGATATAAATAAATAAAGCGATTGGAATTGTGAGAGGAATATTTCCCCACCTTAAGTGGAATGGAACGCTTTTAAGGTCACTATCATATTATCCTCATGCGGCAAGATAGACAAAAGCATGGGAGGCGGGCGACCGTTTTAGAAATTACTCAGAATTTTAAACGTCGCGGTTCTCTCTCCAGCGTTGGTATTGCCGTTGTTTGTACTTTTTTGTGGAATAAATGGTTGATCTTCAGTTCTTGTCACCTCTCATTTATTTCAGACCGCCTTAGACCTGAAGGATCTGGGTGGACTCTTCCCTCCCGAAGACCGGGTCCCAACAGAATGAAACACAGTAAATGTTTTGCTTCTTCACAAAAAAACTCAGGTAAGTGTAAAAAAATATGTTGCATTTAAGCGGGTAAACGTAGCGTGATTTTCCTACACTTGGTGAGTTCCTCCGACCACCAGGGGGCTCACTTAAAGTCTTTTTGAGTGTTAAAGTCAAGTTCCGTGCATTGCTTACTAATATTTCTCCACATTCTGCATAGCTTTTTCTCCACTTGTGAGTGCTCGGTGAAGCCTGGTGTGCTTTTTGCACGGGAAAAAAAAAAAAAAAAGACTTTATTTACTTCAAGCGGCCTTACTCTGGCAGATAGCGTGTGTGATTGCCTCTGCTCGCGCTCTAATTCCGCACTCTCTCCGGTGGAGCGGGCTAATTTAGTTGAAAATTGATACAAGGACGGGGATAAAATACCAAGCAAGACAATGCGGCCGCTCTGATTAGGCCGCGTGTTGCCAATTAGGCCTGCTGGCCCTCGTCTGAAGTGGCGCGGCGAGCACATTATGCCTGCTGGGGTGAGGGGGTGGGGGGGCGACATAATTATGACCACATTGTTGTGTTCGCTCACATTCATGTTCGCACTAATGCTGCTTTTGTTTGTGCCCTTTACTTTGATAATAAAGGTAATAAAAACTTAGAATTGATGGGTAGGTTTAAAGGGGAACTGCACTTGGAATTTTGCCTATCGTTCACAATCATTATGAGACAAAATGCGGCTATTGGAAGCCTCTGGAGCCTTCAAAGCCCTCTAAAACAACTTCAAACGTTTTATATACACATTGCAAGTATATATAAAATGTAGTAACAGACACGTTCATAACAATATGTAATATGTTCAATATTTACTGTATTTTGGTTATTTTATGCATTCAACTTCTTTCCTCAGTGCATTTCCGTTGCCATGGCAGCGCACTTCCGAATTCCGGCAACAAATGTGTGTTGCTACTTCCGGAAACAAACGCGAGTGTGTCGTAATCATGGCAGACTTAGTAGCAGACAACAAAGAGGACTATTTTTTTGAGACAAATGAGGATTCACAGCCTTATCTTTTTGAAGCTGAACATACAGAGGATGAACTAATGCTTATAGAAGCAAACACAAAGAAGAGGGTGAAACTTTGGAGCAGACGGAAGCCGAGAGAGTGAGGCCGCCGGCGTGACTTGCGGGTACAAATGTGGAACTTGGAGCCAAGCTATGCGGACATAAATGGCGTGCTCATACAAAGTTAACTTGAAAAAAATTCCCCGTCCAGCTTAACCACACAGACATCTGTGAGCGAGTCACTTTAATGTTGATGATGATACATGCAGAAGACCATGCTTGTTATTACGCTGTCGAGTTAGCTGTGTACATGTTTGTTTATATATACACTACCGTTCAAAAGTTTGGGGTCACATTGAAATGTCCTTATTTTTGAAGGAAAAGCACTGTACTTTTCAATGAAGATAACTTTAAACTAGTCTTAGCTTTAAAGAAATACACTCTATACATTGCTAATGTGGTAAATGACTATTCTAGCTGCAAATGTCTGGTTTTTGGTGCAATATCTACATAGGTGTATAGAGGCCCATTTCCAACAACTATCGCTCCAGTGTTCTAATGGTACAATGTGTTTGCTCATTGGCTCAGAAGGCTAATTGATGATTAGAAAACCCTTGTGCAATCATGTTCACCCATCTGAAAACAGTTTAGCTCGTTACAGAAGCTACAAAACTGACCTTCCTTTGAGCAGATTGAGTTTCTGGAGCATCACATTTGTGGGGTCAATTAAACGCTCAAAATGGCCAGAAAAAGAGAACTTTCATCTGAAACTCGACAGTCTATTCTTGTTCTTAGAAATGAAGGCTATTCCACAAAATTATTTGGGTGACAGCAAACTTTTGAACGGTAGTGTATATATGTATATATATACCTCCCGGTACCAAAATGTATTTCGATACTTTTCGGTACTTTTCGATACTTTTCTAAAGGAGACCACCAAAAATTGCATTATTGGCTTTATTTTAACAAAACATCTTAGAGTACATTAAACATATGTTTATTATTGCAAGTTTGTCCTTAAATAAAATAGTGAACATGCTAGAAAACTTGTCTTTTAGTTGTAAGTAAGCAAATAAAGGCTCCTAATTAGTCTGCTGACATATGCAGTAACATATTGTGTTATTTATCATTCTATTATTTCGTCAACATTATGAGGGACAAACTGTAAAAATGTATTATTAATCTACTTGTTAATTTACTGTTAATATCCGCTTATTTTCTCTTTTAACATGTTCTATCTACACTTCTTTTAAAATGTAATAATCTCTTATTCTTCTGTTGTTTGGATACTTTACATTAGTTTGAGATTATACCACAAATTTGGGTATCAATCCAATACCAAGTCATTACAGGATCATACATTGGTCATATTCAAAGTCCTCATGTGTCCAGGGACATATTTCCTGAGTTTATAAACATAATATACATTTTTTTAAAACAAAAGAAGATTTTGTGATGCTAGAAAATATCGATGTAATCATAGTAGTATCGACTACATACACTCCTGCACTTGGTATCATTACAGTGGATGTCAGGTGTAGATCCACCAATGGCGTTTGTTTACATTTTGACGCCGGTGAGCTACGGTGTGTAGTGAAGCATGTTTAGCTATTCCTCGTCCTGCAGTGATAATGATACTTGTAAGAAACTTACTTTATTTGTCGCCATGGAGGCGAGGATTAGTGATTTAGAAGTAGCTAAAACACTGCCGACTGGGGCTGGACTTTAGCCACTAGCTAGCCATCTCTTAAAGCACCTCTTCCTGAGGGCGTTTCAGTGTTATAACTTCACCTTTATCGTTAGTTTTTAAGCCAAAATGCGTCCGTTCTCCCTTTTCTGTCTACACACTGTGTCTGCTTGTAAGTACTCCGTGATTGTGCGCTGCCGAACATGCTCCTCTGCTCGCAAAACCAGCAATGTCATGACGTGACGATGCGCCGTCATGCCCGGGTACCGGCACTTTTCAAACAGAGTATAGTACCGTTTTTAATTGATTAGTACCGCGATACTATACCAATATCGGTATACCGTACAACCCTAATATATATATATATTAGAGATGTCCGATAATATCGGACTGCCGATATTATCGGCCGATAAATGCTTTAAAATGTAATATCGGAAATTATCGGTATCAGTTTCAAAAAGTAAAATGTATGACTTTTTAAAACGCCGCTGTACGGAGTGGTGCACGGACGTAGAGAGAAGTACAGAGCAGTTGCGTCTCCCAGTCATACTTGCCAACCCTCACGATTTTCCCGGGAGACTCCCGAATTTCAGTGCCCCTCCCAAAAATCTCCCGGGGCAACCATTCTCCCGAATTTCTCCCGATTTCCACCCAGACAATAATATTGGGGGCGTGCCTTAAAGGCACTGCCTTTGCGTGCCGGCCCAATCACATAATATCTACGGCTTTTCACACACACAAGTGAATGCAAAGCATACTTGGTCAACAGCCATACAGGTCACACTGAGGGTGGTCGTATAAACAACTTTAACACTGTTACAAATATGCGCCACACTGTGAACCCACACCAAACAAGAATGACAAACACATTTCGGGAGAACATCCGCAC
>NC_084736.1:20447201-20454701 GCF_033978785.1 Entelurus aequoreus | reverse complement strand
GGTCTCCTGTCTCATGAGTTTGTGCACGGGTCAGGGGCTCTGCTGTGTGTCTGTGTGGACATCTTGTGTGCCGTTGTAGCATTTATATGAGTGTGTTTTTTTTCTTTATTCTTTAGTGGAGAGAGAGTCCGTTTGCCGTGGACTGTGTGTGACGCCCTGTTTTTGTTTTTTCCAAAAAAAAGGTGAATAAATCCCTGTGATTCAACTCCGGTGTGTGTGCCTCACTAAGAAAATACACAACGCAGAACGCTGACTGTTACAAAATGGTGCCGTGACCCGGATTCTTCAGATCAGCTGCTGCAGATCGCCGAGGTTATGCTGTGAGCAAGTAAGCGTATCGTACAGCAATCAGAAGGGATCCGTTGATCGTTGAGACTTTTGATAAAAAGTGATTTTGTTTTACTGTGGCTGTGTTTTTCCACAATTTATCATTACGTTTCCTCACGTACAGTGTCTTTATACCACGTGTCTCTGTATAGTTAAATTTTACGTCATATTTCCACTGTTATATTCATTGTGTTTGAAATATAATGGACTTTACACCATTTGGGAGGGGTAGAGGGTGGATGCAAGCAGGGACTGCAGAGCAAGCTAGGCAGCCAGGCTGTAGCAGCCCTGATGGTACCCCTGTAGCAAGGCAAATGTTTTCCACTCCCACCGTTGCTAATAATGACACCCTGGCACAATTGCGTGACCTTTTAGGGGAGTTGGGAACCCACATTGGTGACACTGTTGTTAGCCGCATATTAGCCAACCAAACACCTTTCCCCACTCTAAGTCGCCCACACCCCATGACACCACCCCCGCTCGAGCCCATACCCTCCCCAGTTGATTTGTCTCGACTGAACATCACGGTGAATGCAGCTGTCAAGGAACCATCGATGTTTAGGGGGGATGGCTCAGACAAATACACCGTACAAGAGTGGATAGATATGATGGACGCTTACCTGCATAAAAAGAATTGTCCGACTACAGAGCAGGCGGATGAAATCCTCAGTCATCTTTTGGGACGAGCTAAGAGTATCGTTAAAGTGGGGCTGAAGAGTAGTGCTGATATCAACACACACCCTGAAGTGGTATACGACATACTCAGAAGATACTTCAGTGACTCTCCCATGTCTGGCTTACCGATGGCTGATTTCTATTCTACACAGTCTGACGCAAATGAGAACCCAGTGGATTACTGGGTTCGGCTCAATACAGCAGCCGAGCACGCTGACCAGCATCTGCGGAAAAGTGGAGAGAAGATGGAGAACATGTCAGCGCAAATTGCTATGATGTTCATCAGGAACTGCCCCAACCCCGAACTCTCCAGTGTGTTCCGATGCAAGCCTATCAGCAAATGGTCAGCCGTGGAGGTGCAAGAAGCTATCGATGAGCACCAGAGGGAGCATCAGGCAAGGAAGAGGGCCATTAGAGCAGAGAAGTTCAAAATGGTGACAGCAGCTACCACTACCTGTCAACCTGTAGTTGAGGAGCTGACTGCAACGAGAGCGGGTGTTCAAGAACCTTCCACACAGACAAAGGTGAGTGCAGTCACCACTTCAGAAGCAGGGGCTTTAGAACGAGTACTAAGCATGCTAGAAGGCGTTTTGGCCAGAGCAGCCTCCCCTGTCCAACAGCCAACCCAGTGGACACGCCCCACTTCTTGCCGTGTATGTGGTGACAAAACTCACATCACACGTGAACACTGCATGAAAGAGAAGAGGTGCTTTGGGTGTCTGGAACCTGGCCACACAAGGAGAGATTGCCCACGGGCCGCTCCACGCCAAACCCAAGCAGAGAACCACACACCCAACCAGGGAAACTGAGTCGCTCACATTGTGGAGGGCAAAGTGTGAGTGCGTCATGTCAGACCCTCAAAACTGAAGAAGACATACATGCAATATATGAAGAGAGCTGCAAGACTGCACCGAATGGTAGTGTCATGATTTTCCAGAATATACACAAACTTGAGAAGGCAGATGATCTATTCTACACTGATGTGCTGGTGAATGACCAAGTTGCACTATATGCTATGCTAGACACTGGTTCAATGGCTTGTACGATGAGTGAAGAAGCAGAGGAGGAGCTCCACAAGGCAGGGTTGCTGGCAGAGGGTGCCCAGTCCACCAAAGACATTTTTCTGGTGGGTTGTGGTGGTGTGCATGTGCGACCCAAGTGCATTCACCAGTTAAAGTTGAAAATCTACGGACAAGAAGCAATCGTGCCCACACTAGTCGTGCCAGGCCAGCGTGACCAAATGATAGTAGGCACCAATTTGCTGAAACACTTGCTACGTCAATTCAAGCAAGATCCCAGCTATTGGCGCGTGATGAGTAAAGCTGACTCTACTGGTGAACCAGGCATCGAGCAGTTCTTGAGCATGCTCTCGGGCATAACAAGATGGAAAGGTGACATTATCCCAGACATCATTGGAACTGTGAAGCTTACTAATGCCGTGACACTGGTACCGAAACAGGAGCACATAGTGTGGGGAAAGCTTCCTGGAAAGGCTCCTATCTCAGAGGGAAGTGCCATACTGGTGGAACCAGCCAAATCACACTCCAACCGGAAGAGCGTCATGGTAGGGAGAACTGTGGCGTCAATGAGCGGAGACAGGTGGGTTCCTGTGAAGGTTGTGAACCCAAGTGACAAGCCTGTGACACTGAGGAGGAACATGAAGTTGGCTGATGTTTCACCATGTGTGGCACTTGAAGACTTTGACCTTGGAGTGGACTATGTCGCCAGCACGGAGCTAAAAGCACAAGGCCAAAGCGTAAGAGTAGACACTGACCATGTCCCTGACACCTCTGTAAGTCTCGCCCTTCAGGATAAGCTTGCTGATCTTGGATTGGACGACATAGACATCCACTCATGTGAAGTGTCCCCTTATTGGAAGAGTCAACTTGTGGAACTCATACAGAGGCATGGTGAGGTGTTCTCCAAGGACAAGCTGGACTGTGGCCTAGCCAAAGACTTCGTCCACAGGATCCATCTGACTGATGAGCGCCCCTTCCGACTAGCATACCGCCGTGTCCCACCAAGCCAATACCAGAAACTAAGAGAGGTCCTTTCTGAGATGGAGGAGAAGAACATCATACGCAAGTCGTCAAGTGAGTGGGCCTCGCCATTAGTACTGGTTTGGAAAAAGAGTGGGGAACTACGCATTTGTGTGGACTACCGGTGGCTTAATGCACGCACCGTGAAGGATGCCCATCCAGTACCTCACCAAGCTGACTGTTTGGCTGCGCTAGGGGGAAATGCCATATTTAGCGCCATGGACTTGACATCAGGGTTCTACAATGTCCCCATGCACGAACAGGACAAGAAGTTTACTGCCTTCACTACACCAGTAGGCCTCCATGAGTTCAACCGACTACCCCAAGGCCTGTGCAACAGCCCGGCAAGTTTCATGCGCCTCATGATGAGTGTCTTCGGAGACCAAAACTTTTTGACCCTGCTGTGCTACCTCGACGATGTTTTGGTCTTTGCCCCAAATGAAGAGGAAGCCCTCAAAAGACTCGAAATGGTCTTTAAGCGGTTGAAAGGACATGGGCTTAAGTTGGCTCCGAAGAAGTGTCATTTCTTCCGGCGAAGTGTCAAGTTCTTGGGCCACATCATTGATGAGAATGGGGTTTCCACTGATTCTGAAAAGATACAAGTCATTACAGACATAAGTGAAGCGGACTTGATGATGGAGGATGGAGTCACACCTTCAGCAAAAAAGATTAAGTCTTTTCTCGGTATGGTAATGTATTACCAGAGATTCATACAAAACTGTTCCAGTATGGCGAAGCCCCTGTTCTCTCTGACCGCTGCTGCGACTGGAAAGGCCAACACAAAACGGGCTTCTCACTTTAAAAGGCTCAGCCCAGGGGATTGGGCTCAAGAACAGAGCGACGCATTCAACCAACTAAAGGCTGCTCTGTTGAACTCAGTTGTGTTGGCCCATCCGGACTTTGGTCGCCCTTTCATCCTCTCAACTGACGCTTCATTGGATGGATTGGGCGCTGTCCTCTCTCAAGTCCCTGAAGGAGGGAGCAAAGCACGTCCCATAGCCTTCGCAAGCAAAGCCCTGAGTCGCTCACAAACCAAGTATCCAGCCCATCGTTTGGAGTTCCTCGCTCTCAAGTGGTCAGTGTGCGACAAATTCAGCCATTGGCTGAAGGGACACTCCTTCACTGTTTGGACTGATAATAACCCGCTAACCTACATCCTCACAAAGCCAAAGTTGGACGCTTGTGAACAGCGGTGGGTGTCGAAGTTGGCTCCATACGACTTCAGTATCCAATATATCCCAGGCAGTAAGAACATCGTTGCAGATGCCTTGAGCAGGCAACCCTTCATCAAGCCACGGGTCAGCAAGAGACTTATAGCAGAACCATATGAGGCTCTGCTCGAGGAAGCGCAACATATTCGGGATGCCAGGATACAGGATGTGTTTCGGCTGAGTACCAACAGCCAAGAGGTAAAACTGGGCGGATCTGAAATGGCATGCAGTTCAATGAGCAGTGAAGAAGTGACGGCAGTCTTGGATGGTCAGATTGAGTGGGGTGAGGGACCCAAAGGGAGAGTGATCTCTTGGCTGGTAAATGATGTACATAAGATTGTTCCACCAGGAGAAAGTGCCTTACCCGTCTTCTCCCTTAAAGAGCTTCAAGACAAGCAACAGGAAGACACTATACTGGCAAGAGTCATTCACTATGTGGCACGTGGCAGGAGGCCATCGAGGAGAGAAAGAGTTAAAGAGCCTCTCAAAGTCCAGAAGACTCTAAAGCAGTGGGAGAAGCTCAAGATGTTGGATGGCATCCTATATAGAGTGAGCAAAGATTCACTAACTGGGAGAAGGCGGTACCAGTATGTTGTGGCTGCATCACTGGCCAAGCAGGCTCTGCAGGGTGTCCATGACGAGGCTGGGCATCAGGGACAGCATAGGACTCTATACCTGGCGAGGCAGAGGTTCTTTTGGATTGACATGGAACGAGACGTCCGTGAATATGTCAAGTCGTGCAAGCGCTGTGTGGTGAGCAAGACACCCGAACCCGAAGGGAGAGCGCCTCTCGAGAGCATCAAAACAACAAGCCCTCTCGAGATGGTCTGCATTGACTTTTGGTCAGCTGAAATCCCAAATGGAAATACTGTGGATGTCCTGGTCGTCACTGACCATTTCACAAAAATGGCTCACGCCTTCCCATGTCATGATCAGTCAGCAAAGCAGGTTGCTCGTCAACTCTGGGATCGATACTTCTGTGTCTACGGCTTTCCAGAGAGAATTCACTCCGACCAAGGAGCCAACTTTGAGAGCCAGCTGATCCGAGAGTTGCTGCTGATCTCTGGGGTAAAGAAGTCGAGGACAACAGCTTATCATCCCATGGGAAACGGTGTGGTCGAACGCTTTAACCGGACATTGGGAAGCATGATCAGAGCTCTCCCTCCAAGAGCCAAACAAAAATGGCCCCAAATGTTGCAGACATTGACTTTCGCCTACAACTGCACCGCCCATGAGTCGACGGGCTATGCCCCGTTTTATCTAATGTACGGGAGAATTCCCAGACTCCCAGTTGACGTAATGTTCCACAATGTGGAGAGGGACTGTGACATTGCTGACTATGATAAATATGTCCTCAAACTGAGGGAGGAGCTAAAAGAAGCATTATCATCTGCCCAGGCCAATGCTGTCACCAGTCAGCGTCATCAAACTGAACTGTACAACCAAAGGACCAAAGGTCATGACATCGCTGAGGGAGACCAAGTACTCTTGTCAAACAAATGTGAAAGGGCACGCAAGAAGTTGTCGGACAAATGGGAGGCTGTACCGTATGTGGTTGTCTCAAGAGACCCAAGGTGTCATACCTACCGGATAAGGAACACTTGCAGTGGTCATGAAAGGGTTGTCCATCGCAACCGCCTCCTGTGTGTCAACTTTCTTCCACTTAATTTGGAGAATGAAGAGTATGTTGAATCATCATTCACTGAATCATCTGAGTCAAGTCATGTTGAGACACAAAGTCGGGTTTCGGATGTGGTGACGGGAAATGTCACAGAAGACCGAACAGCCAGTTGGATTCTGGACAGTGCTTCTGCCAATTCGCCATCAGAATGTCTGGCTGCTGATGAGGAGCTTGAAGACCCTGATCTGGATGAAAGTGCCAGCCAGAGGCCAAGGAGTGTGTCAAATGTGGTTGATAGGACAGGCCATAGCGACGACCCCCCAAGCACAGCAATCAGTGTTGTCTCCCATATAAGAACGAGGGTGGGTAGGCTGGTGAAACCTGTAGATAGGCTAATTCAGAACATGACCCAGAAGAAAATATCTGTTTGAGTTACAAACCTCTGTAAACCATCAAGTACCATAAGATAGTTGTTTAATCCAATGTTTGGGTTGAACATGTATTACAGTAGCAGTGATAAATATTAGGTACTCCTTGTCTTGTCAAAGGTATATTTTTTTATTACCTTTGTAGAGTAATGTGTAAGGTGGTGTAAAAGGCACCTCTTTTTGCAAGTGTACCCAGGAGGGTTGCGCAGCCCTCCTTGGTCATTTTCTCAGTAATGTGAGTAACTAATAAGTTGCATAACGTGAATGTATTGGAGTACTCTGCTAAGTCTTGAAGTATTTTGGTGAAGTTCAGAGGGGAGTATGTAGCCGAGCTAAATTTTATTTGATTTTATTTTAATTTTGGTCAATTATTCACAACATTTTTTGTTGTGAACTTCCCCAAAAGTGTTTCTCAATGTAAATAGGTTCCACTCTATTATTTTCCGTTACATACCTTTTTGTTTCCCTGGGGGGTGATTTGGCGTCGCACCTTTGTGACCAGCTTCAGTGAGCACTGACGCTCGGAGCTGGTAAGTCATGTTTATGTCTCTCTCCTTTTGTTTTTTTTATAAACTTTTTGGTTGTCGTTTTTAAAAGTGTTTTGTGGGAATGCACACTGTTTTGTGACTTGTTGGTGTGCATGTGTGTTGAATTCCCGAATGGCTGTTGAATTGTTGAAAAAAAACCGAACTTTTGTATGCTAAAGGATGTGTGGATTAGCTTGGTTAGCTTACTGCTAGCTGCAGTTGTTGCGGGGTCTCCTGTCTCATGAGTTTGTGCACGGGTCAGGGGCTCTGCTGTGTGTCTGTGTGGACATCTTGTGTGCCGTTGTAGCATTTATATGAGTGTGTTTTTTTTCTTTATTCTTTAGTGGAGAGAGAGTCCGTTTGCCGTGGACTGTGTGTGACGCCCTGTTTTTGTTTTTTCCAAAAAAAAGGTATGTCTGTTATGAGTTTTTTTGGCTTAGTTTATTGTATAAAAAATATAAAAAGAATTGATGTGGGTGGGAAAGATGAGGTGTATTGCTGCACATTTAAGGATCCTTTTTCTTAATATATATTGTTATTTGCTGAAGTATATATTTTATATACTGTGTTTTATTTAATTAATTTATTTGAGACTATTATGCCTTTTTTTTACCTTTATTATTATTATTTCCATTTCCACATTTAAACATGTATAATTGAATTGAGTGAGCA
>NC_084736.1:20437201-20444701 GCF_033978785.1 Entelurus aequoreus | reverse complement strand
AGTCATTTATGACATCACTGTAAGAAATCTGATGGCCGACTTTGTTATTAATACTAATCGCTGCCATGTACGAGTCTGACTCAGACACGTACATGCAAAAAATAAAAAATAAGAATTTTTTGTTAATTGCTTTTGGGGGCCCCCTGGTGGCCGCGGGGCCCTAAGCAAGCGCTTAGTACGCTTATGCCTTGGGCCGGCTCTGCGTTAACATACCAGGCACGTTCTCAGTTGGTTATTTATGCCTCATATAACGTACACTTATTCAGCCTGTTGTTCACTATTCTTGATTTATTTTAAATTGCCTTTCAAATGTCTATTCTTGGTGTTGGGTTTTATCAAATAAATGTCCCTAAAAAATGCGACTTATACTCCAGTGCGACTTACACCACCGTTCAAAAGTTTGGGGTCACATTGAAATGTCCTTATTTTTGAAGGAAAAGCACTGTACTTTTCAATGAAGATAACTTTAAACTAGTCTTAGCTTTAAAGAAATACACTCTATACATTGCTAATGTGGTAAATGACTATTCTAGCTGCAAATGTCTGGTTTTTGGTGCAATATCTACATAGGTGTATAGAGGCCCATTTCCAGAAACTATCACTCCAGTGTTCTAATGGTACAATGTGTTTGCTCATTGGCTCAGAAGGCTAATTGATGATTAGGAAACCCTTGTGCAATCATGTTCACACATCTGAAAACAGTTTAGCTCGTTATAGAAGCTACAAAACTGACCTTCCTTTGAGCAGATTGAGTTTCTGGAGCATCACATTTGTGGGGTCAATTAAACGCTCAAAATGGCCAGAAAAAGAGAACTTTCATCTGAAACTCGACAGTCTATTCTTGTTCTTAGAAATGAAGGCTATTCCACAAAATTGTTTGGGTGACCCCAAACTTTTGAACGGTCGTGTATATATGTTTTTTTCCTTCTTTTCTATGCATTTTCGGCCGGTGCGACTTATACTCCGAAAAATACGGTACTTATAGTCAAGTCAAGTCAAGTCAAGTCAACTTTATTTATATAGCACATTTTCAACAACTTTTTAGATTGAACCAAAGTGCTTTACAGGTTAAAAAAAAGCATGGAGCAAACAAAAAACAAAAAAACTAAGCAAAACAAAAAACAAACAAAGAACATAAACAATGAATGTGCTAAACAAGATAGTGCAAATGCAATACGGTAAAAGGGGTCGAATAAAAAGTTTAAAAATTTGCAGAATAAAAATAATTATAATAAAAGTGCGACAAATTGAAAAATACAACTAAAGCGAAGGGGTGGGGGGGGGGGGGGGGATTAGAAATGGTGGCCTAGTGGGCGGACTCAGCTCGGGTCAAAGGCCAGCGAGAAGAGGTAGGTCTTAAGGAGGGTTTTGAAGACCCCCAGGCTCTGGGCTGACCTAATGTGGAGGGGAAGGCTGTTCCAGAGCTTAGGGGCGGCAACGGAAAAGGCTCTGTCCCCTCTGGTCTTTAGCCTGGGTCTGGGGACCGCCAAAAGCATTTGGTCAGCTGACCTCAAGGCTCTAGACGAGGTATGGTGATGCAACAGCTCGGTCAGGTATTGTGGGGCCAGACCATTTAGGGATTTAAAAACAATTAAAAGTAATTTAAAATCAATGCGGTGACGGACAGGGAGCCAGTGGAGTGAGGCCAGCACTGGGGTGATATTCTCGCGTTTTTTGGTACTGGTGAGGAGACGGGCAGCCGCGTTTTGCACAAGCTGCAAACGGCGGAGTGATGCCTGATCAATGCCAGCGTACAGTGAGTTATTGTTGTCTAGCCGGTGTGTGATGAAGGCGTGGATAGCAGTCTCCAGGTCGCTCTGGGAGAGATAGGCCTTGGTCTTTGCTAGGGTTCTGAGATGGTAAAAGCTGGTACTAACCACTAAACTGACCTGTTTGGTGAATTTGAAGGCACTATCAAAGATCACACCGAGATTTCTCACGGAGGACCGGATGTTTACTTGACCAAAAAAGTAATTGAATTACTAACGCATTTACTCTTTGATAAATGTAATTAATTACTAGGGAAAGTAATTTCAACGTTACTTACAAAAAAAATAAATGCATTTAAATATCTGGGGACGGCGTGGCGAAGTTGGTAGAGTGGCCGTGCCAGCAATCGGAGGGTTGCTGGTTACTGGGGTTCAATCCCCACCTTCTACCATCCTAGTCACGTCCGTTGTGTCCTTGGGCAAGACACTTCACCCTTGATTGATTGATTGATTGAGACTTTTATTAGTAGGTTGCACAGTGAAGTACATATTCCGTACAATTGACCACTAAATGGTAACACCCGAATAAGTTTTTCAACTTGTTTAAGTCGGGGTCCACTTAAATTGATTCATGATACAGATATATACTATCATATATACTATCATCATAATACAGTCATCACACAAGATAATCACATTGAATTATTTACATTATTTACAATCAGGAGTGTGGAGGGGGGGGGGGTATGGACATCAAGTAGTGGACATAGAGAGAGAGAGAGAGAGAGAGAGAGAGAGATCAGAAGGCATAAGAAAAAGAATCTGCATTTGATTGTTTACATTTGATTATTAGCAATCCGGGGAGGGTGTTAGTTTAGGGTTGTAGCTGCCTGGAGGTGAACTTTTATAGCGGTTTTGAAGGAGGATAGAGATGCCCTTTCTTTTATACCTGTTGGGAGCGCATTCCACATTGATGTGGCATAGAAAGAGAATGAGTTAAGACCTTTGTTAGTTCGGAATCCCTTGCTCCTGATGGGTGCTGGTAGCGCCTTGCATGGCAGCTCCCTCCATCAGTGTGTGAATGTGTGTGTGAATGGGTGAATGTGGAAATACTGTCAAAGCGCTTTGAGTACCTTGAAGGTAGAAAAGCGCTATACAAGTATAACCCATTTATTTATTTTATTTATTATATGCATTTGAGAAGTGTTTGATATAACAGCACAGTCTCTGTGCTTTTAAAAGGCGGGGCCTGTTGCCTCGTGACGTGTGACGTCATCGAGGGTTTCAACGGAGCTGGGTTTTTTAGCTTTAGCAGTTAGCAGCGCACGTTGACGCCAGCTCTTTTGAATATTTTCACCGGATCTGCTCAATAAAGAGACTGAATGAGCTTCGATGGCGGCCATATCTTCTTGTCAACTAACGAGGTATTGTTTGGATGGCAAGTTTGTCACTTCAATCCTTGATTTGTTGTTCATTATTCCCATCGTGTACATGTGCGTATGTGTGTGGTCATATCTTCTTGTCAACAAACGGGGTATTGATTGGATGGCAAGTTTGTCACTTCAATCATTGATCTGTTGTTCATTATTCACATTTTGTACGTGTGTGTATGTTGTGTCTGCTGTCACAGCCTCTTCCTATTTTAATTTAAGTTCATTTTAGTGCTGTACTGTACGTTGCTTTCACTAGTAAAAAGATATTTCCCGGATTTGAACTTGCTGCACTTATGACGCTTTAAAACCACATCAAAAGTAGCATGCCACGTTACATCAGGCTATCGCTAACGGCGTCGTAACGGACCTAAAAGTAATTCATTAGATTACTTGTTACTATTATAGAACGCCGTTTTTCCGAACACTGTCAAATACTAATTTATATAACTCTTGTTTAACGGTTGCAAAATTAGCAAATTAGATAGGCTAGCATGATAATGTTAGCATGCTAACAGTTAGCATATGTGAAGTACCAAGTTATATGAATCTGAGGAAAAGAATAGCAAAATTAGTCAAAAAAGAGTTAGCATGCTAATGTTAACATGCTAGCATGCTAACTTTAGCAGGCCAGGCCTGGAATTTCGTCATTTTAGGGGCAAGGCCAATTGGATTTAAGATTTAGGTTTAGATTTGATATAGATTTATATTTAAGATTTGGGTTCAGATTTACCATTGAAATATAATATTTAGAGTAGGGATGTCCCATAATGGCTTTTTGCCGATATCCGATATTGTCCAACTCTTAATTACAGATATCGATATAAACTGATATCGATATATACAGTCGTGGAATTAACTTATTATTATGCCTAATTTGTACAACCAGGTATGGTGAAGATAAGGTATTTTTTTTTTTAAATTAATCAAATAAAATAAGATAAATAAATTAAAAACATTTTCTTGAATAAAAAAGAAAGTAAAACAATATAAAAACAGTTACATAGAAACTAGTAATTAATGAAAATGATTAAAATTAACTGTTAAAGGTTAGTACTATTAGTGGACCACAATCATGTGTGCTTACGGACTGTATCCCTTGCACACTGTATTGATATATATTGATATATAATGTAGGAACCAGAATATTAATAACAGAAAGGAACAACCCTTTTGTGTGAATGAGTGTAAATGGGGGAGGGAGGTTTTTTAGGTTGGTGCACTAATTGTAAGTGTATCTTGTGTTTTTTATGTTGATTTAATTAAAAAAAAAAAAAAAAAAAAAAAAAACGATACCGATAATTTCCGATATTAAATTTAAAGCATTTATCGGCCGATAATATCGGACATCTCTAATTAGAGTAAACATTTAGTTTAAATTTGCTAAATCTGAGAAAAGTGAGTTAAATCTGAGAAATATATCTAATGGAAAAGTGTGACTGAACTTTTACATTCTGCACCATCTACTCATCCATGAAACCAACACAAGAACAAGTTCTAAGATTTTAGATAATTTTTTTTTGCGTGCACTTTACCCTTCCCGATCATCTGGCTGACAAATCATTGGTGACATGTCCGCCGTCTCAAAGGTGGAGGGATGTCGCGTTTTTGACGGCCGTGATGGCTTTGAACGCCGATGAAGACGCATCCCCCGACAGGATCAATAATCCAATATGTTCCCTCACACGTAACGGATGATGCGGGCCGATAGAAGGTGGCGCCTTCCAAAAAGAATCTGTCGGGACTGCCAATAAACGCCGGCCGTGCTGACAAATGGCGGCAATAAAGCGGCAATGGAATTTAAGAAGGAATCAAAGGAGATTTTTGTGACATTTCTCTCCTCCCGTAAGGCTAATAGCCACCTATCACCATTTATGATCATAAGAAGAACATTCTACTTTATATGACCTTTCAAACGGAAGAACACACATTTTATTGCGTTAGAAACGTAATACAGTCTAATATTTACGATCATTTTAGCAATTTATTGTTTTTAGATGAAGGATTAATAAAACTTTCTTCTTTATGTTTTTAATTCAGAAATTTCTATTGAATTTTTATCTATTCTAATTATTATTCCGCCCTTTTTTCGTCCGCCTTTTCCCACATTTTTCATCTGATTCAAAACCTTACACTTTCAAAGTGTTCAGCATTTTTTTTATTTTATTTAAAACAATTCCACATTTCCAGTAATTCCACATTTTCCAGGACATTTTTTTCCATTAGAAATGAATAAACATAAACACATTTTCAAATGTCCACATTTCTCAACCCATTTAAACTAGAGATGTCCGATAATATTGGACTGCCGATATTATCGGCCGATAAATGCTTTAAAATGTAATATCGGAAATGATCGGTATCGGTTTCAAAAAGTAAAATGTATGACTTTTTAAAACGCCGCTGTGTACACGGACGTAGGGAGAAGTACAGAGCGCCAATAAACCTTAAAGGCACTGCCTTTGCGTGCCGGCCCAATCACATAATATCTACGGCTTTTCACACACACAAGTGAATGCAACCCATACTTGGTCAACAGCCATACAGGTCACATTGAGGGTGGCCGTATAAACAACTTTAACACTGTTACAAATATGCGCCACACTGTGAACCCACACCAAACAAGAATGACAAACACATTTCGGGAGAACATCCGCACCGTAACACAACATAAACACAACAGAACAAATACCCAGAACCCCTTGCAGCACTAACTCTTCCGGGACGCTACAATATACACCCCCCTCGCTACCCCCCCCCCCCCCACCTCAACCTCCTCATGCTCTCTCAGGGAGAGCATGTCCCAAATTCCAAGCTGCTGTTTTGAGGCATGTTAAAAAATAATAATGCACTTTGTGACTTCAATAATAAATATGGCAGTGCCATGTTGGCATTTTTTTTCCATAACTTGAGTTGATTTATTTTGGAAAACCTTGTTACATTGTTTAATGCATCCAGCGGGGCATCACAACAAAATTAGGCATAATAATGTGTTAATTCCACCACTGTATGTATTGGTATCGGTTGATATCTGAATCGGTAATTAAGAGTTGGACAATATCGGAATATGGGATATCGGCAAAAAAGCCATTAACGGACATCTCTAGTTTAAAGGTATACAATATCTTGTTACTTTACACATCTTAAGTGTTAGCATGTTATCATGCTAATGTTAGCATGCTACTTTTTTTTAGCGAATTTCTCCTGGTGTACATCTCAGAGTCAAATATTTTGTTACTTGACAAATGCTAACTTTAACATGCAAGCTTTTTAAGCTCTTTTTTTGCATGCATACACCTCGTTATTAAAATATTTGGTTACTTCATGAATGCTAATTGTTAGCATGTTAGCTTTTTATGTCATTTATGGTTTGTTACAATTACCTCGGAAGTTGGAAGTCGGAGCTGTGAATGACGTCACAGCCGAGTAGTGAGCGTTCCAGTTACGAGGTCGGAATTCAAGACGGCGACCTCAATGACAATTTATGGGAAAATATGCACTATTTTTGCAGCTTTCAAACATGGTGGACGTAGAGGAAACACAGACGCTACTGCTAGCAGTTTAGAACGTATAACCACATGAACATTTATTTATTTTACAATACAGTAACATTACCGGATAAATAAACATCCAACAATACATTGTATATGGCTGAAAATAATCCCAAGTGCTAATAACGGATGTTAAAGAAGCTTGTATTATTGTTTACATTAGAGCAGCCATCTTCGAAGTCCAACTTTCTGAGTAAGAAAAATGACCCTGAGGGGTGTTCCAGTTGAAACTTCCGACGAGAAACTTGGAAATTCCGAATTCCCAGTACACATGAATCGCACAATCCCGACTTTTAACATAACTTTTATCAAGCTGACTTTAAGCATGATGACTTTTAACGTGTTAGCGTTAGGACGTGAGTGTGCTAGCTTTTTTTGTCTACAAAACCCAAAACCAGTGAAGTTGGCACGTTGTGTAATTTGTAAATAAAAACAGAATACAATGATTTGCAAATAATTTTCAACTTATATTCAATTGAATATTAGCAAAGACAAGATATTTAATGTTTGAACTGAGAAACAGAAAAGTTGGCACAGGGGCATGTTCACCACTGTGTTACATGGCCTTTCCTTTTAACAACACTGGGAACTGAGGAGACACATTTTTGAAGCTTTTCAGGTGAAATTCTTTCCCATTCTTGCTTGATGTACAGCTTAAGTTGTTCAATAGTCCGTTGGTCTCCGTTGTGGTATTTTAGGCTTCATAATGCGCAACACATTTTTAATGGTAGACAGGTCTGGACTACAGGCAGGCCAGTCTAGTACCCGCACTCTTTTACTACGAAGCCATGTTGATGTAACACGTGGCTT
>NC_084736.1:20344701-20432201 GCF_033978785.1 Entelurus aequoreus | reverse complement strand
CGGAGGTTGGTTCTTGGGCGCAGTTGGGTGTTCCAACAGGACAAAGACCCCAAACACACGTCAAAAGTGGTAAAGGAATGGCTAAATCAGGCTAGAATTAAGGTTTTGGAATGGCCTTCCCAAAGTCCTGACTTAAACGTGTGGACAATGCTGAAGAAACAAGTCCATGTCAGAAAACCAACAAATTTAGCTGAACTGCACCATGGACATGGACTTGTTTCTTCAGCTTTGTCCACATGTTTAAGTCAGGATTATGGGAAGGCCATTCTAAAACCTTAATTCTAGCCTGATTTAACCATTCCTTTACCACTTTTGACGTGTGTTTGGGGTCACTGTCCTGTTGGAACACCCAACTGCGCCCAAGACCCAACCTCCGGGCTGATGATTTTAGGTTGTCCTGAAGAATTTGGAGGTTATCCTCCTTTTTCATAGTCCTATTTACCATCTGTTAAGCACCAGTTCCATTGGCAGCAAAACAGGCCCAGAGCATAATACTACCACCACCATGCTTGACGGTAGGCATGGTGTTGCTGGGATTAAAGGCCTCACCTTTTCCCATCCAAACACATTGCTGGGTATTGTGGCCAAACAGCTCAATTTTTGTTGTTACGTCCGCAGCTTCTGGTCCGGCGTGGCTAATATATGTAATAATATTTATTTATTTTAAAATTTAGTGGGTGTGGCTTAAATACCACTGTGCTATATAGCCCGAAATTTGCGGTCGTCATTAAAAAAAAATAAATTACGTCATCCATCAAAGATTCTGCTTAGTTTGTGGACTGTACTTTTGAGTTTGTTAAAAAGCTCCCAGGAGTCTAAGGTATTAGTCCTGTGGGCCCACGAGTTGTGACAGTGACCCGAGCGATGCGGTGGCACTTTAAAGCAGCGAGGGGCGCCGGCGTGGCGGGAAAAGTCAGCAGGTTATTGCGACAAATTTAGAGGTTCGACTTGCGACAGCTTTACGACGCCTGAGTGGCCTGTACGACTCGCCGGCTGTCACATTCTATTAGCTCGGGCCTCCTCCATTGGCTCGCCGCCTATTCCCAGCGGCTCCGCCAGCGCCTCCCGTAAATAAACCAAATGGCCGCGTCTTGTAGTAAATGAAGACAGGGACTCTCCGTGCATGAGAGAAAAAAAAAAAGGACCCAAACATGGCTCTGGATAATTTAACCTGCAGGACCAAGATGAATGGACCCGGGCGGTTTGTCCTTCGTCAGCCTCAGCGTTTAAATTTGACTTACGCTTCCTGTACAAGCATCCAGGAGACAGCCGTGCACACAAACCAACACACACACACACACACTTTACAAAGTAAAGGAAAGGTTGCGTCTTTCTACAACTGCCAAGTGGCTGTGGTTGAAAAGGCCAACAGACTAATTATTTTTCTTTCGCATCAGCTTCCTCCATTTAACTTCACGCCGCTCCTCTAACGTGATCCCACATACTGAATGATCATTAATATCGACACCGAGTCAGAAAATTGTTGTGATATTTATTCTCTTTGTGCGTTTAGAGCAGAGGGTGTCAAACGTACGACCCGTGAACAGGTTTTACCCGGCCCGCGGGATGAGTTTGCTAAGTATAAAAATGAACTTGAAATGTTTTAATGAAATAAATTGCCGTTCTAAATGTGTCCACTAGATGTCGCAATAGCAATTCTTTGTATCTTTGTAGATGATGCTACATATGTACAAAATAAACCACATGATGTTAGTGCACCAGTTGAGGAAAATGATCAAACTACATAAATAACATCCTGTAATTTGATTTTGATATTATTTTTTTTATCTTGATAGATTGAAAATTAACACCAATGAGTTGACTGATGAACATTATCACGATTTATTCCAAAAATATAAATAACAAAAAATAAAGGTAGAATACTATTACAACACGTACGTGTAATACAAACCCCGTTTCCATATGTGTTGGGAAATTGTGTTAGATGTAAATATAAACGGAATACATCCATCCATCCATCTGATTTGCAAATCCTTTTCAACCCATATTCAATTGAATGCACTACAAAGACAAGATATTTGATGTTCAAACTCATAAACTTTATTTTTTTTTTGCAAATAATAATTAACTTAGAATTTCATGGCTGCAACACGTGCCAAAGTAGTTGGGAAAGGGCATGTTCACACTGTGTTACATGGCCTTTCCTTTTAACAACACTCAGTAAACATTTGGGAACTGAGGAGACACATTTTTTGAAGCTTCTCAGGTGGAATTATTTCCCATTCTTGTTTGATGTACAGCTTAAGTTGTTCAACAGTCCGGGGGTCTCCGTTGTGGTATTTTAGGCTTCATAATGCACCACACATTTTCAATGGGAGACAGGTCTGGACTACAGGCAGGCCAGTCTAGTACCCGCACTCTTTTACTATGAAGCCACGTTGATGTAACGCATGGCTTGGCATTGTCTTGCTGAAATAAGCAGGGGCGTCCATGGTTTCGTTGCTTGGATGGCAACATATGTTGCTCCAAAACCTGTATGTACCTTTCAGCATTAATGGTGCCTTCACAGATGTGTAAGTTACCATGTCTTGGGCACTAATACGCCCCCATACCATCACAGATGCTGGCTTTTCAACGTTGCGCCTATAACAATCCGGATGGTTCTTTTCCTCTTTGGTCCGGAGGACACGACGTCCACAGTTTCCAAAAACAATTTGAAATGTGGACTCGTCAGACCACAGAACACTTTTCCACTTTGTATCAGTCCATCTTAGATGAGCTCAGGCCCAGCGAAGCTGACGGCGTTTCTGGGTGTTGCTGATAAACGGTTTTCGCCTTGCATAGGAGAGTCTTAACTTGCACTTACAGATGTAGCGACCAACTGTAGTTACTGACAGTGGGTTTCTGAAGTGTTCCTGAGCCCATGTGGTGATATCCTTTACACACTGATGTCGCTTGTTGATGCAGTACAGCCTGAGGGATCGAAGGTCACGGGCTTAGCTGCTTACGTGCAGTGATTTCTCAAGATTCTCTGAACCCTTTGATGATATTACGGACCGTAGATGGTGAAATCCCTAAATTCCTTGCAATAGCTGGTTGAGAAAGGTTTTTCTTAAACTGTTCAACAATTTGCTCACGCATTTGTTGACAAAGTGGTGACCCTCGCCCCATCCTTGTTTGTGAATGACTGAGCATTTAATGGAATCTACTTTTATACCCAATCATGGCACCCACCTGTTCCCAATTTGCCTGTTCACCTGTGGGATGTTCCAAATAAGTGTTTTATGAGCATTCCTCAATTTTATCAGTATTTATTGCCACCTTTCCCAACTTCTTTGTCACGTGTTGCTGGCATCAAATTCTAAAGTTAATGATTATTTGCAAAAAAAAAAAAGTTTATCAGTTTGAACATCAAATATGTTGTCTTTGTAGCATATTCAACTGAATATGGGTTGAAAAGGATTTGCAAATCATTGTATTCCGTTTATATTTACATCTAACACAATTTCCCAACTAATATGGAAACGGGGTTTGTACTTCATCCCATTCCGGGTAACTCCTCTAAAATCGAACTGGCTGAAATTACAGACGTATATTATTCTGCCAAAAGATGGTCAGCTTGACAGTCATGTTGTTAGCATTCCTTGTTGTTAACATTGTGTGTCGGGCTTGGCAAGTATGGCAAACATATAAATCCCCAATATTTTTATTTATTTTGATTTGATTTGATGGTATGGGGGTGTATTAGTGCCCAAGGCATGGGTAACTTACACATCTGTGAAGGCACCATTAATGCTGAAAGGTACATACAGGTTTTGGAGCAACATATGTTGTCATCCAAGCAACGTTATCATGGACGCCCCTGCTTATTTCAGCAAGACAATGCCAAGCCACGTGTTAAAACAGCGTGACTTCATAGTAAAAGAGTGCGGGTACTAGACTGGCCTGCCTGTAGTCCAGACCTGTCTCCCATTGAAAATGTGTGGCGCATTATGAAGCGTCAAATAAGGACTGTTGAACAACTAAAGCTGTACATCAAGCAAGAATGGAAAATAATTCCACCTGAAAAGCTTCAAAAATGTGTCTCCTCATTTCCCAAACGTTTACTGAGTGTTGTTAAAAGGAAAGGCCATGTAACACAGTGGTAAAAATGCCCCTGTGCCAACTTTTTTGCAATGTGTTGCTGCCATTAAATTCTAAGTTAATGATTATTTGCAAAAAACAAATAAAGTTTCTCAGTTCGAACATTAAATATCTTGTCTTTGCAGTCTATTCAATTGAATATAAGTTGAAAATGATTAGCAAATCATTGTATTCTGTTTTTATTTACCATTTACACAACTTCACTGGTTTTGGGTTTTGTACATAAGAATACACTTTTTTTTTAAAGTTTAAAAAGCATCTGTTACACAGGAACTGTATCTGCTTGGTATCGTATCAATACCAAATTGTGTAGTATCACCCAACATGGGGGGCAAACATCCAACTTCCTAGCACAAATACAAGCCTGATTGCCACCTAGTGGATCAAATTGTCATTGCAACTCAGTGAACTGGAACTTTTCTGACATCTGTATCATTCGGTCCAAAATACAAACGTGAAACTGAACTGCAAAGCGAGTTGTACTTACTCTAACTGACCACTAGGGGGGTCTTTATGCCTGATCACCACCTAGTGGATAAAACTGTCATTGCAGCTCAGTGAAAACAGATTTATTTGGTAAGAACAGTGTGGTTTAGCAGCCGATCGGGCCTTGAGAAGCCGAGTCGCACACACCGAGTCACCGCAGTCAACCCGTGTCGGCCATCTTGGCGACTGCACGACGTCAGGATGAAAAAGAAGAAACATAATGTGAATTATTCTTTCATCGTCCTTTGAAGACTCAGATCATCCGACGTGAACAAAAGCACTCGGGATGACGAGCAGATTTGCTGTGATGCTCGTCCAAAAGTTAACCCGGTGGGACGTATTATTTAAGGCGAGCGAGGAGGAAAAAAGGCAGAGGAGGGACCTGGCAGCAGAAAAGAGGACACCTGGATTGTTTTCATCCCCGCCATCTTTCTCCTGCTGGGAGGATTCTCAATTGCATCGTCCTTGTTACACTTTTACACGACTCACGCGGCGTCTTGACTCCTTTCGACTTTCCTCTTCCTGACCAGGCGTTAGGCGGTGGTGGTGGGGGCGTGTAAAAGGCTGGGAAACGTAACACGGCTTACCTGGCGCCGCCTGTCGGTTTGGCGCCGTGTCGAGCGGAGGCCGGGCTCTGGAGTTTTTAATGCAATTATAAATAAATAAGCGTGTGGTCGGCTCTGAGGGGATACGCTGAGGGAAAACAGAAAGTTTAATTAAAGCTGCAAGCTTCGCTCCCACACACACACACACACACACACACACACACACACACACACACACACACACACACACACACACACACACACACACACACACACACACACACACACACACACACACACACACACACACACACACACACACACACACACACACACACACACACACACACAAACACACACTCTTGTATTTGTTACCTTCTTGAGACTTCCGAAAAATGCCTACCCCTTTAGGACCACCCTTTCTAGATATATAAAGATTTGTATTTCCAACATTAATAATATATACATACTATGCAAATATAAAAAAACTTGTTGTGAAAAATTTGTTGGAATTTCACAAGAAAAAGGTCACAATTTCACAAGGAAACCGTAAAATTTTGGCAGTATTCTAATACAAGTAATTTTTAAATTTTACAAGAAAAATTTAACATTTGTGCAATGTAATGATAAAAGTTGGAATTCTACTCAATAACAGTCACAATTTTATGAGAAAAATTTAAAATGTTAGCAATATTATAATAATAAACTGAATTTTTACTTGGCAAAATTATGACAAAAGTCCAAATTTTTCTTGAAAAAGTGTCACTATTTTACAAGAACAACCAAAAAAAATGGCAATATAGTGATACAAGTCAGAGTTTTATATGACAAATGTCACCATTTTGAATTAAAAAGTAATAATTTGACATAAAAAAAAGTAATAATTTTACGAGAAAAGATTGTAATGTTACAGAAAAAGAGAGAATATGAGAAATTGTTCCCAATTTTATAAGAAAAAAGTCGACACATTGTGAGGAAAAAGACTGCTTTTAGTTAATTAATTTAAAAAAAAATGTTTTTATTTGTAATTGGTTTTTAATCTTCATTATTTACTTCAAATTATTACAGTATGTCTCTATACATATATTTATAATTCATTTTAAATTAATTTTGGCCAAAGGAGGCACATTTCAATTTCTCACACACACTTGTTATTGCATATGTTGGCCAGAGGGGGGAGCACTTCTAATTTCAACACACACTTGTTATTTCATATGTTGACCAGAGGGGGAGCACTTTTAAAACCGACAAACAGTCAATTTGAAAAATCCCTCCTTTTTGGGACCACCCTAATTTTGATATATTTCACCACCAGGTATTTTTTGTTTTTTTGTAATGTGCTTAAGGCCGATGAGAAACGAGTCACGGACCACAGATTTAGCTTCTGTGCCGCACTTTGGCCAACCAAGCTGTAGAAGCTAACTGTTAATGGCTACTGTAGTCTTAGTACCTTAGTGTATTTGTTCATCCTATGGTCACATATGGGTTGTCTTATGTCAGCACCGGAAGTCGTAAAATCAGCTGTTCACCTGGCAGGTTTTTTCGGGGATGAATAGGGAAGTCCTTCTTTAGCTGCCGTCTTGTTTTATCATATATTGCTGCCTTTGCACCTGTCAATGTTTACTTTTGTATGCACATTAAATCAACCAAAAAAAATCCTGACTTTGGAGCAATGTTCACGGACTCTAGTATTTGGCTCTCTATTAATGCAATGGTTTTCCATATTGGGACCATGATTTATGTCCTAACTTGTCCTCATATGGAAGTTACTTTTCATAGTTGATGTCTCAAGAAGGGTAGAAATACAAACACACACACACGCACACACACACACACACACACACACACACACACACACACACACACACACACACACACACACACACACACACACACACACACACACACACACACACACACACACACACACACACACACACACACACACACACACAATCCAATAAATGAAAGCATGCACTTCAACAACTGCGACTGAGTAGATTTGCGAGCGTCCATTGTACCTGTTTGCCTTCTCTCACAGCCCACTGTACAGTGCGAGCTCTGTATTGTTTATAATGTCACACGATTCCAGCCCGACCGAGGAGCTCAGCGTGGTGATGTTTTTAATTAACTGACGGCTGCAGCCGGTCTAAGGCTGATGAGGGACTATTGAATTTGCACTTCAATTAGACTGCTTATAAAGTGTACATTACACAAGGACTTCGGGCTCTCAGTTACTGCGCCATGCGAACGACGGCCCTCACATCCAAACAAGCCATCAATAAAATGAGCAAAAATGCTAGCATAAAACGTTAGTATCAAAGTATTGAAAGCCATGATTTGTAGGTGTATACGTACAAAGGTAGCTTAAAAGCTAGCATAAAATGTTTGCATGGTGACGTTTGCTTGTTATAATGGGAACGGTTAGTATACTTGCAAGATGGAGACACATCTCAAAAACCAGGAATCTTTGGTTTAAGTGACCAACGTGAGCTTGAATACCAGCATAAAACTGTAACATGCTAATGTTAGCATGGCAACATGGGAAAATCCATGCTTTTTAAACAAAATTGCTAGCATAAAACGTTAGTATGATAACATCAAAGGAGTTGGAATACTTCTAGGCTGACACCAAGTATCAAAAACCATGATGTTTAGGTTTAAACATTAAAAAAATGCTAAAGAATTAGCATAAAACATACGCGTGCTAACATAAGCCGTTTATAATAGGGACAGTTGGTGTACTAGCACCTCCAAAACCCTCAAATCTAGACTCCAAACATCCCAGAACAAGCTAGTCAGGTTACTTTTAGACCTCCACCCCAGATCACACCTCACTCCAACCCACTTCTCCAAAGTGGGCTGGCTCAGGGTGGAGGACAGAGTAAAACAACTTGCACTGAGCCTAGTCTATAAAATCCGCTACACCTCCCTGATACCGAAGTACATGTCAAACTACTTCCTTATCGTAAATGACCGCCATAACCACAACACCAGGGGGAGTTCTACAAACCACGTTAAACCCAGATTCCGATCTAACAAAGGTCTTAACTCATTCTCCTTCTATGCCACATCAATGTGGAATGCACTCCCAACAGGTGTAAAAGAAAGGGCATCTCTATCCTCCTTCAAAATAGCACTAAAACAACACCTCCAGGCAACTTCAACCCTAAACTAACACCCTCCCCCTTCCACATCCCACCTCCCCGGATTGTAAATAACCAAATGTAAATAATCGAATGTATTTCTAATGTATATACTTGTTCTTATGCTATCTGAACTCACTATGTTCTCTGCTCGCTGTACATATCCTACCAAGTCAGACCTACACTATTTCAATGCCCATTTCTCTGATGATGCAATTGTTGATGACTGAAGTGCTTTTTTTTTGATTGAGACTTTTATTAGTAGGTTGCACAGTGAAGTACATATTCCGTACAATTGACCACTAAATGGTAACACCCGAATAAGTTTTTCAACTTGTTTAAGTCGGGGTCCATATCAACCAAACCCTCCTCATCCCACCCCCCGGATTGTAAATAATGTAAATAATTCAATGTATATACTCTGATGATTAACTTGTGTGATGACTGTATTATGATGATAGTATATATTTGTACCATGAATTGATTACGTGGACCCCGACTTAAACAAGTTAAAAAACGTATTCGGGTGTTACCATTTAGTGGTCAATTGTACGGAATATGTACTGAAATGTGCAATCTACTAATAAAAGTTTCAATCAATCAATCAAAAACTTGCAAGATGGATTTTTGGTTTAAATGATCAAAATAAGCTTACCGTAAATGCTACCATAAAACACTGACATGCTAATGTTAGCGTGGCACCATTGGAAAAGTTAGCATATTTTTAAGATGGCGCCAAGTATCAAAAGCCATTATTTTTAACCAAAAACGGCTAGCATAAAACGCTGGTATGCTAACGTTAGCAAGCTGATATAGGAGAAGTTAGCACACTTTTAAATTGACGCCAAGTATCAAAATCCATGAGTTTTGGGTGTAAACATACAAAAGTAGCTAAAAACTTGTAATAAATAATTCACCCCTATACCCCCGCCCCACTGTGCAATATCCTACCCCAGGGGTCGGCAACCTTTACCACTCAAAGAGCCATTTTGACCCTTTTCACAAAATAAAGAAAACAATGGGAGCCACAAAACTCTTTTGAAATTTAAAATGACATTTTTTTTTTTGCTTTGTGCTATGTATAAACCAGGGGTCTCAGACACGCGGCCCGCACCTTAATATGAAAATGTAATAGTGCGGCCCGCGAGTTTTATATGAATGACGCTTGACAGCATCACACTTGCCAACCCTCCCAATTTTTCCGGGAGACTCCCGAATTTCAGAGCAACTATTCTCTCGAATGTCTGCTGATTTTCACTTTAACAACAACAATAAGGGCGTGCTATGATGGCACTGCCTTTAGCGGCCTCTACAACCTGTACAAACAGCTTGCCAGCCCAGTCACATGTTGTATGCGGCTTCTGCAGACACACATGAGTGACTGCAAGGCATACTTGAGCAACAGCCGTACAGGTCACACTGAGGGTGCCCGTTTAAACAACTTTAACACTCTTACTAATATGCGCCACACTGTGAACCCACACCAAACAAGAATGACAAACACATTTCGGGAGAACATCCGGACCGTAACACAACATAAACACAACAGAACAAATACCCAGAATCCCATGCATCCCTAACTCTTCCGGGCTACATTATACACCCCCACTACCAACCAAACCACCCCCCCCTCCGTGCGTCGGTTGAGGTGGGCGGGGTTAGGGGGGCAGGTACTTGCTATAATGGGAACAGTTAGTATACTTAATGGGAACAGTTAGTATACTTGCAAGATGGAGGCAGGTCTCAAAAACCAGGAATATTTGGTTTAAATGACCAACGTGAGCTTGAATGCCAGCATAAAACTGTAACATGCTAATGTTAGCATAGCAACACGGGAAAAGTTTGCATACTTTTAAGATGGTGCCAAGTATCAAAAGCTGTACTTTTTAAGCAACATTGGCAGCTTAAAACATTGGTGTGCTAACTTTGCATGTTAATATCAAAGGAGTGAGAATACTTCTAGGCTGACGCCAAGTATAAAAAACCATGATGTTTAGGGTTAAACTTAAAAAATATAATATAATATATAATAGGGACAGTTGGTATAATTGCAAGATGGAGACATTTTTGGTTTAAATGTTCAAAATAAGCTTAAATACTACCATAAAACGCTGACATGCTAATCTTAGCATATTTTTAGGATGGCACTATATATCAAAAGCCATGATTTTTAAGCAAAAATGGCTAGCATAAAACGCTGATATGCTAACGTTAGCAAATAAAATGAGCAAAAATGCTAGCAGAGAATTTTAGCATCACAACGTTAGCATGTTGACACAGGAGAAGTTAGCATACTTGTAAGATGTCGCCAAATATCAAAATCCATAATTTTTAGGTTTATACAAATTAAATTAACTAAAATGCTGCTGCAAAGCATTAGCATGCTAACAATAGCATGCTTGCACGATATAACATTTTAAATGAAGTCTTATGTACCTGTATGTATGTTTATTATGGTGCAATATTTGTCCTCATTTATATACCGCAGCCCTTTGAGACATTGGTGATAAAGGGCTATATAAATAAAGTTTGATTGATTGATTGATTATTATGTTGTGGCGACCAAATAAGTGGGACTTTCCGTTCAGAGTGAACAATGCTAACAACACTGCTACTCTATCCTCACTGCAACAACTAGTTTGACCGACTTTTTGATGCACTCCATCTTGAACTCCTGCCTTGTCAATAACGCATCCCGACGTCGGTGAGCCTTTTACGTGGCGCGACGTGGAATGACAACGCGGGAAGCGGAATGCTAACAACACGGCTAATGATCGTCAAGTTGACCAACCTTTGGCACAACAACTTACACGGAAGCCTCGTTCTAAGAAGAATCACCCAGGATGTGATGAAGTATTCCCACGCCGTGGATGTGTTGTAGTGGCCGGGTGACTACCTTACCACTGTAATCCATATCTAATATTGGGGACTACATGGCTGTTTTTCATGTTTAGAAGGCTTTAAATATGTTTAAAAAAGGTCCTAATCAGTTGTGTTCATCCCTAAACTGCTGTTTAAAAATGCTGTATTTGAAAATTAAATATATATTAATAATCCTACTTCGTTGAAATCGGATTACCACAGTCAGGCTTGGGACCAATTCTATAAAGTTGTACTCACTGTAATTGACCACTAGGGTGTCATGTTGGCATTTTCAAGACTGAGAAGAGCACCTTGAAGGACATCCTGTCGCTAGTTTCTCGCCTCTCCGTGGTTCAAACAGGTCTGCCCCGGGGATCGCCTTCAGAAAGCCGAAGAAAAGAAAACATCAACAAAGAGTCCCTGAGTAAATTGTCCCTCGGATTATTCAGCGCGTGAATGGCGAGCGTTCCGAGTGGGTTTGTCTGCCAGGCGGAGATAAACCACAACTTCTTTTTCCCTTCGTGACTGAGATCCTTCAGTGCGTGAAGGACACCACGCGAGGAGGCAAACAGGAAACACTTTGTTCGACGTGTCCGCGACGTAACGCCGCTTCGCCACGCACACTCAGGCGCGCCTGCTTTGCCAGCGAAGAAGACGGAGCAGGAACGAGCCACTTTGTCGCTCTATTTAGCGAGTAGAGGCACAGATGTCATGCATTTATTCACCGAGCAAAGACAACCGGTCATCAAGTGGGAGTGTAGCTCCGCCACCACAAGCCCAGGGAGTCATTTTAGCCGTTTTATGGCACATTGAAAAAAATAACAAACAAACATTTTTAAAATGGAGCAAAACGGCATAACATAGTGAGAAAAGGCTGAAATGTTGATACTAATAAGAACAAACAACATAAATATTTATCTTTAGATATATGTCATAACCTTTTTATGAGCATATTTCATTATAAATGACATGATGACGTCACACTACTGCCATATTTAAAGAATATTAATTGATTGATTGATTGATTGAGACTTTTATTAGTAGGTTGCACAGTGAAGTACATATTCCGTACAATTGACCACTAAATGGTAACACCCGAATAAGTTTTTCAACTTGTTTAAGTCGGGGTCCACTTAAATTGATTCATGATACAGATATATACTATCATATATACTATCATCATAATACAGTCATCACACAAGATAATCACATTAAATTATTTACATTATTTACAATCAGGGGTGTGGAGGGAGGGGGGGATATGGACATCAAGTAGTGGACATAGAGAGAGAGAGAGAGAGAGAGATCAGAAGGCATAAGAAAAAGAAAAAGTATCTGCATTTGATTGTTTACATTTGATTATTAGCAATCCGGGGAGGGTGTTAGTTTAGGGTTGTAGCTGCCTGGAGGTGAACTTTTATTGCGGTTTTGAAGGAGGATAGAGATGCCCTTTCTTTTATACCTGTTGGGAGCGCATTCCACATTGATGTGGCATAGAAAGAGAATGAGTTAAGACCTTTGTTAGTTCGGAATCTGGGTTTAACGTGGTTAGTGGAGCACCCCCTGGTGTTGTGGTTATGGCGGTCATTTACGTTAAGGAAGTAGTTTGACATGTACTTCGGTATCAGGGAGGTGTAGCGGATTTTATAGACTGGGCTCAGTGCAAGTTGTTTAACTCTGTCCTCCACCTTGAGCCAGCCCACTTTAGAGAAGTGGGTAGGAGTGAGGTGGGATCTGGGGTGGAGGTCTAGAAGTAACCTGACTAGCTTGTTCTGAGATGTTTGGAGTTTAGATTTGAGGGTTTTGGAGGTGCTAGGGTACCAGGAGGTGCATGCGTAATCGAAAAAGGGTTGAACGAGAGTTCCCGCCAGAATCCTCAAGGTGCTTTTGTTGACCAGAGAGGAAATTCTGTAGAGAAATCTCGTTCGTTGGTTAACCTTTTTGATTACCTTGGTTGCCATTTTATCACAGGAAAGGTTAGCCTCTAGAATGGAACCTAGGTAGGTGACCTCATCTTTCCTGGTGATGACACTGTCACCTACTTTTATGGTGAAGTCATTGACTCTCTTAAGTTTGATGTGGGACCCAAACAGGATGGATTCTGTTTTACCCAAGTGGATGGATAGCTTGTTGTCAGCGAGCCAGGTGCAAGTTCTACAGGGCTCAGCACTGAGGATTTTCTCCACCTGTGACTTGTCCTTGCCGGATACCAGCAAGGCAGAGTCATCCGCAAACAAAAACAATTCACAGTCGCATGCCGATGACATGTCGTTTATGTATATTAGGAACAGTCCAAGAGGTTTTGTTAAATCCGATTGCTCTGAGCTTATCCAACAGTATAGCGTGGTTAACGGTGTCAAAGGCCTTCTGAAGGTCCAGCATGACCATGCCGCAGTATTTGCCCGCGTCCACCTCATGTTTGATGTGGTCGGTCAGATAGAGAAGGCATGTGTCAGTGGAGTGGTTAGTTCTGAAGCCGGATTGGAATGTGTACATGAGTTTATTAGTGGCAAGGTAACTATCGACCTGTTCATAAACTATTTTCTCCATTACTTTCGAAATGGAGCTGAGAATAGAAACAGGTCGGTAGTTGCCAGGTTCCAATTTGCTTCCTTTTTTAAAGAGGGGAGTTACTCTTGCTATCTTAAAATCTTTTGGTACTTGGCCTTGTGTAATTGATAGGTTTATTATGTGCAATAACAATATTGTTTGTTTTATATACTTGTTCTTTTTAGAATAAAATAGTTGATTATTGAAACGGTTTTGTAGATACCGCAGGATTATAGTTTCGAAGTCGTCGCAATGATGCCGTGACCGTGTCAAACGAAAACTTAATGGGTGTAGTTTCAATCTGGCGCTTTTGCTGTTTGCGAGTCTGATTATAAACTACATCTCCCAGAATCCCTTGCGCAGCGCGGGACTCAACGTGGGAGCGCCGAGCGCCGTAAAGGAGAGCGGGGAGGAGCAGGAAGTGAAGTACCTTACACTTCGTAGTCGATAAGAGGATTTTTAATTTTTTTCATTTTTATTTTTATTTTTTTAAAATAACTGTTTGAGTTCTGTTGCTAACACACGGACAAAAACATAACCTCTGTGGCGGAGGTAACAACGCGTCTGGAGTGTTCCAAGCCAAAACAGACTCGGTCATGGCGCAGCGTGCTGAGGGAAATCACCTGCTTCACACGGAAGCTACTTAACAACCTGCTGTCACTCGGAGAAGATGAAGCCAGCGAAGTTAAACGTCAATTTGTGAGGTATTTAAATTATTTGAAGTTAAAATGTGAGTTAACTTTTCTGATGAACTGCGTTTTACAAACTGATTTAAAAATGTCCACCATAGAGGACTCAAAAAGTAAAAGTTAAAAGACACAGTGGATGTTCCCGCATCATGTTTTTGTACTTAAAAATACTTGTTTGTAGTAATAAATATGATTAGAACATTTTAGCGTTATGTTTGTGTTCAGCTACAGCAGTTGTGTCAAAGTCACGGCCCGCAAATTAATTATCTATAGCCCCCGGGATGATATTTGATTAGTGTTAGAACCGGCCCGCAGGCCACAGCCGCCTGCTGCTGTTTTGCACGCATCGATACTCCATCAGTGTTGGCGCTAGGAATTTCCAAAATAGTCATAAAAATTAGGTCCCACAGTACATTTTTGGGGTCCCACTTTTTTGTAACCGTTTTGAAAACAAATTATAAATGTATGCATTATCCTGTTATATCTCACATTCTATATTGTGTTTTGGAAAAAGGTTGTCATAAACGTTACGGGGTACACACACATACCGCAATAATATCGTACCGTGGCCTTAAAGGCCTACTGAAATTAGATTTTCTTATTTAAACGGGGATAGCAGATCCATTCTATGTGTCATACTTGATCATTTCGGGATATTGCCATATTTTTGCTGAAAGGATTTAGTACAGAACATCGACGATAAAGTTCACAACTTTTGGTCGCTTGATAAAAAAGCCTTGCCTGTACCGGAAGTAGCGTAACGTCACAGGTTGTGGAGCTCCTCGAATCTTCACATTGTTTACAATCATGGCCACAAGCAGCGAGAGCGATTCGGACCGAGAAAGCGACGATTTACCCATTAATTTGAGCGAGGATGAAAGATTCATGGATGAGGAAAGTGAGAGTGAAGGACTAGAGGGCAGTGGAAGCGATTCAGATAGGGAAGATGCTGTGAGAGGCGGGTGGGACCTGATATTCAGCTGGGAATGACTAAAACAGTAAATCATCACGCAAACGTCATCATTCCGAGACGTTTTCAGCAGGATATTTCGCGGGAAATTTAAAATTGCACTTTACTAATCTAACCAGGCCCTTTGGCATGTGTTGCAATGTTAAGATTTCATCATTGATATATAAACTATCAGACTGCATGGTCGGTAGTAGTGGGTTTCAGTAGGCCTTTAATACGGTAAAAACGTACCATGAGATCTTACTACTGTCAAAACCCTATTTGTTATTCAAGAGCATAATTATAGAATAGAATACAACACTTTATTGTCATTAAACATGAGAGCATGACGAATGTTGCGGGCAAAATTGTTTTTTTGCTGCAACCTTTTATCTTCCGACATTTCGAGCTGTGTTTCGTGCTTCAATTTTTTTGTGCTACAATGTTTTATGCTACCACATTTTGTCCTTGGGTGTTTTGTGCTACAACCTTTCATGTTCCGACGTTTCGAGCTGTGTTTCGTGCTACGTTTTGTGCTACCACAAATCACGCTACGATGTTTCATGCTACAACGTTTCATGCTACAACGTTTTGTACTATGACGTGACACTACTACCATATTGAAAGAATATAAATAGCAATTTTGTTTGTTTTATATACTTGAAGGATCCACGTCAATGCTCTTCTTTTTAGAATGTAAAATAGTCAAATAATTGTTATTTATGATCATATTCATAGAATAGAAATCAATAGAATAGAGCATGATGAAAATTTTGTGCTAGGGCATTTCGTGCGACAATGTTTCGTACTGCGATGTTTCATACTATGACGTTTTGTGCTACAACCTTTAATATTCTGACATTTCGAGCTGCGTTTTGTGCTATGACGTCTTGTGCTATCACGTTTTGTGCTACAACCTTTAATATTCTGACATTTCGAGCTGCGTTTTGTGCTATGACGTCTTGTGCTATCACGTTTTGTGCTACAACTTTTTTATGTTATGATGTTTGGAGCTGTTTTGTGCTACCAAGTTTTGTGCTACAATGCTTTGTGCTACAACGTCTTATACTGCGATGTTTCGTCCGATGCTGTTTTGTGCTGCAACCTTTTTATGTTTCAATGTTTCGTACTGCGACATTTTGTTTCAGTACGTGTGTGAACCTTTCATGTTCCGACGTTTCATGCTACCACCTTTCATTCTACGACCTTTTGTGCCACGACCAGTGTTAGGCAAATTAATTTTGAAAATAATTAATTGTATTTACTTTGTTACTTTCCTAAACAAGTATTTGAATTACTAACGTAATTACTCTCTAAAAATGTATTTAATTACTAGGGCAAGTAATTATTCTGTACTTTCAAAAAAAAAATTGAAATATCTGGTATATCTAGTTGAGCGATGTTTCATGATTGCATCGTGTGTGTGTATGAGTGTGTGTATGCGTGTTTTAGTGTACTTACATGTTGTGTGTTTGTTGTGTGATGTTGTCTCTTTCTGCCTTGAACTCACTGTGCTTCTAACGCTGTCTTGTTGACATACAACCGCATCTAAAGTAGGGTGCCACGTTACATCAAAAATTATCGGTAACGGTGTTATAACGTACAAAAAAGTAATTAATTACATTAATTGTTACTAGCAAAGGTAACTGCATTAGTAAGATTGTTATTTTATAATGGCGTTGTAATATAACGCTGTTATTCTGAACACTGGCTATGATTATTCAAGTTTTAACATTTTGTATTCCGACATTTTGTATTCGACGTCTCGTGTTCCGACGTTACGTGTTCTGATGTTTCGCGTTGTGAAATTTTGTGTTCAGCGTCACAACAGTGAGTAAGGACAACATCACTTTTGTTCTTTTTCGTTACGTGTGACAGAGTGAGACTTCTTTTTTTGCTATGGCTACATGTTATCTTGGTGCCACTTGGCAGTATTGTTGCTTCTAGTCAAGCACAAGAAGAAAGCAAGGCATCTTGCAGGCATACAGAAACAGTAACGTTAGTGATTAAAAAATGTAAATAACATAATTTAAAAAACATCTTGCGTAATATGACTGTAATTCATGAATTGCAATTAACGCGATAATTTGACACCCCTAGTTACAAGACAAGATGGTGGAATATTTACAGTACAGCATTACAATGTTAACGTCGGAGAAAATTACCTTTCAAAGTTAAAATACTGACAATTTCCAGGTATGCACCTTTAATTGTGTGTTTGCATCATCTCCTCCTACCTGGCTCTCATTGAGACTGTCAACAAATGGTGCTCGGGTCTCCCACCGGCCCTGAAGGAATCTCTACCACGGCACTCACATAATCACTTCAGACCCGCCAGCTTAGGCCGACATCTCCGCTGGGACCCGCCAGCCGTGCGCCGCAGGCCAGATCAGACCGCTGTGTGGCAGCAAGAAGCAGAAGAAGAAGAAAAATAGTAAATGGACGACGACAGTGAGACAGAGTAGTCAAGTCTTTTATGGATGCCTGACGCTTCGTTTTGGATGATTCAGTGTGATGGACTCGCCAAACGATGGAACACAGATATGATATATAGCAACATAAAACATGATATTGTGCTGGAATATTACATTAACCATCGAAATAAGTGTCAGAGGTGCCACAATAGTGTGTTGAAAGTGCTTTAGGAAGCCCTATTAAGAACTAGTGGTTTTGTGTGTAGCTTCAATGCGAACAGTGTGTGTGTCTCCAAGAAGTGCTATTGCATACTTTATCCACTTTTCGCATGTACAGTAGGTAAGGTTGTATTTTTGCCTCATCCTTCACTTAAAGCGTGAGTGAAGAATGCTCTACCGACCTGACAAGTCAAAAAGAGATGATACAGTATTATCTTCTCACAGATGCTAACACTTGTCCATGTTGTTGTACTATACTGTATATTACATACAACAAAGTAACATGAAAGAGAGGAACAGCGGCAGTGTTGCCGTTAACTGCGTTTTTGTGTCTTTTTACGCATTGAAATCAGAGAGGACGGCAAATTCCATAAGTCCGCGCGTCTCCTGGACGCGGGTTATTATTTATTTTTTTACAGATTATCGCTTTCCGCCGGTGTTTTGTTTTATTTATATTTGCTGGGTCAAATGATAAATTATTATCCTTAGATCCAAGAAGGAAAGAAGAAAGTGAATTAATGTTTATAACTGAATATAAGCATAAACATTGGCTTTCTTTTGTATTATTTTTTTAATGAATTAAGTAACGTTTATGACAACCTCTTTTCAAAACACAATATAGAATGTGAGATATAACAGGATAATGCATACATTTATCATTTGTTTTCAAAACGCTTACAAAAAAGTGAGACCCCATTTTGAAAATTCCTAGCGCCAACACTGAGGGGTACACAAATGTTAGCGACATAGCATAGGTATGTTAGCTAGATGCTGACATTACGCGCACATTTGAACAATGCAAGGTTATCATCGGAGGCGGGTAGTAACGCGCTACAGTTATTCTGTTAAATTTACTGAAGTAACTTTTTGAAATAAATTGTACTCTCAGAGTAGTTTTAATGCAATTTATGTTTTACTTGAGTATTTTTGTGAAAAATAAACTTTTACTCTGTTACATTGAGTTTCATTCCGATCGCTACAGTTATTTATTATACCATCCATCCATCCATCCATTTTCTACCGCTTGTCCCTGTTGGGGTCGCGGGGGCTGCTGGAGCCTATCTCAGCTGCATTCGGGCGGAAGGCGGGGTACACCCTAGACAAGTCGCCACCTCATCGCAGGGCCAACACAGATATACAGACAACATTCACATTCACACACTAGGGCCAATTTAGTGTTGCCAATCAACCTATCCCCAGGTGCATGTCTTTGGCGGTGGGAGGAAGCCGGAGTACCCGGAGGGAACCCACGCAGTCACAGGGAGAACATGCAAACTCCACACAGAAAGATCCCGAGCCCGGGATTGAACTCAGGACTACTCAGGACCTTCGTATTGTGAGACCATTATATTTATTTATTATGCTTGTAAAAATGTACTTTGGCTTGTTAGAGATACGTCTGTCACATGTCTCCAACCTTGTCTCAATTAATTAAAGAAAGTGTGGCAGTCACATGACTGCACTCCAAATTGTAAAACAATTGATATGTCGGAACTCTTCAATATTTACTTACAAACTACAAAAAATACCATTTATATCATGTGTCAGTAGAAATGTTCACATTTCAGCCTACAAATATTCCACTTCCAAATAAACAATTTTTTAGCTAGCATGTGCTAACATTAGCCCTGTTATAACGTCATAAGTGACTGTAAATTGTGTCTCTTTTGTAGTAATGTACAAATGTACGCTGTGATTGGCTGTTTGGTCTCCAGTTACATCACTTCTTACATTGTGGACAAATGTACACAAATAACTTCATAATGTTCATAAAATGTCACCCATAAAGGTTCAAATAACCAAATTAATAAAACAACTTAGCTGCGTGGTCGTGCTTCACCATGTTGTTGTTGTTGTTCCTCATTCATTGACTTCATTAGCTGTGAATCAATGCTTGCGGGATAATGTATCTGGACACGTGCGCTCTGATTGGATGTTTGGTATCCAATTAGATCACCTGTTACATTATCCCGGAAGTATTGATTCATCACTAATGGAGTCAATGAATGAGGAACAACAACAATAACATGGTGTTCTACCTGCGCAGAAAGCAGTAATTATGGCACGTTAATCTGGATAATAGCAAACATGCAGACACATTAATTAAGGACAAAAGACATTTATATCCGCTCAAACAATTACATTTTTCACTTGAGATTAATTTATTTTCAAAATATTATGTATGTGCCTGCAAAATATATTTTTCAGTGTTCAAAATCTGCCGTTTAAAATTAAGGCAAAAACATAACTCCATACCCCAGCTGAGGAAAATCTGAATATTCAAGCGAACTGCTCCCACGCGTGTAGCTGACTGACGGGTTCTAAGATATGTAGTGAAGCTTACCGGTTTACAAAGGGGTGTCTTTTCATGACATCATGAAAAGATGCAACTTTCAAAGCGAGCGCCTCTTCGTTCTAAAGTGGAGCAAACAAACGAGGACGATGATTAGGGATGGGAGCCGAATTTAGTACTTTGATTGGCACCGACCGAATTCCATCAGTCCTACCGGGTATCAATCAATCAATCAATGTTTATTTCTATAGCCCTAAATCACGAGAGTCTCAAAGGGCTGCACAAGCCACAACGACATCCCACATCAGGGCAAGGAAAAACTCAACCCAATGGGATAACAATGAGAAACCTGGAGGGGACCGCAGATGTGGGGAACCCCCGCCCCCTGGGTGACCGGTGCAATGGACGTCGAGTGGATCTAGCATAATATTGTGAGAGTCCAGTCCATAGTGGATCTAACATAATAGTGAGAGTCCAGTCCATAGTGGGGCCAGCAGGAGACCATCTCGAGCAGAGACAGGTCATCAGCGCAGAGACGTCCCCAACTGATGCACAGACGAGCGGTCCACCCGGGTCCCGACTTTGGACAGCCAGCGCTTCATCCGTGGCCACCGAACCTGTGCCCCCCCCCTCCACGAAGGAGAGGGGGGCAGAGCAGAAAATAAACGGCAGAACATGGTCTAAAAGGGGGGTCTATTTAAAGACCCAGAGTATACAAATGAGTTTTAAGATGGGAATATATACATATAAATATATATATATATATATATATATATATATATATATATATATATATATATATATATATATATATATATATAATATATATAAATCATGATTCTCACGTTGTACGATTCAGAATCGATTCTCATTTTAAAAAAATCGATTTTTTAATTTTTAATTTTTAAAATTTTTTTTAATCAATCAATCCAACAAAACAATACACAGCATTACCATAACAATGCAATCCAATTCCAAAACCAAACCCTACCCAGCACCACTCAAAACTGCAATAAACAGAGCAATTGAGAGGAAACACAAACACGACACAGAACAAACCAAAAGTAGTAAAACAAAAATGAATATTATCAACAACAGTATCAATATTAGTTACAATTTCAACATAGCAGTGATTAAAAATCCCTCATTGACATTATCATTAGACATTTATAAAAAAAAAAGAAAAAAGAACAAAGTGTCACAGTGGCTTACACTTGCATCGCATCTCATAAGCTTGACAACACACTGTGTCCAATATTTTCACAAAGATAAAATAAGTCATATTTTTGGTTCATTTAATAATTAAAACAAATTTACATTATTGCAATCAGTTGATAAAACATTGTCCTTTACAATTATAAAAGCTTTTTACAAAAATCTACTACTCTGCTTGCATGTCAGCAGACTGGGGTAGATCCTGCTGAAGTCCTACGTATGGAATGAATAGAGAATCGTTTTGAATCGGGGAAAAATAGTTTTTGAATCGAGAATCGTGTTGAATTGAAAAAAAAACATCGATTTTGAATTGAATCGTGACCCCAAGAATCGATATTGAATCGAATCGTGGGACACCCAAAGATTCACAGCCCTAATATATATATATATATATATATATATATATATCATCAGGAGATTTTTCTCATCTCCTGATGATTGAGGAAACCCTCATGAAACAGGCCTGTAGAGATGAAATAGTCTTGTGATTTTTTCCCACACACATATATATATATATATATATATATATATATATATATATATATATATATATATATATATATATATATATATATATTATGTATGTATGTATATATATATATATATATATATATATATATATATATATATATATATATATATATATATATATATATATATATTATGTATGTATGTATATATATATATATATATATATATATATATATGTTACTTTATGTGCAGTTGGCTTTTGTCCAAATTGTTTAAGCCCAATGCAGCCCCAAGTCAAAAGGTTTGGACACCCCTGGTACAAACACTTTGTTGGGCGCAACATAACACATTCGCTCCCTGGAATAAGCTACTTCCTGGTTAGACAACATACCATATACAGTATATCCTATACAGTATTGCTATATAATGTCTTGGAAGTGCATTGCAAATTGTATAATAAAACAAGATATAACAAGTGGTCAACACTGTTATTACAATCAAGTAATTTTTAAATGCAGTTGTATTATCAAACAATAAACAGTTGATTAATGGTATCAATTTCCAGGTACCGTTAATCGGTACTGTATCGGTTCAAATGGGAACGGCACCCATCCATAGATGATAGATTTTCCTCACGTTTGAAGCTCATAAACGGACTCTAAGGACACATTTTGCGGACATTAAAAAGTCCCGTTTGCATAATAGGGGACCTTTAAAGGAATACCTTCATCAAAGTGACAGTTAATGTCTTTGTAAGGTGTACCTAATGAAGTGTCTGGTGGAGTGGAGGCCAAGCAATATCTCCAAGGTTCCACGCCACCTTTATTTAACAGCTCCTCACGTGGGCCAACGGGACAGAAGCCAAGCGTCCTCTCTTGCAATTAGACGCATCCTTCGGAAGACAGAAACCATAAAGGAAGGATCATTTGTTCGCAGAGAAGAAGGAATCTCCACGCTGCCAACATCAGCAGAATTCATTGAAGTATCAAGGTGGCAAAGTATGTGAAAAAAGAAGAAGAAACCTTAAAGGCCTACTGAAATCCACTACTACCGACCACGCAGTCTGATAGTTTATATATCAATGATGAAATCTTAACATTGCAACACATGCCAATACGGCCGGGTTAACTTATAAAGTGCAATTTTAAATTTCCCGGCAAACTTCCGGCTGAAAACGTTTCGATATGATGACGTATGCGGGTGACGTCAACTGTTGAAGCGGAAGTATTCGGAGCCCATTGAATCCAATACAAAAAGCTCTGTTTTCATCTCAAAATTCCACAGTATTCTGGACATCTGTGTTGGTGAATCTTTTGCAATTTGTTTAATGAACAATGGAGACTGCAAAGAAGAAAGTTGTAGGTGGGATCGGTGTATTAGCGGCAGACTACAGCAACACAACCAGGAGGACTTTGAGGATAGCAGACGCGCTAGCCGAACGACCTCACCTTGACTTCCTCCGTCTCCGGGCCACCGACCGCATCGGTGATCGGGGGAAGTCCTTCGTCGTACCGTCGATCACTGGAACGCAGGTGAGCACGGGTCGTGATGAGCAAATGAGAGCTGGCGTAGGTGCAGAGCTAATGTTTTTAGCATAGCTCTGTCGAGGTTCTGTAGCTAAGTTAGCTTCAATGGCATCGTTAGCAACAGCATTGCTAAGCTTCGCCAAGCTGGAAAGCATTAACCGTGTAGTTACATGTCCAGAGTTTGGTAGTATTGTTGATCTTCTGTCTATCCTTCCAGTCAGGGGCGTATTTGTTTTGTTTCTATATGCAGTTAAGCCAGATGCTATCACGTTAGCTCAGTAGCTAAAGTGCTTCACCGATGTATTGTTGTGGAGATAAAAGTCACTGTGAATGTCCATTTTGCGTTCTCGACTCTCATTTTCAAGAGGATATAGTATCCGAGGTGGTTTAAAATACAAATCTGTGATCCACAATAGAAAAAGGAGAGAGTGTGGAATCCAATGAACCCTTGTACCTAAGTTACAGTCAGAGCGAAAAAAGATATGTCCTGCACTGCACGCTAGTCCTTCACTTTCACGTTCCTCATCCACGAATCTTTCATCCTCGCTCAAATTAATGGGGTAATCGTCGCTTTCTCGGTCCGAATCGCTCTCGCTGCTGGTGTAAACAATGGGGAAATGTGAGCAGCCCTTCCTCCGGTGACGTCACGCTACTTCTGGCAGGGGCAAGGCTTTTTTTTTTATCAGAGACCAAAAGTAGCGAACTTTATCATCTTCGTTCTATACTAAATCCTTTCAGCAAAAATATGGCAATATCGCGAAATGATCAAGTATGACACATAGAAGGGATCTGCTATCCCTGTTTAAATTTAAAACATTCATTTCAGTAGGCCTTTAAAGGAGCTGAGCGGTTCCATGAAAAAGACAAGAGCTCTCCTGCGTGCTTCACATAGCCAACCTTCTTTTCCGTTTGCCTTTCTGTCGTTCTATTCGGGATCAGTGCAAGCCGAGGTTAATTATGTTTGGGAAGTTGCGCGGCTGCAGATGTGTTCCTGGGAAGTAGGCAATTTGTTATGTGCAAAGTAGCATATGCTTGCCAGGAGCGCAGTTTGTTTGCCCGGCTCCAGCAAATTATTAATATCTTAATTAAAGGAACGTGAAGTGGATTCTCCGCTTTGGCCTGCCGTCAGAGGTTGAACTCACTTTTGACTCCCCGGCACAGCTAATCCCCCTCCAGCGGAAACATTTGCATAGTAAAGGCTCGTGTCGAAGCTCAAGGGCTCTCACCGTCGTCTAATTACGCCAGAAAGATGCACAAAACATACACAGTATTGCCCGTGTTGTCATCTGAGAAATAGACACTATTCTGTTCATTTGTCAGCTTTTTGACATGAAATAATGACCGACCAAAACGATTAATCCCATAAGAAGCAGCAGGGCGAGGATATTTGCTGGATTTCAGCCTATAAAACTAAAACACGATCAAATGGAGTCCCAGAATGCAACACCAATGCACCTTCAATTTGAGCATCAGCTCTCTATTGACAACAGCAATCAAAATCAACATCTACATATTAGTGTTGTCCCGATACCAATATTTTAGTACCTGGTACCAAAATGTATTTCGATACTTTTCTGTACTTTTGTAAATAAAGGGGACCACAAAAAAATGGCATTATTGGCTTTATTTTAACAAAAAATCTTACGGTACATTAAACATATGTTTCTTATTGCAATCGAAGAACAATTTCGTCCTTAAATAAAATAATGAACATACTAAACAACTTGTTTTTTAGTAGTAAGTAAACAAACAAAGGATCCTAATTAGTCTGCTGATGTATGCAGTAACATATTGTGTCATTTATCATTCTAGTTTGTCAAAATTATGAAGTACAAACTGTAAAAATGTATTATTAATCTACTTGTTCATTTACTGTTAATATCTGCTTATTTTCTGTTTCAACATGTTCTATCTACACTTCTGTTAAAATGTAATAATCACTTTTTCTTTTGTTGTTGATAATTTACATTAGTTTTGGATGATACCACAAATTTAGGTATTGATCCGATACCAAGTAGTTGCAGAATCATACATTTCATGCTGCAACCTTTTATGTTCCAATGTTTTGTGCTACAACAGTAGCATGGGATAAAACAAACATGTTTACTTGACCCACTTCCTGGGAAACTTATCAAGGAGCTTTTTGTAATATTAGGTCCAACAGTGCTAAATATTATAAACTCTGGCATTGTTCCCCTAGCGTTCAAAAAAGCGGTTATTCATCCTCTGCTCAAAAGACCTAACCTCGATCCTGACATCATGGTAAACTACCTTCCGTTTATTTCGAAAATCCTCGAAAAAATTGTTGCACAGCAGCTAAATGAACAATTGGCGTCTAACAATCTCTGTGAACCTTTTCAATCCGGTTTCAGGGCAAATCACTCTACGGAGACAGCCCTCGCAAAAATGACTAATGATCTATTGCTAACGATAGATTCTGATGCGTCATCTACGTTGCTGCTTCTTGATCTTAGCGCTGCTTTCGATACCGTCGATCATAATATTTTATTAGAGCGTATCAAAACACATATTGGTATGTCAGACTTAGCCTTGTCTTGGTTTAACTCTTATCTTACTGACAGGATGCAGTGTGTCTCCCATAACAATGTGACCTCGGACTATGTTAAGGTAACGTGCGGAGTTCCCCAGGGTTCAGTTCTTGGCCCTGCACTCTTTAGTATTTACATGCTGCCGCTAGGTGACATTATACGCAAATACGGTGTTAGCTTTCACTGTTATGCTGATGACACCCAACTCTACATGCCCTTAAAGCTGACCAACACGCCAGATTGTAGTCAGCTGGAGGCGTGTCTTAATGAAATTAAACAATGGATGTCCGCTAACTTTTTGCAACTCAATGCTAAGAAAACGGAAATGCTGATTATCGGTCCTGCTAGACACCGACACCTATTTATTAATACCACCTTAACATTTGACAACCAAACAATTACACAAAGCGGTATAGCTCAGTTGGTAGAGCGGCCGTGCCAGCAACTTGAGGGTTGCAGGTTCAATCCCCGCTTCCGCCATCCTAGTCACTGCCGTTGTGTCCTTGGGCAAGACACTTTACCCACCTGCTCCCAGTGCCACCCACACTGGTTTAAATGTAACTTAGATATTGGGTTTCACAATGTAAAGCGCTTTGAGTCACTTGAGAAAAAGCGCTATATAAATGTAATTCACTTCACAAAGCGACTCTGTAAAGAATCTGGGCATTATCTTCGACCCAACTCTCTCGTTTGAGTCACACATTAAGAGTGTTACTAAAACGGCCTTCTTTCATCCCCGTAATATCGCTAAAATTCGTTCCATTTTGTCCACTAGCGACGCTGAGATCATTATTGATGCGTTCGTTACGTCTTGTCTCGATGACTGTAACGTATTATTTTCGGGTCTCCCTATGTTAAAAGATTACAGTTGGTACAAAATGCGGCTGCTAAACTTTTGACAAGAACAAGAAAGTTTGATTGTATTACGCCTATACTGGCTCACCTGCGCCGAACACGCCCCCCTCCACAACGTTCCAACGTTTTGTGCTACGAAAGTTTGTGCTACAACTTACCTTGCTTTGACGTTTCATGCTACAATATTTCGTGCTGAGACGTTTCCTACTATGTTATCTGCTACATTGTTTCCTGCTGTTTCCTTCTATGACATTTCCTGCTCCGTTTCCTGATATGACGTTTCCGACTGCATTGTTTCCAGGTATGTTTCCTTCTATGACGTTTTTTGTTACGTTTCGTGCCACATCATTTTTACTTTTCATGCTGCGACCTTTTATGTTCCAATGTTTGCCAGTTTGTGTTACAACTTACCTTGCTAAGACGTTTTGTGCTACATTTCCTGCTACGATGTTTTCTGCTACGATGTTTCGCGCTACGTTTTGTGTTATGACATTTTATGTTACAAAGGTTAGTGCTGTTTCCTTCTACAATGTTACTATGTTTCCTCCTATCTTGTTACATTTTTGTAACGTTTTGTGCTGCAACGTTTTTCCTACTACATTTCGTGCTACGACCTTTCATGTTCCAATGTTTTGTGCTACGAAGATTTGTGCTACAGTTCACCTTGCTACGTTTCGTGCTACAACATTTCTTGCTGAGACGTTTCCTACTGCATTGTCTGCTACAATGTTTCCTGCTGTTTCCTTCTACCACATTTCCTACGACAGCGTTTCCTGATATGACCTTTCCTACGACATTGTTTCCTGCTATGTTTCCTTCTATGACGTTTTTTGTTACATTTTTTGTTACGTTTCGTTCCACATAATGTTTTCTTTTCATGCTGCGACCTTTTATGTTCCAGTGGTTTGTGCTACAACAGTTTGTGTTCCAACTGACCTTGCTACAACGCTTCGTTCTACAGCGTTACGTGCTACGACGTTTCCTGCTGCGATGTTTCCTGCTACTTTTTGTGATACGACGTTTTGTGGTACGACATTTTGTGTCACGACGTTTTATGTTACAAAGTTTTGTGCTGTTTCTTTCTACAATGTTTGGTGCATTCTCTTGGTATTTCTGATTGATTAAAAAACTTTAAGGATGTCGTCATGGAAGTAAACACAGCAAAAGTCGAACTTTCACAAGTTTCCTCCTATCTTATTACGTTTTTGTCACATATCGTGCTACAACGTTTTTCCTACTATATTTCGTGCTACGACCTTTTTATGTTCCGATGTTTTGTGCTACGAAGATTTGCTACGTTTCGTGCTACAACATTTCTTGCTGAGACGTTTTCCTACTGCATTGTCTGCTACATTGTTTCCTGCTGTTTCCTTCTACCACATTTCCTGCTACGACGTTTCCTGCTACGTTTTGTGGTACGTTTTGTGTTACAACGTTTTATGTTACAAAGTTTTTTGCTGTTTCCTTCTACAATGTTAACATGTTCTTGTTACGTTTTTTGGCACGTTTCATGCTATGACGGTTTGTCCAACTACATTTCGTGCCACGACCTTTCATGTTCCAATATTTTGTGCTATGAAAGCTTATGCTACAACTTGCCTCTCTAATGTTTTGTGCGACAACATTTTGTGCTGAAATGTTTCCTGCTACGTTGTCTACTACATTGTTTCCTGCTGTTTCCTTCTACGACGTTTCCTACTCTGACGTTTCCTGCTACATTGTTTCTTGCTGTTTCCTTCTACCAATACTCTTGTTACATTTCGTGCCACCTCGTTATTACTTTTCATGCTGCAACATTTTATGTTCCAGTGTTTTGTGGTATAACAGTATGTGTTACAATTTACCTAGCTACGACGTTTCGTTGTACGACGTTTTGTGCTGCGACGTTTCCTGCTACGACCATTAATGTTCCAATGTTTAGTACCGGTACGTTATGTTACCTACTACGACGTTTCACGCTACGTTTTGTGTTACGACGTTTTGTGTTACGACGTTTTGTGTTACGATGTTTTATGTTACGACGCTTTGTGTGTTTCCTTCTACAATATTACTATGTTTCCTCCGTCTTTGTTACGTTTCATGCTACGATGGTTTGTTCTACTACATTTCGTGCTACGACCTTTATTGTTCCAACGTTTCTTGTTCAAAATCTGTACACCGAGGAAGGACGTCAATTTTTACAAATGTTTTTCCTCTTAAAAAATCTGCCATATTCAAACTTTATTATTGCAACTCTATTCATGCAAAAACATTTAAAAAATGTAAATTGCTGTGACTATATTATCATAATGTTCCAATTTTTTTCTCAAAATATTTCAAATATTCAAATATACAAATATTTCCTTAAAAACTTAATTTTTGCAACACATACCGTATTTTCTGGACTATAAGGTGCACTTAAAATCCCCACCTTCTATCATCCTATTCACGTCCGTTGTGTCCTTGGGCAAGACACTTCACCCTTGCTCCTGATGGCTGCTGGTTAGCGCCTTGCATGGCAGCTCCCGCCATCAGTGTGTGAATGTGTGTGTGAATGGGTGAATGGGGAAATACTGTCAAAGCGCTTTGAGTACCTTGAAGGTAGAAAAGCGCTATACAAGTATAACCCATTTATCATTTATTTATCATTTCAAATCCTTTTTTTCCCTCAAAATTCGACAGTGCGCCTAATATACAGAATAATTCTGGTTTTGCTTACCGACCTCGAAGCTATTTTATTTGGTACGTGGTGTAATGATACGTGTGACCAGTAGCAGTCAAACATAAGAGATACGTGTAGACTGCAATATAATGGCAGTCACACACAAGAGATACGTGTAGACTGCAATATGACTCAAGTAAACAACACCAACATTTTATACGTTCCATTGAAAATATAGAACATTACACACGGCGCTCAGAAATCTGTCAAAATGTTTTAGTACCACTTTAGTAAGCTATGAAGCCGCACCGCTTGATGGATTGTACTGTGCTTCAACATACAAGTATTATTATGATGTTTGTATAAGATAATCCGGTGCGCCCTTTGGTCCAAAAAATAAGGTAATTATGTTGTCTTAATGTCACAAATTACTTTTAGAGACATTCCGACTTTCTTGTAATGTTATGATATTTCTTCCCCCAAAAATCTGACATCGTTTTCTTATTACGACCTTTTTTTTCTTTCTTTTTTTTAACATATTTTTACATATAAACAGAACCATAGAAGACCTTGTGTGCTTCAGCACACAAAGCGACATAATGGAGATGTGTCTATGGACATAAAGAGGAGGCAAAGTGATCTACGTCTCAAACTAATGGGAGACAGACCGAGAGAGACACTGGCTGTCTTTCAAGGCCGGGACGTGCTCGGCTGGCTCTCAAACAGACAGTGAAATATTACAGCGTGAAGGAGAGGCAAGGACACGTAGCAACATGGCCGCCGATCCGCCAGGAGCAAACAGACGCTCTTATTTGTCATTTTCTGGAAGCACTTCATCTCCGCCGGGCTGCTGTAAACATCTTTCAATAAAACGCCGGCCGCCCGCACAAAGCGCAGTTATCCGTCCTCCTGACACAGGCGGGACGTTACGACCTCACGCCACAGGTCCAAACATTTTTCTTCCCCCCGCCTCCCTGCCCCTTCCTCCGCCTTCGCCGAATGAGACTGCCTGTGCTCATTAGGGAAGCTCGCCTTTTAAAAAACACAGAAAAACAAGCTCTGCCGTGGCCATTAAAGTCGCCATCGACTTTTTAATTAAGTCTCATAACGGCCGGGTGGCCGCGTGCTGCGGCGTAAAGTCGATCCCGGCCTATTTCTGTGCTCGTTGAGACTTTAACGGGTGCGTCGACGCCATTAGAGGAGCGCCACTGTAACGCTTCACATCTTAAAGGCTAATTCCTCATCATGAGTCTTCTTTCACCTCAACAAGCGACCACAATGACAAAGAAGGATGGCTTTTACAGCTCCTTGTGAACGACATGAGCACTTACTGCTTTTTGCGTGAAGCACTTTGTGTCATTATATGACGATTAAATCACATGACTGCCTGAACTGGAGGTGATCAAAGCAGTATTTCAGGCATAGAAACGCAGATTTCATCAGCGGCGTTGCTGTTGCTGGGTAGAACAGCCAAAGAAAGACATGAATTGTAGTCTATTGTTCAGTCTCTCCGAGTTTTTGCGATGACGCGATTGCAGCAATTCAAATAATGCAATTTCCCGCACATTTTGGCCAATCAGCATAATTTCCACCAATATAATTTTCACTTACCGTATTTTTCCGACCAAAGGGCTCACCGGATTATAAGGCGCACTGCCGATGAATGGTCTATTTTCGATCTTTTTTCATCTATAAGGCGCATTAAAGGATTCATATTATTATTATTATTTTTCTAAATGGAAAACACTTCCTTGTGGTCTACATCAGTGTTTTTCAACCAATGTGCTGAGATACAGTCTGGTGTGCCGTGGGAGATTATCTAATTTCACCTATTTGGGTTAAACATATTTTTTGCAAACCAGTAATCATAGTCTGCAAATTCATTGTTGTTGTTCAGTGGTCGGTGCTGTCTGCAGCTCGGCAGAGTAACCGTGTAGTACTCTTCCATATCAGTAGGTGGCAGCCGGTAGCTAATTGCTTTGTAGATGTCGGAAACAGCGGTAGGCAGCGTGCAGGTAAAAGAGTGTCTAATGCTTAAACCAAAAATAAACAAAAGGTGAGTGCCCCTAAAAAAAGGCATTGAAGCTTAGGGAAGGCTATGCAGAACGAAACTAAAACTGAACTGGCTACAAAGTAAACAAAAACAGAATGCTGGACGGCAACAAAGACTTACTGTGGAGCAAAGACAGCGTCCACAATGTACATCTGAACATGACATGACAATCAACAATGTATCCACAAAGAAGGATAAAAAACAACTCCAATATTCTTGATTGCTAAAACAAAGTAGATGCGGGAAATATCGCTCAAAGGAAAACATGAAACTGCTCCAGGAAAATACCAAAAAAAGAGATAAAGCCACCAAAATAGGAGCGCAAGACAAGAACTAAAACCCTACACACAGGAAAACAGCAAAAAACTCAAAATAAGTCACAGCGTGATGTGACAGGTCGTGACAGTACACCTACCTTGAGACAAGAGCTATATTGATGCATGGTTGGTTATGGGTTGAAGTCCTATCCAACAATTGCAATGACGACTTTTTACTGTCAACTGAGTTTTGTTTTTTAATGATTTCTGCTGGTGGTGTGTCTCATGATTTTTCCAACGCAAAAAATGTGCCTTGGCTCAAAAAAGGTTGAAAAACACTGCACTGCATAACATGTAATGGTGGTTCTTTGGTCAAAATGTTGCATAGATTATGTTTTACAGATCATCTTCAAGCCGCTTTCTAACAGTCGCTCCAGGATGCACCGTTTTGTGGGCAGTCTTATTTACCTGGCTCACCTTCGGCAGCGTCTTCTCCCCGTCATCTTTGTTGTAGCGGTGTAGCGTGCAAGGACGGGAGTGGAAGAAGTGTCAAAAGATGGAGCGAACTGTTTTAGTGACATTCAGATTTTACTTAAATCAATAACGGAGCAGCATCTCCTCATCCGGAAACAACAACAAGGCCGGAAATGTGTCCCGTGAAAAACCGTCCGACCGGAACTCTTAATAACTATAAAGTTCCTTGGATGAATATTGTAAACTCACAATACCGGTATGTTTTAGCGCTTTCATGGCAAATTTACTGACAGATATAAGTAAGAACTTTACACTACTTTATATTAGAAATGGCAACAGCGGAGGATGAATGTCCCATAACAAGAAGATAGAGAAAAAGAAGAAGCTTAGGGACTACGGTGTCGGCACAGACTACAAAGACGGATGCACGCAATTTTTAGGATTTATGCAGATCCCAAATACAGATCAGCAGGTACCAGAAGGTAAGAACAGTTGCTTATGCATAATATTGCGAAACAAAAACGCCAGATAATGTCTTACTTTATACACACACCATAATAATACTCTTATGTTGAAGCACAGTACAATCCATCAAGCGGTGCGGCTTCATAGCTTACCAAAGTCGTACTAAAACATTTTGATAGATTTTTGAGCGCCGTGTGTATTATTCCATATTTTCAATGGAACATATACAAAGTTGGTGTTGTTTACTTGAGTCCTATTGCCATCATATTGCAGTCTACATGTATCTCTTATGTTCGACTGCCATCTACTGGTCACACTTAAAATTTCACCATGTACCAAGTAAAATTGCTTCAAGATCGGTAAGCAAAACCAGAATTATTCCGTACATTTGGCGCACCGGGTTATAAGGCGCACTGTCGAGTTTTGAGGAAAAAAAAGGATTTTAAGTGCGCCTTATAGTACGGAAAATACGGTACATGTCCACTGTCTAATAAAAACTTTTGTTTGTATCTTGTATCGACAAAGCAGGAACAAAAACTAATAAATCAACTCCTTATTGCTGAAACGGCACAATAGTTGTCCTCCCGCCTTGCTCAGACGTATTTCCTGTTCTTGTCTACACTGCTAAGGTAATGCAGTATGAAAATTAGGGGTGCACAAAAAAATCTTTACAAAAGAGTCTCATTAATGCCTATTCTAAATCGATTCATAATTTTCCAAAATCTATTTAAAAAATATAACAAAATGTTTTCATTTATTTATTTATTTATTTTAAAGTAAGAATACATTTTTATTAAACATGTTTTTAGGCCATCTCCATTCAACCAGAAGGAGCTTTTTTAACCTGTAACTTGTTTTGGAAAAGTTTCATTATAATTATTATACAAAATAATACATTGCAATAATTGGTTTGAATCAAGAATAATGAATGATAAATGGGTTATACTTGTATAGCGCTTTTCTACCTTCAAGGTACTCAATGCGCTTTGACAGTATTTCCACATTCACCCATTCACACACACATTCACACACTGATGGCGGGAGCTGCCATGCAAGGCGCTACCAGCACCCATCAGGAGCAAGGGTGAAGTGTCTTGCCCAAGGACACAACGGACGTGACTAGGATGGTAGAAGGTGGGGATTAAACCCCAGTAACCAGCAACCCTCCGATTGCTGGCACCGCCACTCTACCAACTTCGCCAGAATCGATTCTGAATGGAATCGTCACCCCAGGAATCAGAATTGGATCCAATCGTCACCCCTAATACAAACTAGGGTTGTCCCGATACCAATATTTTGGTACCGGTACCAAAATGTATTTCAATACTTTTCGATACTTTTCTAAATAAAGGGGACCACAAAAAATAGCATTATTGGCTTTATTTTAACCAAAAATATTACGGTACATTAAACATATTTTTCTTATTCTTTTCTGTGTCCTTAAATAAGATACAAGAGACAACTTTTCTTTTATTAGTAAGTAAGCAAACAAAGCTTCTAATTTAGCTGCTGACATATGCAGTAAAGTATTGTGTCATTTCCCATCCAATATTATAGTCAAAATTATTAAGTGGTAGAAAATGAATTATTAATTTACTTGTTCATTTACTGTTAATATCTGGTTATTTTCTGTTTTAACGTGTTCTATCTACACTTCTGTTAAAATGTAATAATGATCACTTCTCCTTCTGTTGTTTGGATGCTTTACATTAGTTTCGGATGATACGACAAATGTAGGATATCGATCCGATACCAAATCGTTACAGGATCATACAATGGCCATAATTTAAGTCTTCGTGTGTCCAGGGACATATTTCCTGAGTTTATAAACGTAGTATACATTTTTAAAAAATAAAACAAGATTTTGTGATGCTACTTTTATTTTTTAATGATTGTCATTAAAAAATACAATCATGCGTGCTTACGGACTGTATCCCTGCAGATTGTATTGATCTATATTGATATATAATGTAGGAACCAGAAATATTAATAACAGAAAGAAACAACCCTTTTGTGCGAATGAGTGTAAATAGGGGAGGTAGGTTTTTTGGGTTGGTGCACTAATTGTAAGTGTATCTAGCGTTTTTTATGTTGATTTAATAAAAAATAAAAAAAATAAATACATTTGTTTTAAATTTTTTTAAATTTCTTGTGCCGCCCGGTACCAATTGATCCACAGACCTAGGGACCACTGATTTAGAAGTAGCTACAACACTGCCGACAGCGGCTGAACTTTAGTCCCTAGCTAGCTAGCCATGTCTTAAAGTACCTCTTCCTGAGGGCGTTTCAGTGTTATAACTTCACTTTTATCTGCAGTTTTGAAGCCCAAATGCGTGCGTTCTCCCTTTTCTGTCTACACACTGTGTCTGTTTGTAAGTACTCCGTGATTGTGCGCTGCCGAACATGCTCCTCTGCTCGTAAAACCAACAACGACACGACGTGACGACGACGGGGTGGCGGACCGGTACTTCTTTAGTGTCGCAGTATTATACCAATAGCGGTATAAGGTACAACCCTAGTATACACTGATGCCGTGTTTTTCAACCTTTTCTGAGCCAAGGCACATTTTTTTCATAGAAAAAATCCTGAGGCACACCACCAACAGAAAACATAAAAAAATTAAACTCAGCAGTTGATATTGACAATAAAAAATCGTTCTCGCAATTGTTGGATATGAATTCAAACCATAACCAAGCATGCATCAATATAGCTCTTGTCTCAAAGTAGGTCTACAGTCAATCAATCAATCAATGTTTATTTATATAGCCCTAAATCACAAGTGTCTCAAAGGGCTGTACAAGCCACAACGACATCCTCGGTACAGAGCCCACATACGGGCAAGGAAAGCTCACCCCAGTGGGACGTCAATGTGAATGACTATGAGAAACCTTGGAGAGGACCGCATATGTGGGTAACCCCCCCCCCCCTCTAGGGGAGACCGAAAGCAATGGATGTCGAGTGGGTCTGACATGATATTGTGAAAGTCCAACACATCAGCGAAAGTCCAGTCCATAGTGGGGCCAGCAGGAACCATCCCGAGCGGAGACGGGTCAGCAGCGTAGAGATGTCCCCATCCGATGGACAGGCTAGCGGTCCACCCCGGGTTGGGAGCAGAGCAGAGTAGAAAAGAAAAGAAAAGAAACGGCAGATCAACTGGTCTAAAAAGGGAGTCTATTTAAAGGCTAGAGTATACAAATGAGTTTTAAGATGAGACTTAAATGCTTCTACTGATGTAGCATCTCTAACTTTTACCGGGAGGGCATTCCATAGTATTGGAGCCCGAATAGAAAACGCTCTATAGCCCGCAGACTTTTTTTGGGCTCTGGGAATCACTAATAAGCCGGAGTTCTTTGAACGCAGATTTCTTGCCGGGACATATGGTACAATACAATCGGCAAGATAGGCAGGAGCTTGACCGTGTAGTATTTTATACGTAAGTAGTAAAACCTTAAAGTCGCATCTTAGGTGCACAGGAAGCCAGTGCAGGTGAGCCAGTATAGGCGTAAGGCGCATCAGTCTCCCCACGCATATGATCAAACTTTCTTGTTTTTGTCAAAAGTCTAGCAGCCGCATTTTGTACTATCTGTAATCTTTTAATGCTAGACATAGGGAGGCCCGAAAATAAAACGTTACAGTAATCGAGACGAGATGTAACGAACGCATGGATAATGATCTCAGCATCGCTTGTGGACAAAATGGAACGAATTTTAGCGATATTACGGAGATGAAAGAAGGCCGTTTTAGTAACACTCTTAATGTGTGACTCAAACGAGAGAGTTGGGTCGAAGATAATACCCAGATTCTTTACCGAGTCGCCTTGTTTAATTGTTTGGTTGTCAAATGTTAAGGTGGTATTATTAAATAGATGTCGGTGTTGAGCAGGACCGATAATCAGCATTTCCGTTTTCTTAGCGTTGAGTTGCAAAAAGTTAGCGGACATCCATTGTATAATTTCATTAAGACACGCCTCCAGCTGAGTTAAACCAAGACAAGGCTAAGTCTGTCATCCCAATACGCGTTTTGGTACGCTCTAATAAAATATTATGATCAACAGTATCGAAAGCGGCGCTAAGATCAAGAAGCAGCAACATAGATGAAGCATCAGAATCCATCGTTAGCAATAGATCATTAGTCATTTTTGCGAGGGCTGTCTCCGTAGAGTGATTTGCCCTGAAACCGGATTGAAAAGGTTCACAGAGATTGTTAGACGCTAAGTGTTAATTTAGCTGCTGTGCGACAATTTTTTAGAGGATTTTCGAGATAAACGGAAGGTGGGACACCGGCCGGTAGTTTACCAAGAGATCAGGATCGAGGTTAGGTCTTTTGAGTAGAGGATGAATAACCGCTTTTTTGAATGCTAGGGGAACAGTGCCAGAGGAAAGTGATAAGTTTATAATATTTAACACTGATGGACCTAATAATACAAAAAGCTCCTTGATAAGTTTCCCAGGAATTGGGTCAAGTAAACATGTTGTTTGTTTTGTCCCATTTACACATTTTGACAATTCCTCCAATGTTATTTCATCAAAGAGAGAGAAACTATTTTGGAGGGCGGTATCCGTCGTATATACAGTTGTATTTGTGTTAATAGAACCCAGTTGTAGCTGAGATGCATTGTCTTTAATCTCTTTTCTAATGACTTCAATTTTCTTATTAAAGAAATTCATAAAGTCATCTGCTGAGTGGGTGGAGCTACTGGGAGGAGTCCCTTGTTGGGTTAGCGATGCTACTGTACTAAACAAAAATTTAGGATCATTTTTGTTGAGGTGGATGAGATTTGAGTAATATTTAGCTTTAGCTGAGGTAAGCATGCGTTTATAACTTATTAAACTATCACACCATGCTTGATGGAAAACCTCAAGTTTAGTCGCACGGCATTTGCGTTCCAGCTTTCTACATGATAATTTCTGGGCTTTAGTTTCTTCTGTAAACCATGGGGTACGCCTTTTAGGGGCCCTTTTTAGCTTTAGCGGTGCTACACTATTAATGGTGTTGCGCAGGGCGTCGTTAAAGTTGTTAGTGAGGTTATCAATAGAGCCCACATAATTTGGGAATGGTGCCATTACCGAAGGCAGTAGGTCAGTAAGAGTCGTCGTTGTGGCAGCATTAATGTTGCGGCTGCTATAGTAGTTATTATTATTATTATTAGTTTGTTGACAATGAGTCAGAACTTCGAATTTTATAAGGTAATGATCGGACATTACTTTAGTGTACGGGAGTATCGTAACTTTAGAGGTGGTGACACCCCTGACAAGCAGTAGATCTATCGTATTACCGTTGCGATGCGTGGGTTCATTTATTATTTGTGTAAGACCACAGCTATCAATTTTAGTCTGGAGCGCCACGCATGGAGGGTCCGATGGGGTATTCATATGGATATTAAAGTCCCCCATTATGATTATATTGTCGGCGTGCGTCACTAGATCAGCAACAAACTCTGAGAATTCACTGATGAAGTCCGAATAGGGCGCAGGGGGGCGGTAGATAACAGCCAGATGGAGAGGCAGCGGTGTGACAAACCTCATAGTGAGCACCTCAAACGAGTTATATTTATTATTTAGGTTAGGTGTAAAATTATAGTTTTCATTGTATATTAGTGCGACACCCCCTCCCCTTTTAAGAGGTCGGGCAACATGTGCATTGGTATAGTTAGGAGGAGATGCCTCATTTAGCGCAAAAAAATCGTCTGGTTTGAGCCAGGTCTCGGCGAGACCAACGACGTCAAGTTTGTTGTCTCTAATGACCTCATTAACTAATAACGTTTTGGAAGATAATGATCTTATGTTTAAAAAGCCCATATTATAGGTAGTGGGCTGTTTTGAGGATTGTTTGTTGAAATTATCCGAAGTAGCAATATTAATAATGTTACGTTTATTATGCGTAGTGCACTTTAAATAGTTTCGACCATATCTAGGAATTGATACGACGGGAATTGTCCGATTGTTTGCTAGATGTTGCGATAAACTGAACGCATCATAGTTAGCCACCTCAGTAGATTGCATGTCTGCCTCTGACACGGTCACAAAAGAAAAAACATTATGTGAGTTGTGTTTTATTCTAAGAGAATTGCTATGTGTGCAGGGATTATCCAGCCTGGCGCCGGCTAGTTCTAGTTTAAATGGCTTCTTACCCAGACACTCCACGCTTCTTTGGTTAGCTTTTCCCTTTGTTGTTAGCCCCGCTCGGCATCCCCGCTTCTGCTTCCGCTCACACCGCTTACGTCGTCTCCATTGGCGGTCACCGCTAGCACTTGACTCCGCTGCTACAAAGGCCGCTCGATGTAGCCCGCAAAGTATTCCCATGCTAGCGAGGAGGTCCACCGTACATGCATCTTTCAGTCTATAACGACGCGATCCATCCACATCCGGAATTGTCTGTCGGTCGTATTTGATCACAAAGTGTTCACGCTTTGAGCCAGCCATGAAATTGACAGAAATGACGGGTGTTTTTTGCCAAATCGCTCTACACTCCCAAGAGCGTCTTCAAGCTGCTGCAGAGCAATGCGCCGCCATCTTGTCATGACCTGTCACATCATGCCGTGACTTATTTTGAAGTTTTTGGTGTTTTCCTGTGTGTAGTGTTTTAGTTCTTGTCTTGCGCTCCTATTTTGGTGACTTTTCCTGTTTTGTTGGTATTTTCCTGTATCAGTTTCATGTCTTCCTTTGAGCGCTATTCCCCGCACCTGCTTTGTTTTCGCAATCAAGACTATTTAAGTTGTGCGGACGCTATCCTTCTTTGTGGGGACATTGTTGATTGTCACCGCACTTACGGATGTACTTTGTGGACGCCGTCTGCTCCACACGCTGTAAGTCTTTGCTGTCGTCCAGCATTCTGTTTTTGTTTACTTTGCAGCCAGTTCAGTTTTAGTTTAATTTTGCATAACCATCCCTAAGCTTCAATGCCTTTTCTTAGCGGCACTCACCTTTTGTTTATTTTTGGTTTAAGCGTTAAATACCTTAGATATTTTTAACCCAAATAGGTGAAATTACATCATCTCCAACGGCACACCAGACAGTATTTCACGGCCGCGGCAAAGTGGTTGAAAAACACTGCACTGATGTATTTATCAAAATTTCAACATCAAAACTTGATTTTTCAGTTTCAAAGTAGATTTTTTCCCGGTAGAAAACGATTGGTCCTGCTAGAAAGCCTCTCAAGCTCAGGGGTTGAGAGTTGCGGTGAACTTGCAGTGATTGACAACTCGTTGCGTGAAGGGTTTGTCGCCTTGCTCAAGGGCACTTTAGAAGCCCCTCCAGCAACTGGGCTCTGGCTTGGTCTGCATTGTCCCTCGAACCTCTGACCAGACGTCTGGTCCCGAAGTGAAGTCCCGATGGACGATACTTGGACACGAACCGAGGACACTATTCCAAATGACGGCTAGACGTGAGCTGGTCATGTGACGCAGAAGGAATGCTGATGTTGCTTTGAATCTGCGGATGTCCCAGCGCTCACGGGTCTAACCTCCCTAACGTGTCGTTAACGTTTGATGGTACAGAATCTCAATGTCGGTCACGGCTTTTGACCCTCGCGGCTTCTTGAAGGAGGCGCCTTTTTGTAGGATATGTAAATGTGCACCCCGGGCTTTGAACTTCTACAAGATCTCGAACGCATAAATAGTAAGTCAATGTTTCACGTCTGTGCTGATTTGGTGCATCAAAGATGTGGCGTTCGGTCCAGCGTGTTACTTCCACGCACTTTGAGCAAGAACAAGAAAATCTCGTACGGCTGAAGTAATGTCAGCCGACGTCGTTCGCGAGCGTCAGCTGCGTCCTTAATTGTTGATCTGGCAGCCACGTTGCCTCTCATTTGCATATGTAAATTCAAAGCAGGCCAACATGGCTGGCTCCTGGCAGCTCTCCCGCTGTTTGCCCACAGGAGGAAAGAAGAGGAGAGCGAGATAAACAAACAGATGGAAAGCAGAATAGAATATCGGGATGGAAGGAAGCGTTTAAGAAGTGATGAGCAAGGAGCCAAGCATCGCGGAGTGATGAGAACCTTCTCTCTGCTGCACATGGCGGCCAATAGGACCAGAAAAGTCTGATCCAAAAGTCTGATTTAAAAGTCTGGTCCAAAGTCTGATCCAAAGTCTGGTCTAAAGTCAGATCCAAAGTCTGATTCAAATGTGTGATTTAAAAGTCTGGTACAAAGTCTGATCCAAAGTCTAGTCTAAAGTCAGATCCAAAGTCTGATTCAAATGTCTGATTTAAAAGTCTGGTCCAAAGTCTGATCCACAGTCTGATTCAAATGTCTGATTTAAAAGTCTGGTCCAAAGTCTGATCCAAAGTTTAGTCTGAAGTCAGATCCAAAGTCTGATTCAAATGTCTGATTTAAAAGTCTGATTTTGGCATGGTCTTTTCCTTCAGAATTAAAACTATTTCCCTGAATCCACAGAGCTTATTGAATGATCTTTGAGAATTTGCCCAGGTCTGCATTAGAGTGTGTGCATGGACACTGGGACTTCTTCCGGGGTTCCCTCTCCTCTCTAAGTCTACGTCCACAGCGAATCCCTTCTCCTTTCCAGGTTGGTTTGTTGGCTTTTTTTGGACCCCGTATTGAGTAAGCAAAATAGACAAAACTTGGTTAAATGGCGAGAAAAGAAACACACGCTGAAGCGCTGAGAAGTGGCAACCAAGTAATGGAATGCGTAAACAGGATGTGACATATGGGGCTCCGACTCTCCAGAATTGGCTGCGCCCCGTGTGTACTGTAATGTACAGGAAGTGACGTCTCCAAAAATGGCTGCGCCCTAAGTCTTCTAGCAGCACACAAAATGAATGACTGAAGCTTTTGTAAGTGAGCCTTTGTCGCAAAACAAACAGAAGAAGTCTGGAGCTGAAGTCATAGAGAAGTTTCTTAAGCACAAAAAATATGACTAAAGTTGCAAAGCTGTATTTTCTTTTGCACTTTAATTTTATTGACAGTTGAGTTAAGAAACATTTGTTACTAATTTATTGTATTTATTGTAGCACTACATATTTGCATGTATATATATTTTGTGTCAATTATTTATGAGTCTGCTCTTATACAGTACATTTGTTTAGTGTTTTTTTTTTTCCTAATCAGCCTGACCTAAGCCTAAATTTTGTGTGTTAAAAAATAATAATCATTGTAATTAACACATTGTTTCACATCATTTGACAAGATTGTAAACTGTAAGTAGGTTACATATAATTATTAAGTACAAATAAATTCAATAATAAGATGACTAATTCAGCGTAAATATTTAAGGAGGGCATAGGCTCCTCTGTCGTGAAAAAATTGGGCCGCGAGGTCAAAAAGGTTAAGAACCCCTGCAAGGTAATATTGCAATTTTCAATGCCAACAAAGAAATTGACTCAAAAACAGTTCAACATAAGTAAAGTGAGGCTCCACTTTCACTAAATGCTAATATTGTCACGACGTGGACTATGGAGTGGTTTGTTTTCCCGGAATGCAAAGGAATTGGATCGGACATGGCGTGAAGGTAAAGACATGATTTAATTTTACTATAAAAAGGAACAAACAAAAAGCGCGCACAAGGCGGAGAACAAACTTGGCTAAGAAACAAAAACTACCACAAAGGCAAAACTATGGACATGAAACAAAAACTTGCTAACTGTTACATGAATAAACAAAAACTTACTTGGAAAGCATGGAACTATGGCATGGATATCAGAGTTATCATCAGGTAACATGGGTAACAGAGGTAATGTCGCCAGGCCGACTGCCTGGCAACTACAAGCTTAAATGATAAGGACATGATTAATGACAGGTGCGTGAGTCTGAACACATGACAGGTAAAATTAATGGTTGTCATGGAAACAAAACAAGGGAGTGAAAAAACAGGAACTAAAAGTGTCCAAAAACCAAACAGAACATAGCCAAACAGAACATGATCAAAAAACATGACAGAGCACCCTTAAGGACAGATCCCACCTTAAGGACAGATCAACAAAACAACGATCAAGAGTCATGGGAGGGCGGGAGGGGGCCTTGGCGGTGGGTCGCCAGACCAAGTGTCCCCCAATCCACCGGGGCACAATCAGGTGGCGGCGACGCTAGAGCGGTGCTGCACCTGACGAGGTGGGTGACCCGGGAACGGCCACATCCGTGGCCGACGAGGTGGTCAGCGTACTTGGCGTGGCGGATGACCAGGGAATGGCCACATCCGTGGCCGACGAGGAGGTGGGCGCGTCGTCGTTGTGGCAGGCGTGGATGCAGCAGACGACGTCGAGGCTGGCGTGGGTGCGGCAGCCGGCGAAGCTTGGCGTGGGTCTTGGCGTGGGTCGTGGCGTAAGTCTTGGTGGTTGAGTCTTGGCGGCTTGCGTCTTGGGTTGAGTCTTGGCTTGGGTCTTGGCAGCTTGAGTCTTGGCTTGGGTCTTGGCGCAGTTGAGCTGCGACTGGCGGCACTTGGTGTTGTGAAGCTGCGACTGGCGGCACTTGGCGGCGTAAAGCTGCGACTGGCGGCACTTGGCGTCGTGGAGCTGCGACTGGCGGCACTTGGCGTCGTGAAACCTGGCGTGGTGGAGCTTGGCATGGTGGAGGTACTGGAGCTTGGCGTGGTGCAGGTACTGAAGCTTGGCGTGGTGCGGTTACTGAAGCTTGGCGTGGTGCAGGTACTGAAGCTTGGCGCGGTGCTGGTACAGGAACCTGCTGCGGTGCAGGTACTGAAGCTTGGCGTGGTGCAGGTACTGAAGCTTGGCGTGGTGCAGGTACTGAAAGCTTGGCGTGGTGCAGGAACTAGAACCCGCCGTGGTGCAGGTATTGGAACCTGCCGTGGTGCAGGTACTGCAACACGCCGTGGTGCTGGTACTGGACCCCGCCGTGGTGCAAGTACTGGACCCCGCCTTGGTGCAGGTACTGGAACCTGCCGTGGTGCAGGTACTGGAACCTGCCTTGGAGCTTGGCGTGGTGGAGCTTGGCGTGGTGCTAGCCTTGGCGCTTGGCGTGGAGATAGCCGTGGTGCAGGTGCTAGCCTTGGCGCAGGTGCTAGCCTTGGCTTTGGCGGAGGTGGCCTAGCTGGGGCTTGCGGCTTGGCCGGCCGAAAGACCGGTGGTGGTGGCCGGGCCGGAGGTTGCGGCTTGGCATGCCGAAAGACTGGTGGTGGTGGCCGGGTTGGAGGCTGTGGCTTGGCATGACGTAGAACTGGTGGTGGTGGCCGGGCTGGAGGTTGCTGCCTGGCAGCTGAGCCACCCCACCAGCACAGCTCCCGGCCCTAGCCCTCCCCTCAAGGAGCGGATACCAGACGCGCTCCCTGCGGTCTGGAATCGTCTTTAGGGGTGAGTGGAAGGAGGTCAGGAGGGGGGCAGAATCCTCCCCTCTAAATTGTCCAAAATGTCTTTCATTCCTCCCCACCTGGGTTTTTGTGGGTAAAAAAAAAGAAACATTTTGTGACGTGAGTCTTGGGGGGCGGGGCATGAAAACTAGGACGTGGCTTGGTTTGACAAGATCTAATTTCTAAAAACATGTCCTGATAATGTTTAATCATGGTTTTAGAGTCTTTGGTTGGAGGCGGGTGACAAAAAGAAAAAGAGTTTCAGGAAAAAAAATCTTGGTCTGTGACGTCATTCTCCGGCGACGGCGTGACGTCATCCTGGAGCAGCGGGGCTGGCAGCAGCCTGTTTCCGTCCAGAGGGGGAGGAGCCTGCGGGAGCGACGCGTCCTGTCCGCTCGTGGAAGCCTTCCCTGACGTCCCTCGTCTTGGGCGGCACTTCCGGGACTGGAGCGACGTGCCAACGTCTTCGGGCCACACTGAGCTGATGGGCACCAGTTTGCCATCAGGCCCCCAGATCAGATCCTTGCGCTCCATGGGGGAAAAGCGCAGCGTTTCCGCTTCCATGGCGCGCAGCACCTCCCAACTTCCTTCGTCCAACTTCCTTGCGGAAAAACGTTTTGCAGCTGGCGACATTCTGTCACGACGTGGACTATGGAGTGGTTTGTTTTCCCGAAATGCAAAGGAATTGGATCGGACAAGGCGTGAAGGTAAAGACATGATTTAGTTTTACTATAAAAAGGAACAAACAAAAAGCGCGCACAAGGCGGAGAACAAACTTGGTTAAGAAACAAAAACTACCACAAAGGCAAAACTATGGACATGAAACAAAAACTTGCTAACTGTTACATGAATAAACAAAAACTTACTTGGAAAGCATGGAACTATGGCATGGATATCAGAGTTATCATCAGGTAACATGGGTAACAGAGGTAATGTCGCCAGGCCGACTGCCTGGCAACTACAAGCTTAAATAATAAGGACATGATTAATGACAGGTGTGTGAGTCTGAACACATGACAGGTGAAACTAATGGTCCTCATGGAAACAAATACTTTAAGGGCGCAACAATAAAAACCACACCATAAGCTATACACTATTGCCATTTGACGTTTTGGTCTTTCAACTGTAATTAAGACTCAGGAATGTGACAATAAAACACAAATATAATAACTGGACATCAGTTATCATAATCAGCTAATTTTTAAATGTTGCAATTTTTTTTTTATTGTATTATCAAAAACAATTAATATACAGTCGTGGTCAAAAGTTTACATACACTTGTAAAGAACATAATGTCATGGCTGTCTTGAGTTTCCAATAATTTCTACAGCTCTTATTTTTTGGTGATAGAGTGATTGGAGCACATACTTGTTGGTCACAAAAAAACATTCATGAAGTTTGGTTCTTTTATGAATTTATTATGGGTCTACTGAAAATGTGACCAAATCTGCTGGGTCAAAAGTATACATACAGCAATGTTAATATTTGGCTACATGTCCCTTTGCAAGTTTCACTGCAATAAGGCACTTTTGGTAGCCATCCACAAGCTTCTGGCAAGCTTCTGCTTGAATTTTTGACCACTACTCTTGACAAAATTGGCGCAGTTCAGCTAAATTTGTTGGTTTTCTGACATGGACTTGTTTCTTCAGCATTGTCAACACGTTTAAGTCAGGACTTTGGGAAGGCCATTCTAAAACATTCATTCTAGCCTGATTTAGCCATTACCTTACCACTTTGGACGTGTGTTTGGGGTCATTGACTGACTTTGAATTGTGTTGAGTTCAGAATGCTGCTGTAGTTCCTGTTACTTGCTAAGTTCTTTTAAATGCACTGTTCACACGCTTAACGTTGTGACCCAACAACCTCAGATTGAATGGTTTCATCACAACACGATAATAATACCAGGCTGCACAAGCAAATATAGGCGCATAGCAACTGTAGATTGGCATCAATATGTGAGGTTCAGTTTGGAATCAAGAAGATGAAGTATGGAATGAGGTAGCAATCGCCTCGCATTGCTAATGGCTCTTTCCGACACGAAGGCCGAAACGTGTTTTCTTTGTACGACAGCGCGTGGCTGATGCAGTCGGCGCGGACGAGTCCCGCAGCCTTCCAGCCTTCCAGCCCGCCGCTGCTTTCCAATAACACTTCAGACGGAGTGAAGTCTTTAAAGAGGAGAAGTAATCTGGAAGGTGAGCCATCGCTCAGAAAGCAACGCGGCCATGGGGGTGCTTTTAGGAGCACGCTCTGCTTTTACCGCCGCTCTCGATATGAATTAACGAGGGCGCGCTCGCTGTCAGCCCGAAAGTCACTTCCCATTGTGCTGATATTATCTGGCATTTAAGCCGGGAAGGTGGCCACCCATCTTAATGCTTTGATTATGGGATAGAGCTGTGTCATGGCATTTGAGAAGGATGTCATACATCAGGAAAATTAAATAACGGCCAAAAACGACTGAATGCTGAAGTGATGGAGTCGAAAGAGCAACAAGAGTTTAGGTTTTGCATGTAAAAAGCAAAATTCATTGACTGCCATACCAGACTCCCTTTAGAAAATGACTGATTTTACCAAAAAACATAGAGTACAGGCCAAAAGTTTGGACACACCTTCTCAGTCAATGTGTTTTCTTTATTTGGTAACACTTTAGTATGGGGAACATATTCACCATTAATTAGTTGCTTATTAACATGCAAATTAGTAACATATTGGCTTTTAATTAGTCATTATTAAGTACTTATTAATGCCTTATTGTGCATGGCCTTATTATACAACCAGTAAGCCATTAACTAAGAGTCTTCCCTCAATAACCTCAGAATTATTGCTTATTAGTAACCGTAACCCTAACCTTAACCAGTATATGTTCCCGCTAGTGTCCAAATAACTCTAAATTAAGTCTTTGTTACTTAGAATATGCTCCCCATACCAAAGTGTTACCCTTTATTTTTATGACTATTTACATTGTAGATTGTCACTGAAGGCATCAAAACTATGAATGAACACATTTGAACACACAGTTATGTACTTAACAAAAAAAGGTGAAATAACTGAAAACATGTTTTATATTCTAGTTTCTTTAAAATAGCCACCCTGTGCTCTGATTACATTTTTTCGCACACTCTTGGCATTTTCTCGATGAGCTTCAAGAAGTAGTCACCTGAAATGGTTTTCACTTCACAGGTGGGCTTGAAGCTCATCAAGAGAATGCCAAAAGTGTGCAATGCAGTAATCAGAGCAAAGGGTGGCTATTTTGAAGAAACTAGAATATAAAACATGTTTTCAGTTATTTCACCTTTTTTTGTTAAGCACATAACTCCACATGTGTTCATTCATTGTTGTGATGCCTTCAGTGACAATCTACAATGTAAATAGTCATGAAAAGAAATAAAACGCATTGAATGAAGAGAAGGTGTGTCCAAACTTTTGTCCTGTACTGTACATTTTCATCGCAGTGGTGTTGAGTGTGACAAACTATGAAATTCAGAGGTTGTTCCAGACATTCCAATCAGAGAACGGCTTTCCTCAAACAGGCGCCGGGACGAAGGGGAGAGAACCGAGCAGAGGACGATGAAGGTGCGGAACAGAGTAGCGCCTGCAAAATCAATAGTTCATACTGTTGTGAAATTGAAGTTTTGTCACAAAGCCCGTGTCCAAGTTAGAACATGAAATGGCTTTGGCGTAAGGCCCGTGAAAAGCTGCAGTATTGATTCCTGCAGCGCTGCGAGCTTTGGTTGCAATCTTTGACCTTTTTAAAGCACTCTGGCGGGACGCTTTTCCTGCAGCAAACGGCATCAGCGGGTACCCTTGTGTTCCCCACATTTGTCAGACGACAAAGATGCGGATTGCCTTAGAAGGATGTCCCCTCCTGGCACTTCCTGACCAATCTAAATCTGAGCGAGAACTGACAAAGCCTGCTCAGATCGGGTGGCAAACGTCTCAGAAGACAAACTGAAGAGTCCAGTTGCAATCAGTTGAAGGTTGAGGTTAAAATGACCTGATGAATGAGAATATCTGTTGACATGTTCAACATCAAGACTGTGTTCTAAGTTCTCAGTATTGTACTCAGTGTTGGCGCTAGGAATTTTCAAAATGAGGTCCCAGGGACCCCATCAAGTCATAAAAATGGGGTCCCACAGTACCTTTTTGGGGTCCCACTTTTTTGTAAGCGTTTTGAAAACAAATGATAAATGCATGCATTATCCTGTTATATCTCACATTCTATATTGTGTTTTGGAAAAAGGTTGTCATAAACGTTACTTCATTAAAAAAAATGATACAAAAGAAAACACATTTTTATGCATATGTACATTTATTCAGTTATAAACATTCATGCACTTTCTTCTTTCCTTCATGGATCTAAAGTTTAGCGCTGCTGGTATTTTTTTCTATATTTTTATTTTATTTAGTAGGTGTACGTATTTCAGTATAAAAGTGTAAAAAGTGTTTTGCTTTGGTCATGAAATTATACATGCCTAAGACAAATTTAAATGCTTATTCTCACCTGAATGTGGATCATCAGTCGTTTAAAAAGCGCCACATCTACAATTTCATGGCAAATAATGCCAACAAACTTATAATTTTGCAAGTTAGTTTCAATGTCATTTTATACAGTGGCACTCAATGCCTCTAGCATTTCATCTCTGGCTTGGTGATGGCCATAAGCTGTGTGTTCCCCTTTAAGAATGGCGGTATGTGGGGTGAATGACGTGTGTAAGTGAGTGGGCAAGTTAGGAGAGGGAGCGCTAGCATGTTCAAGAGTGTTAAAGGCCTACTGAAACCCACTACTACCGACCACGCAGTCTGATAGTTTATATATCAATGATAAAATCTTAACATTGCAACACATGCCAATACGGCCGGGTTAACGTATAAAGTGCAATTTTAAATTTCCCGCTAAACTTCCGGTTGAAAACGTCTATGTATGATGACGTATGCGCGTGACGTCAATCGTTGGAACGGAAGTATTCGGACACATTGTATCCAATACAATAAGCTCGGTTTTCATCGCAAAATTCCACAGTATTCTGGACATCTGTGTTGGTGAATCTTTTGCAATTTGTTTAATGAACAATGAAGACTGCAAAGAAGAAAGTTGTAGGTGGGATCGGTGTATTAGCGGCTGGCTGCAGCAACACAACCAGGATTGACTTGGATAGCAGACGCGCTATCCGACGCTAGCTGCCGACCGCATCTATGATCGGGTGAAGTCCTTCTTCGCTCCGTCGATCGCTGAAACGCAGGTGAGCATGGGTGTTGATGAGCAGATGAGGGCTGGCTGGCGTAGGTGGATAGCTAATGTTTTTAGCATAGCTCTGTGAGGTCCCGTTGCTAAGTTAGCTTCAATGGCGTCATTAGCAACAGCATTGTTAAGCTTCGCCAGGCTGGAAAGCATTAACCGTGTAGTTACAGGTCCATGGTTTAATAGTATTGTTGATTTTCTGTCTATCCTTCCAGTCAGGGGTTTATTTCTTTTGTTTCTATCTGCAGTTAAGCCCGATACTATCACGTTAGCTCCGTAGCTAAAGTGCTTCGCCGATGTATTGTCGTGGAGATAAAAGTCACTGTGAATGTCCATTTCGCGTTCTCGACTCTCATATTCAAGAGGATATAGTATCCGAGGTGGTTTAAAATACAAATCCGAGATCCACAATAGAAAAAGGAGAGAGTGTGGAATCCAATGAGCCAGCTTGTACCTAAGTTACGGTCAGAGCGAAAAAAGATGCGTCCTGCACTGCACTCTAGTCCTTCACTCTGACGTTCCTCATCCACGAATCTTTTATCCTGGCTCAAATTAATGGGGTAATCGTCGCTTTCTCGGACTGAATCGCTCTCGCTGCTGGTGTAAACAATGGGGAAATGTGAGGAGCCTTTCAACCTGTGACGTCACGCTACTTCCGGTACAGGCAAGGCTTTTTTTATCAGCGACCAAAAGTTGCGAACTTTATCGTCGATGTTCTCTACTAAATCCTTTAAGCAAAAATATGGCAATATCGCGAAATGATCAAGTATGACACATAGAATGGATCTGCATCCCCGTTTAAATAAAAAAAATTCATTTCAGTAGGCCTTTAATGGGATGGTGGATGTCCGCTTGGGTTTGTGGAAAACATAAATAAAGAGTTGTAACAAATCGACGGCCACGCCATTCCGACCAATGAGCGGAACTGTAGGGACCCAAATTGGAGGGTGTTTCTTGGTGCCTGGTGAGGATGGATCTTTGAAAATCAGTGCACCCGGTCGTAAAGGTGTTCTTTTTCTTAGCCCGTTTACATGGCGTGCAAAACATCTTTCCATCTTCATAAGTGAGCCATTTGCTGAAAAGTGGCTCCTGAAGCCACTTTTCATTGAAGATTTGCTTCTTTGGTTTATTGCTCGCCATGATGAAAACAATAACACACGGGAGTCCTAATACCGGAAATGCAGTATTTGTGATCGATAAAACTTTCGGCGAATCAAAATTTAAGAAATTCTACCGGAAAGTGCATTACTTTGAGGTCAACCAATAATTAATAATTAATAATTTTATCCGGCAATTATAAACAAAACACCGGCGGAAAGCGATAATCGGTAAAAAAAATAAAATAAAAAATACGCGACTTTCGGAATTCCGCGTCCTTTCTGATTTCAATGCGTAAAAAGACACAAAAACGCCGTTTACGCCAGCACTGGTACTGTCCCGAACCCGTTACTGTCATTTCACTCTGACAGTAAATGACGATCACAATCATTATTTGCTTCTTAAAATCGTCTTATCTTTATTTATTATCTTGTTTTATCGTCACATTTCTGAGTCTCAATTACAGTTGCAAGTCTAACATGTGAGATGGCAGTAGTGTATAGTTTATGGCAGGGGTGTCCAAACTTTTACCACTGAGGGCCGCACACTGAAAAATCAAAGCAAGTGGGGGCCATTTTGATATTTTTTTATTTTAAAAACCAATACAATATATGTATAAAAAATATACATTAAGCCCTCCCCTCAGGCTTGATCCCAGGGACCCCAAAGGGTTTTGGTCCAAAAAAAATTTGAAATGTGTCATTATTCAGTATTATTATCTCTAGATCAACATTAGGTCTATCTGTCAATATAAAGTTTTTAAAGATTTAAGTCGTATGCTCTTTTTGTCAAAGAAAACCCTGTTTTTTTATGGAAAAAAACACAAAATATGCAATATTTTCACCCAATAAAATAAGGGGAATAATAAGAGGAATATTTCAGATTATATAATAATTGGAGCCTTAAAAAGGTCAATAACTCATAACACCATTGATTTTAATTCATTATTATTTTTTGAGCAATGACACTTAAAAACAAATCACACAAAACGTATTGGGGAACCAAAAGGGTCCTACTCATTAAAGTGTTAAAAAATAAATTATACATTTTTTTTACTGTTTACTTTTAACACAATAATCTCGAGATCAACTTCAGATCTATCCGTCAATTAAACGTTGTATTGTTGTTTATGTTTTTTGTTCGTTTTAGGCCCTTCTTTAAAAAAAAAAAAAAAAGCTAAATTTTTTATATGGCAAACACAAAATATGCAACATTTTCCCCAAAAAATATCTCATGTGCAATATTTAATGTGACATAATTGGAGCCTTGGATAGGTCAACAATTCATAATAACATTGATTTTGATTCATTATTATTTTTTAATGCAGGCTGTTTCTTTCAAAGAAAGAAACAGCCTGCATGGCAGCTTTGTGTTATTAGAGTAAACATTGCAACATTTTCTTGTTACATTTCACCTGTTTGGTCTTTCATACCACTTTTTATGTTTTTAATTTTTTAAATCTTTTTTTAAAATGGGCCGTGGGGCCATTAAAAAATGACCTGCGGGCCGCAAATGACCGCACTTTGGACATCCCTGGTTTATGGTGTGTCGGCTTGTCAGTTCAGTCGTTGCTGTCTGTTGCTCCCTACAAAGTGTTAATACCCTAAGTATTGTACTTATTACGCAGCAGCTGTTTGATTGTAACACGCATCTTAGTTGTTGTTTTCATTAAAGCATTTGGAGGTGTTGGAATTGCCATGTAAAATCGCTAATGCTAATCAGTTGCAAGTCAACAGCAATGCCTATATATATTAGCATCACGGTAGCGCATTTTTGGAATAGTGGAGCCTTACTTTACTTGCGTCGGAGCGTTTTTTTGGAGTCAGTTTCTTTGTTGGCATTGAAAATTGCAACATTACCTAGAGCGGGGGTAGCCAACCCGTGGCTCTTTAGCGCCGCCCTAGTGGCTCCCTGGAGATTTTTCAAAAATGTATGAAAATGAAAAAAGATGGGGGGGAAAAATATATATTTTGTTTTAGTATGGTTTCTTTAGGAAGACACACATGACACAATCCTTCCTAATTGTTATAAAACCCACTGTTTATTATGTTTGTGTTTATGCTTCACTGATGAGAGTGTTTGGCGAGCGCCGTTTTGTCCTACTAATTTTGGCGGTCTTTGAACTCACTGCAGTTGTGTGGACTGTGACGCAACAGTTTGTTTACATGTTGAAATTTCTCAGACGCTGCCATGGAAAGACGTGTTTTCTGCCAGTGGTCCCCAACCTTTTTTGCACCACGTACTGGATTAATGTAGGCATTATTTTCAGGGACCGGCTTTCCACTCGTGCCAGATAAATACAGCAAGAATAAGTACATGAAAAATACAACTCACTATTACGCTGAATTAGTGTTTCTTTGCAATGAGATTAAAAATTAAAGTTAAAGTACCCATGATTGTCACACACACACTAGGTGTGGCGAAATTTTTCTCTGCATTTGACCCCTCACCCTTGATAACCCCCTGGGAGGTGAGGGGAGCAGTGAGCAGCATGCAGATGGAAATCAGCCTTTGGCTACAATCTGTCACTTTTCTGTCTGATATGTTCAGTAATGTGCGTTGTATCATGTCACAAAGTTATAACAAATATAACAAATGGCAACTTCCCATGAGGAGTTTTATTGTACATCTCTAAACAAATCTGCCCCTCCACGTCATTTTATATGGCCCGCAAAAGCCTGGAAATAATGTGTCAATAAAATATTTTATATTTTCTTTCTTTACTTTCTTATTTTCTTACGTTTTATTTTGTCATATTAGTGTTTTTTTTTCTAGTTTGACAGGGAAAAAAAATTGTGTCCAATATTGCAAAAAATATATTATCCAACTTTGTTGGTCAAAATCCATATAAATGCTTAAATATCTGCTTAACTTATGATTTCGAAGCAAGTTATCCATCAAATTGTACACTATAAAAATAAGCAATAGATTTTAGGGAGTTTTTTTTTATACAGCATATTACTGTAAGTTGGAAAAAAATCGACCAATGTTTGTTTTTTACAGTAAAATTCTGTCGACTGAGTTGTCAGTTTTTTTTGTTTTTTTTACTGTAAAATCCACGGTTGATGATTTTATGGTACCACATTTTATTATGGTAAAAAAATGGCATCTGTGTTGCCAAAATAAAATTAAACAGCGGTACTGTATTTCTATTTATAAAAATAATTTAAAAAAACCCACCATATATTTTACAGTACAATATTTTACTGGCAACTAAGCTGCTGTTTTTTTTCTGTAAAAAAACAGTGGTAAAATCGGCAGATTTTCTTTTACTCTTTACGTAAAAATGTTTTAAAATATTTTAATACCTAGGCAAATTTGTTGATTATTTACTGTTACAAGCAGCTCTCTAATGGCAGCCATTACTGCGGCGTGGCCCTCAATGAAAACAAGTTTGACACCCCTGGTCGAGTGGGACTGGCCAAAGTTAAGTCGGAGAAAATGCAGTCCTTTATAAATTATTTTAATGTTTCTCTCCGGCCCGGTAGCAAATGCGTCACGGACCGGTACCGGTCCCCGGACCGGTGGTTGGGGACCACTATTTTATGCCACTCTTTCTCTGTCTCATTTTGTCCACCAAATGTTTTATGCTGTACGTGAACGCACAAAGGTGTATTACGCTCCAGCTGTTTGATTGTAACGTGCATCTTAGTTGTTGTTTTCATTAACACATTTGGAAGTGTTGAAATCTCCATGTAATGATAATCAGTAGCATGTCAATAGCAAAGCCAATGTTTATTAGCATCAAGCTAGCACATTTTTGGAAAAGTGGAGCCTTACTTTACTAAGTTTGAAAGCTTTTTTTCAGTCAGTTTCTTTGTTGACTTTGAAAGTTGCAACATTACCATGCAGGAGGTAATGTTGTGGGCGTGACGTCTCGCGCAACCTTGGTATCGAAAACATGGCACTGTTAGATTTGACGGGAATCGGTGCCCGGTAGGACCGGGGGGATTCGGTCTTTGCCAAAAAAGTACTGGATTCGGTACCCATCCCAGTTGTATCGCATCGATTAGTTCAAGCTCCAATAACAATTTCCGTCTCTCTTTAATTGCCATTGAAGAATTGAAAAACAACCTTTGTTTGCTGTCAGGTGTATTCACACACCTGACTAATAGCTGCAGGACTTTCATGGTAACGAGGCTTTGGAAGTCTAGTCAGCGACCAAAACAATCCATCCACGTCTCCTCTCACCCCCTGGCCGCCCGCCCCTCACTCTGACTTTGCCTCCTCGTCCTCCTCTTCCGTCCCAGCTCCACTTCCTCGCCGTCCCTCAGCTCTTGTTTTTTTTCCCTTTCCAAGCATCGGGAGCTTCTGTGGCACAATGTAGTGTGTTCCCCTCCACCCTGGGGTTGTTAATGAGTGTCATGAATATTCATTAGGATGAGGGTGACATCACCGTTCTGTGGCGAGCACTCTTCGCTAATGATGCTTCCTGTTTGGTGGGGCCTCTGAGGACGAGCTCGTCCTTTAAGCCGCTCGGCTCTTCTGGCGGAGTTTTTGCATTTCGCCTCCAGCTGCTGGGGGCGATGTAGCTGGAAGGAGAAGTCTGTCAGTCAACTTAGTTCATGGCACCCACAGGCAGACAAATAAGTGTGTGCGGTAATGTATAGTGTATTTTAATTAGTCATGTTTGTTATATTTTGATTAGTCATCTGTGTTGGCCCTGCACTGAGGTGTACACCGCCTTCTGCCTGAATGCAGCTGGGATAGGCTCCAGCCACCCCTGCGAAAATGGATGGATGGATGTTTAGTTTAGTATATTTAGTCATGATTGGTATGTCTTGTTTAGTGTATATTGTTTAGTCATGTGTCGTATATTTTGATTAGTGATGATTAGTATATTTTAGTTAGTCATTTGTGTTGGCCCTGCACTGAGGTAGGGACTCTTTCTGGGTGTTCCCCGCCTTCTGCCTGAATGCAGCTGGGATAGGCTCCAGCCACCCCCGCGGAAATGGATGGATGGATGTTTAGTTTAGTATATTTAGTCATGATTGGTATGTTTTGTTTAGTCATATTTGGTATATTTTGATTAGTCATGATTAGTATGTTTTGTTTAGTCACGTTTAGTATATTTTGATTAGTCCTAATTAGTATGTTTTGTTGAGTGTATTTTGTTTAGTCATGCTTAGTATATTTTGATTAGTGATGATTAGTATGATTTGTGTAGTCACGTTTAGTATATTTTGATGAGTCATAATTAGTATGTTTTATTTATTGTATTTTGTTTCGTCATGTTTAGTATATTTAGATTAGTCCTAATTAGTATGTTTTGTTTATTGTATTTTGTGTAGTCATGTTTAGTATATTTTGATTAGTGATGATTGGTATGCTTTGTTTAGTCATGTTTATTATATTTCAGTTAGTCATAATTAGTATGTTTTGTTTAGTGTAATTTTTTTAGTCATGTTTAGTATATTTCGATTAGTCTAGATTAGTATGTTTTGTAAAGTCATGTTCAGTATATTTGGATTAGTCATAATTAGTATGTTTTGTTTAGTTTATTTAGTTTAGTCTTGTTTAGTATATTGTGATTAGTCATAATTAGTATGTTTTGTTCAGTGTATTTTGTTTTGTCATGTTTAGTATATTTTGATTAGTCATGATTAGTATGTTTTGTTTAGTCACATTTAGTATATATGAATTAGTTATAATTAGTATGTTTTGTTTAGTGTATTTTGTTTAGTCACATTTAGTATATTTTGATCAGTCATAATTAGTATGTTTTGTTTAGTGTATTTTGTTTAGTCATGTTTAGTATATTTTGATAAGTCTAGATTAGTGTGTTTTGTTTAGTCACGTTTAGTATATTTTGATTAGTCATAAACAGTATGTTTTGTGTCGTGTATTTTGTTTAGTCATGTCTAGTATATTTTGATTAGTCTAGATTAGTATGTTGAGTTTAGTCACATTTAGTATAGTTTTATTAGTCATATTTACTATGTTTTTTTAGTGAATTTTTTTAGTCACGTTTAGTATATTTTGATTAATCATAATTAGTTTGTTTTGTTTAGTGTATTTTGTTTAGTCACATTTAGTATATTTTGATTAATCGTAATTTGTATGTTTTGTTTAGTATATTTTGATTTAGTCATGTTGAGTGATTAGAGTGAGTTACCGTGTTAATGCTACCGTTAGGCAAGCTAAGCTACCAAAAGTGTCGCCACAAATTATTTGTAAACGTGATTTTAAGCATTTTTGTGAGCAATCTTTGCATCAGGATTTATGGCTCTTTGATTGGTCCAAAATCACTATTTTTAGTGCTGTTGAGTTGGCTTGGAAATATTCTCATGATGCATTGATCAGTATTACAGACAGACATGCTCCTCTACGTAAATTTAGAGTCAAAGGTAGAAATAATCCTTGGTTCTTTCCTGAACTGCAAAAGGATGCTGCCTGGGCCAAGGTTAGAACTACCAAATCCCAGGCTGACTGGTTGTTTTTTAGGCAGATCAGAAATCGCTTTCCTACTCTTGTCAAGAAGTCAAAGTCTGAGTTTTATCTCCTACAAGCCACCAGTAGCTTAAACGATCCCAAGAAATTCTGGAAAGTCATAATAACGTCTTATGGAAGTGAAACCACAAATGATCTGCCGACTTGTATCGTGAAAGACTCATGTAGTATAACTGACAAATCAGCCATACGTAATTGTTTCAATTAACATTTTATTCCTTGTGGTTCTTTATTTGACATCTTATCTCCACATCCAAATCACCCGAATGTTCAGAAGGTTTGCATGTCACCATCCTTTCACACTTCCATAACTACTACATTTAGTTTTACTCCTCTGGATGTGTTTGAGGTCAAGAGAGCCTTAAAATAAATGGACCCTGGTGAATCTGCAGGTCCTGACAAACGCCCTTCTTTTTAAAGTCATCCGTTGATTTTATTGCAGAACCTCTTGCGCATATTTTTAATCTTTCTTTGTCCAGTAATGAGATTCCGAACATTTGGAAATCTGCCTATATTTTACGGTTATTGAAAGGAGGAGATGCCAGAGCTGTTAATAACTATAGACCCATCTTTAAGGTATGTGTCCTAGCTAAATTTTTGAAAAGTTTGTAAGTAAACAACTTAAAGATTTTTTTAGAAACCAGTGGTCTGCTTTATGCACATCAACCAGGTTTTTAGAAAGAGACATACGGTAGCACCATAACTGCTGCTATCAAAGTTGTAAATGACATTAATCGAAGCATTGGATTTCAAAAAATATTGAGCATTTGACACTGTCGACCATATCTTTCTGGCAGACATCTTAGTAGTACCTGTATGTTTTGTTTGATATATTTCAATTAGTCATGTCTAATGTATTTTGTTTGGTCATATTTAGTATATTTTGTTTAGTCATCCATCTATCCACCATCCAATCTTTAGTATGTTCTGTTAAAGGTCTACTGAAACCCACTACTACCGACCACGCAGTCTGATAGTTTATATATCAATGATGGAATCTTAACATTGCAACACATGCCAATACGGCCGGGTTAGATTAGTAAAGTGCAATTTTAAATTTCCCGCTAGATATTCTGCTGAAAACGTCTCGGTATGATGACGTTTGCGCGTGACGTCACGGATTGTGCGGGCATATTGGGACACCATTGTGGCCAGCTATTAAGTCGTCTGTTTTCATCGCAAAATTCCACAGTATTCTGGACATCTGTATTGGTGAATCTTTTGCAATTTGTTTAATGAACAATAAAGACAGCAAAGAAGAAAGCTGTAGGTGGGATCGGTGTATTAGTGGCTGGCTACAGCAACACAACCAGTAGGACTTTGAGTTGGATAGCAGACGCGCTACCGTGAGTACAGCTTTGCCTTCCAAACATTTGATCGCTTGCCCGTCCGTGCGTGCCACTATGTGCATGTCACATACGTAACTTTGGGGAAATATATGTGCTGTATGAACTTTACGGAGGTGAACGGTACTTTGGGCTGTGGGATTGAGTGTGTTGTGCGGGTGTTTGATTTGTATTGGTGGGTTATATGGACAGGAGGGAGGAGGTGTTTGTTATGCGGATTAATTTGTGGCATATTAAATATAAGCCTGGTTGTGTTGTGGCTAATAGAGTATATATATGTCTTGTGTTTATTTACTGTTTTAGTCATTCCCAGCTGAATTTGAGGTCCCACCCACCTCTCACAGCATCTTCCCTATCTGAATCGCTTCCACTGCCCTCTAATCCTTCACTCTCACTTTCCTCATCCACAAATCTTTCATCCTCGCTCAAATTAATGGGGTAATCATCGCTTTCTTGGTACGAATCGCTCTCGCTGCTGGTGGCCATGATTGTAAACAATGTGCAGATGTGAGGCGCTCCACAACCTGTGACGTCACGCTACTTCCGGTACAGGCGACCAAAAGTTGCAAACTTTATCGTCAATGTTCTCTACTAAATTCTTTCAGCAAAAATATGGCAATATCGCGAAATGATCAAGTATGACACATAGAATGGACCTGCTATCCCCGTTTAAATAAGAACATTTTATTTCAGTAGGCCTTTAAGTCGTGATTAGTGTATATTATTTAGACACATTTAGTATATTTTGTTTAATTATATTTAAAACATTTCTTTCTGCAGGAATAGTAACCTTCAACTCAACTATTTAAACCTTCAACTTCCTTAGTCTGTCTTATAAGCGGAAAAGTTGTTTTCGCACAATCTTACCAACACACAATTGACTTTTTGTGTAACTTTTGAGCTCGCCGTGTAAAAAATTAATTAAAATGAGAGACAGACAACAACAACAATGTAAAAAAAAAAAAAAGGCTGCAAAGTCCAATTCCAATTGTATTAAGACTGTGAAATACATATTTACATTTACATGAAGCTATTACTTTTTCACCCACACAATACAAATGTACTTTTATTATGGGGGAACAACACACACTGACAGAAGGACTATATATATAAATATATACATAAAGTAACCAGAATATTAGATACATATTACGTCTCTCAGGCAGAACAATATTAGAAAGTGTCCAGTAATAAGTGTGTCTGCATCATTGAATTTACTGCGTCATGAGTTTAACTCCATGGATTAGTGCGGCCATGTAGTGTCGCCTAAAAATCAGTCACCACTCCACTTCAACTTAAAGACAGCATAAGTCCATTCTGGACGGTGATAATAAATAGCTAAGTGTTATTCATATCTACCATCGTTCAGTAATCGTTCAGTAATTTCGCTCGGTCAAAACTTTTCTAGCATAATGTTCTAGAAAATAAAAAAGTATGTATGATTCTTGCTGATGTTGTATGAGATAAACATCCGTATAAAGGCTCCAATATTGGTATTGTATCAAAAGTGGAAAAAGTTGCATCAGTACACTCTTAATAGTTATTTATATAAATTAATTTTGATTAAAATTTAAATGCAGCATATATTCTATACGCAGATAGTATGTACATATATCATGTATTGAAAAAAAAAAAATGGATGTTAATATGTCATTTTAAAATAAATAAAGTAGTGTAATAATAATATAATGATACATTTGTATATACACTACATTTATTTTACTTTATCGTCATATCTGTATGATCATATTTATTCATTTAGATTATATTTATCATAATGAAAAAAGTTGAGAAAAGTATTTTTGAATATGGAATTGCAAATTTAATGAGAAATCTCGGTCATGTCAGCAGGTGAAGTTGCGGTGCCAAAACCCCGAAGTCACATGTCTGCCTTGTGCAGAGACAGTGTTGATTAGAGTGACATGTTTTACGTCAGGGCGGTCTGTGATGGGCGTCGGCCTCAGGTAGCATCATGTGACTAACCAGCTCACACCCTGAAACTTCCTTTGCACCGCCGATCAAAGATGTTTTATTTTCATTGTGATGAGATGATGACACGTGGGGACATGTGTCGGCTCACTGTTTCACCTTCAGCCAATTAGCAGGGATTATGTTAGTGTCTTCGGCTCCATGCCTTCTGCTGATAATTGCAATGACACTTGCAATTATTAGCACTAGCAATGGGTTTAACCGTATACGCCGTCATGGCGCCATCATACATTCCTCGGTTTTAAGGTGTCAGTTGGGTTCACTTTGGGAAACAAAACACCTAACAGCTTCAACTCATTTTTTTTTGTCCCGAATCCACCCGCGAATATCAAATACATGCGGGTAATTACAACCAGGGGTGGGTACCAGTACTCAACAATACCCATTTGCTGTACTTTTATCTACACTCTTTGATTTTAATTTCAATTATGATTATTTTTTATGATTCTTCTATTTTATGATTTTAATTTAAATTTTTTGTTCTAATGAACATTTTATTAATTTTGCCTTACTGTAATGTTTTGTAAAGCATTCTGAATTGCCTTGTGTATGCATTGAGCATTATAAATACACTTGACTTGCCTTACTTTTTGATGTGTGTATAAATATTAATTGGTTTTGATAAAAAAAACAAAAAAAAGCAATTTTTTTTTATGTAACATAAAAATGAGCTGATTAGGCTAACTGCCAAACCGTTAAATTGCAAGTCTAAAACACTAGATGGCAGGGGTGTATAGTTTATGGTGTGTTGGCGCGTCAGTTCAGTACTTGCTAAATCTTGTCTTTTGTTGCGCCCTAAAATGTGTTAAAACTGTAAGTAATGTACATATCATGCACCAGCTGTTTGATTGTAATTTGCATCTTAGCTGTAGTTTTCATTAACAAAAGGTGTTAAAATCGACATGTAAAATGGCTAATGCTAATCAGTAGCATGTCAATAATAAAACCAATGTATATTAGCATCAAGCTAGTGCATTTTTACTTAAATTACATTGGAGCATTTTTTGAGTCATTTTCTTTATTGCCGTTTAATATTGCAACATTACCTAGACATAGTCCGCTCTCAGTGCTGCTGGAGTGCAAGCTAAGGGCTGAAGTGGGGACTGGCGGGATTTGGTCGGTGCCAAAAAAAGTACCTGATTCAGTACCCATCCCTAATTACAACCATAAAAATTACTGTTTTTGACACAAATAAAACCTAGATTATGCTGCCGCTCCTCCCCCTCCAAACCCCTCCTGCTAGTTTTATGTTGACGTTCTCCAATTTTGGATCAGCGCTTGCAATAAAGTGACCATTGTAATTTTGCTTCAAGAACCTTCCGCGTCTCTCTTGAAGTAAACGTTATTTACAATGGTCGTCCATATTAGACACAGACCCTGCCCCAAGTATACTGTATAATAATACACATAGCGGAATGTACAGATATGATCTTTTTTGAACACTTTTTTTCCAATATTGTCATGTTTCTTTTCCTCTCAGAGGTACATGCTTAGCCTTGGTTTGCATTTGTGTGTGTAATTATTGCGTTGCTGTAACACAGAGGGCAGTCAAGCGGCTTATTAAAGAAAAACCTTCTGTCTGCAAGGTCACGGCCCTGAATGTTCTACCTTTTGTGAGTATCAATGCTCCAACACATACGCTCACACACACACACACACACACACACACACACACACACACACACACACACACACACACACACACACACACACACACACACACACACACACACACACACACACACACACACACACACACACACACACACACACACACACACGTTTTATTCATACACATGTTTGTGTACTATTTTTTGTTTGTGTTGTACACTTCCCATTAAATATAAATGAATGGGAAATATATGGAAAAAAGAAACACATTTTCTTCGTGATTTAAATACAATTTCATGTTAGTTTAGTTACAAGAAGCGGGCACAGGCAACAAATGTTATTTTTCAAATGTTCAAGGTGAACATGTATGTTACACTTAATTTGTATGGTGCATTTATAAATTTTTAATCAACTCATGAATCAATCAATCAAACTTGATTATATAGCACTTTTCACGCATGGTCAAGTATCAACACAAAGTGATTTACACCGAAATAAAATAGAGACAAGAAAAAACACACAATTGACATTAACAAAACATGGCATGGCACTGAGGATTGAGGAACAACTCCCCCTTTGAGGCATCCACACTATTTCAAATGGCACCAATTCGGTGGAATGGCCTGAAAGTAAAAAAAGACAACCTGAAAAAAAGTGCACAATAATGTAAAAATAAGTGTAAAACGTAAAAAAGTGTACATCAAATTGCAAAAGTGAGCAACCATGTAAAACATGTGCAACATTTTTTTAAACGTGTACAGCAATGTAAAACAATGTGTACAGCAACACAAGAAAAGTGTACAACAATGTAAGAAAAAGTGTGTAAGAATGTAAAGTGTCCCAAAATTTTAAAACGTGTGCAACAATGTAAGACACGTGTACAACAATGTAAAAATGTGTACATACATTTAAAAAAATGTGCAACAATGTAAGAAAAGCATGCATTAAAGTAAGAAAACTGTGCAACAATCTATAGAAATGTAAAAAAGTGCAACAATGTAAGAAAAGTGTACAGAAATGTAAAAAAAGTGTGCAAAAAATAAAAACAATGTGCAACTTTGTATGAAAAGTGTACAACAATGTAAAAAAGTGTTACAATGTAAGAAAAGGGTACAACAATGTAAAAACGTGTGCAACAATGCAAGAAAAGTGTGAAGCAATGTAAGAAAAGTGTGAAACAATGTAAGAAAAGTGTGAAACAATGTAAGAAATGTGTGAAACAATGTAAGAAAAGTGTGCAACAATGTAAAAAAAATGTGCAACAATGTGAGAAAAGTGTACAACAATGTAAAAAAGCATAATCATGTAAAAAAGACAACGTCAAAAATGTACAACAATGTTAAACCTTTTCTTCAAGGTGCAATGTATCGTACTGTAAACAATGTTAGGCATGTTTGTAACAAACTAAACTATGATTATGAATAGTTGTCTGCTATTAAAGGGGAACTGCACTTTTTTGTAATTTTGTCCATCATTCACAATCCTTATGAGAGACAAGACAAAAGGTTTTAGTTTTTTTTCCACATTCTAACATATACAAATAGGCTCGTTCTAGGTGGCTACAAATGCAGCTAATGGGAGCAATCCATTCAAAATCACTTTAAAAATGCATTCAAAAACCGTCAACAATACTTCATTTACATTCTGTACGTCAGGAACTGCTGGACTTGAACTCCCAAGATGCAGAGATGGCAAGCATCACGCAGGACAACATGACTTTAATGTCAAAAGGGAGACAGTGCAACTGGTAAGTGCACAGGCAGGGAAAACAGGCAACAGGAGACAAGAGAACAGGAGACAGGAAACAATCATCAAGCCCCGACTGGAGGGCGAGGCAGGCATAAATAGCCGCCTGATTGGCAACTGCAACCAGGTGTGCCAGGCTGCCAATCAGGGACATGTGAGAGAAACGAGCGCTCAGGGAGACATGCAGGAAGCGGAACCAAAATAACAGCGCTGACAGGAAATAAACACAAACACACAGGAAAACCCAAACATAACCAAACTTTCAGTAACAATTCTGACACTGTAAACTGTATAATAACCAAGCTGTAGCAACATAGTTATTGTAAGAGCGAACACTGAGGAACTCTTTCTAGCGTAGTAACACATCGGCGTGCTTCGGTATTAGCCGTAAAAGTTGACTACGGCAAGAGATAAGCTATCTTCTACAACAGCACAAAATGTGTTTGAGTTTTTAATACACAACACTGCGATACGACACCAATTTGTACTGACTGTAAAACGTGAACAATCATATTACAGTATCTGGAAAGTATTAGCTCACATTTCATGTTTTGTTTGTACACCGCTAGCCAGACAGCGTATGTACTGTAGTTGTATGATGACGTACTGCGTGTACTATGAACAATAATATAGTGACTTACTCGATGGACAGTTTTTGTCCGTTTTGGTCAAGCTGGACATTTCCAGTTGATTTGGGCACTCCAATAATTCGGCATAGCTTGGCTCAAAAATTCCAGATTTTCAGCGTGACCAAATCGCACCGACCTCACTCTCCGGGATTCCGTCTGCTCCAACGTGTCACCCTCTTCTTCGTGCTCGCTTCTTTAAGCAGCAGTTCATCCTCCGTATGTTCAGCTTCAAAAAGATAAGGTTGTGAATCCTCATGTTGTATATTTGTTGGTCGTGTGATGGGTGATGAGCCAAGAAGACGCCGACAAGGAATCGTCGAACAAAAAGCTTTATTTGTTTCAGCGAGCTTCAGACTGGAGCTGCAGCTCCTGGAGAAAGAGTATGGGCCGGATCTCTTATCTGCTGTCTTCTTGGACAACTGTCCTTAAATACCTTTTACACTAAGACAGTTAGTCTTTGTTGTTCTAGCCTTTGGGCCGGTCAGTCTGGACAACACCCAATTTGTTGCTTGGCCAGTCAGCCTATTTCCCGTGATCGGTTTCAGTCGGGTGACCTCCAACGCCTATCCTCTACTCCTACTTGTGAGGGCTTCTACCAGATGCCGTTATTGTGTTTACACTTCCTCCTAAAATCCAACTGCTGCTATCCCATTAGTTCCTCAATGTCTTGGGGCAAATGCCCCCACTGTCTGGACAAGCTTGTGACGGACGTGCACTTTTGCCCTTAGTAGAATAATCCTTTAAAGGAGTCTGAGCTGCCAACACATGCTAGTTCACGATCATATTAGAAAATGGTACACGATATACAAACCCCGTTTCCATATGAGTTGGGAAATTGTGTTAGATGTAAATATAAACGGAATACAATGATTTGCAAATCCTTTTCAACCCATATTCAATTGAATGCACTACAAAGACAAGATATTTGATGTTCAAACTCATAAACTTTATTTTTTTTTGCAAATAATAATTAACTAAGAATTTCATGGCTGCAACACGTGCCTAAGTAGTTGGGAAAGGGCATGTTCACCACTGTGTTACATGGCCTTTCCTTTTAACAACACTCAGTAAACGTTTGGGAACTGAGGAGACACATTTTTTAAGCTTCACAGGTGGAATTCTTTCCCATTCTTGCTTGATGTACAGCTTAAGTTGTTCAACAGTCCGAGGGTCTCCGTTGTGGTATTTTAGGCTTCATAATGCGCCACACATTTTCAATGGGAGACAGGTCTGGACTACAGGCAGGCCAGTCTAGTATCCGCACTCTTTTACTATGAAGCCACGTTGATGTAACACGTGGCTTGGCATTGTCTTGCTGAAATAAGCAGGGGCGTCCATGGTAACGTTGCTTGGATGGCAACATATGTTGCTCCAAAACCTGTATGTACCTTTCAGCATTAATGGCGCTTTCACAGATGTGTAAGTTACCCATGCCTTGGGCACTAATACACCCCCATACCATCACAGATGCTGGCTTTTCAACTTTGTGCCTATTACAATCCGGATGGTTCTTTTCCTCTTTGGTCCGGAGGACACAACGTCCACAGTTTCCAAAAACAATTTGAAATGTGGACTCGTCAGACCACAGAACACTTTTCCACTTTGTATCAGTCCATTTTAGATGAGCTCAGGCCCAGCGAAGCCGACGGCGTTTCTGGGTGTTGTTGATAAACGGTTTTCGCCTTGCATAGGAGAGTTTTAACTTGCACTTACAGATGTAGCGACCAACTGTAGTTACTGACAGTGGGTTTCTGAAGTGTTCCTGAGCTCATGTGGTGATATCCTTTACACACTGATGTCGCTTGTTGATGCAGTACAGCCTGAGGGATGGAAGGTCACGGGCTTAGCTGCTTACGTGCAGTGATTTCTCAAGATTCTCTGAACCCTTTGATGATATTACGGACCGTAGATGGTGAAATCCCTAAATTCATTGAAATAGCTGGTTGAGAAAGGTTTTTCTTAAACCGTTCAACAATTTGCTCACGCATTTGTTGACAAAGTGGTGACCCTCACCCCATCCTTGTTTGTGAATGACTGAGCATTTCATGGAATCTACTTTTATATCCAATCATGGCACCCACCTGTTTCCAATTTGCCTGTTCACCTGTGGGATGTTCCAAATAAGTGTTTGAGCATTCCTCAACTTTATCAGTATTTATTGCCACCTTTCCCAACTTCTTTGTCACGTGTTGCTGGCATCAAATTCTAAAGTTAATGATTATTTGCAAAAAAAAAAAAGTTTATCAGTTTGAACATCAAATATGTTGTCTTTGTAGCATATTCGATTGAATATGGGTTGAAAATGATTTGCAAATCATTGTATTCCGTTTATATTTACATCTAACACAATTTCCCAACTCATATGGAAACAGGGTTTGTAGTTTACTACACTCATTTGTCCAAAAATAGTTGTCCTCGCTGTCTGCTACCAAGTCTGCCATGATTACAACACACTCGCTTGTTTGTTTGCCGGAAGTGCGCTGCTATGGAAACGGAAATAAATGCGCCAGAGAAGGAAGTCCCGCTATTGATTAAAATGATCAAAATACGGTAAATATTGTACACATTACATATTGTTATGATCGTGTCTGTTACTACATTTCATATATAGACTTGCAGTGTGTATATAGAACGTTGATGGAAGGTTTTGAAGTTGTTTTAGAGGGCTTTGAAGACCATAACGATGCACCTAAGCCACATTTTCCAAGCGTTTATCATCTTTAAAACGTGTGTTCTTGTCCCTCTTAATGATTGTGAACGATAGGCAAAAAAAAAATAAAAGTGCAGGTCCCCTTTAAGGATTTTCATAGAGCAAACCCGTCAAAGCAAATTTTTGTGCGATGACTTTGACATCTCGTTCAAATGGTCGATTAGTCGACTGATCTAAGACTGCTGCGATTCTGACTAAATTAACAAGAGATGTGTACGCATGTCCAAACAAACGCTGGGAACAATTCCGTTAAAACAAGCCAGACGATGGAGGTGCATACCCCTGTCTTACATCTCTATTTTTCTATATTTATATCTGTATATCTCAATGTGCTCCCGTGAGGAGAGCGAGTAATCAGCCGCAGCCTTGGCACTCGGCACTCATTGAAGAAGATTGATGGCTCTCTGTCTGCCTACAATGGCTGCAGGAGACAAAGATGGAGGCCGGGAGAGGATTTACAAGAGGGCGAGGAGAAGGTGGCGGGGAGAGGAAGAGAGGAAACAAGAAGATGGTTGTAAAAGATGGAGGAATTAGAGAGTAAATGTCACCGCGTGGAGGAGACTGGGATTGCTTCCACGTCCACACTTTGCTTCGCATGGCGGCGTGTCGGCTGGGAGGGCAGCAAGATTAGTGGAACTGCTTTTTTTTCTCCTCCATCAGCACGAAAGTGAAGTGAAGTGAATTATATTTATATAGCGCTTTTCTCTAGTGACTCAAAGTGCTTTACATAGCCAACATCTAAGTTACATTTTCAAACCAGTGTGGGTGGCACTGGGAGCAGGTGGGTAAAGTGTCTTGCCCAAGGACACAACTGAAGTGACTAGGTTGGCTGAAGCGGGGATCGAACCTGGAACCCTCAAGTTGCTGGCACGGCCACTCTACCAACCGAGCTATACCGCCCCGAAAAATAAGCAAACATTGTCCCGCTTTTGTTGTTATTCGTCATTTTACATGTGAAACCAAATATGTCTTTTGCTTCCGGTCCTCTTCCGGCTGCAATCTTGGACTCACTGGACCAGAAGACTACCTGAGAACTGCAGGCGCGGACCAGCAAGTTAGCGTAAGTAAACAAACCTTCATCTATCAATCAATAGCGATAATCAATATTGATTAAAAATGCGCTCGATAAAATGTTCAATATTTATTTTCCTTCTTCGTCTGAAGAAACCGGAAGTTGCTCTCCTCCCCCTCCAAACTGAGCCTACTCCCTCCCTCCCGCTTGTAACGTATAAAGAATGACACATCTCTCAATTTTGTTTGACTACTTGATTAGAAAATTTCCAATAGAACAGCATCAACTATCAGGTTTGGTTGCGCCATCTTGTTGTTTCGCGGTTGATTCTTTGCATGGAGTGGGAAGAGATAGTAAAAATGGAGAAACTGTGGATAAAACGGGAAAGGTCACCTCGACAGTATGACAGGTTTTGTATTATTAATACATGTATCTGATTGATGTTAGATTTTAAGATGTGTAGCGATGCCTGTTTTTTTTTTTTTTGGTGTACACATTGGATTTTTGTCGCCATCATCGATCTCAATAGAACTAAGAACAAGAAACAACTGTTGGATTATTTTAATCGCTGCCAAAAAGGGTGAATGTTCTTTTCCCGTTTACTGTACGACTCATTGACCCGAGTTGTACGTTTTTTTACAAGTCAAATGTAGTGACTTTTTTAATCCAGCAGATGGCGCCATTATTAAACAAAAACACCATGTGCACTGTCAATACAGTCAGTGAGTGTGTCACACACTTGCTACTCAAAAGTCTGTTTGAGCTCCTCCACCGAAAAGCAAGATAAACGTGATAAAAAACACATCTCGACAGAACGGCGTTAAAAAACTTTTCCCACCCCCCCTCCACAACCTTTGAAAGAACAAATGTAGGATTATTTTGGCTTGCTGTGTTCTTGTCAGTCGTCGTGACATGTTCAGGCAGCCATGACGGCGCCGCTATCATGTTGACTGGCCGCTAGAGACGCTGTAGGTTACCGGGAGGGCGAGCGGCGACAGGACAGGACGTGAAGGCTCGGTCCCAAACTGCTGATGGAGATGTTTACAAGCTGCAAGTTGGCGCCTCATTTCCTGAAGACATGAACTTTGATCCCCTGAGACAAAGTTTTCAGCAGGAAGAGGAAGGAGGAGGACGACTTGAAGCTTTACTTTTAGGTCCTAAACTGTCATGGATTACTTCTTAGACCTGTTGATATTTAATGATACCTTCCCCGACACAGTGGAATCAGTTTCTTGTTAATTAGGGTCATTTATTTTATTTTTATATACAAATTGAAAATCAAATGTGGTTTTACCTGTTTAATTGAATTAGATTGTAGTTTTGATTAACAAATTTGGAGGTGTTAAAATTGCCATGTAAAATCGATAATGCTTATCGGTAGCATGTATATAGGATATCCAACGTAAATTAGCATCAAGCTAGCATATTTTAAAAAGTATCCGAGTGCTTTCTATCAGGCATGCTTGCTTTTTTAGTGTCAGAACTGACTTTATTTTGCATATGTCCTTATTTCTGTATTAAGTTTCTTTCCTGCGCTTTTATTTTCATTTCACTTCCTGTTTGCCTTCACCACTCTTCTGGCTTGACCGCTGTCACCCTCACCTGTCCCTGATTGGCAATCTGGACTCACCAGTGCCATGTTACTCAGGGCTCGATCACTGTTTCTTGTTGTAACTGGTTTTGCGTATGCTAGCGTTTTCCGTGCACTTCCCAGGTGCCTTCTTCTTGCTTTGTTTTTGACATTCAAGTCATGTTTACCTGCCTACTGTCCATGCATCTTGGGGTTCAAAACCGACAGAACCTAACAGTTAGCATGTAAAATTGCGGCATTACTACGAATGTGCTTGTTACCTTGCCAAGTGCTTAAACCGGTGCCAAGTCCGTAACCGGACATGACATCAAAATATGGTATTGTGTGATTTTAAGTACCGATGGAATTCGGTCGGTAGTGATGGGTCCCGTTGACATTTGAACCGATACGGTACCAATCTTCGATACTTTTGTGTGTGTTAATAAATGTGAGTTCAAACCCCGGCCGAGTCATACCAAAGACTATAAAAATGGGACCCATTACCTCCCTGTTTGGCACTCAGCATCAAGGGTTGGAATTGGGGGTTAAATCACCAAAAATGATTCCCGGGCGCAGCCACCGCTGCTGCTCACTGCTCCCCTCACCTCCCAGGGGGAGATAAAGGGTGATGGGTCAAATGCATAGAATAATTTCGCCACACCTTGTGTGTGTGACAATCATTGGTACTTTAACTTTTTTAACTTTAAATGTAAATTGTTTGATAATAAAATTGTATTTTTAATGTAACATTTAAAAATGAGGTGATTATGATAACTGTGATGTCCAGTTAATATATCTCATTTTCTTATGCTATTTGAGTCTCATTTGCCATGCAGTTGCCCTTCCAAGACATTAGATGGCAGCACTGGCCGAGCATGTTGTCTAACAAGGAAGTAGCTTTTTCCAGCAAGCTGAATGTGTTATATTGCGCCCCACAGAGTGTTGATTCTGTAAGTATTGTGCATATTAGGCACTATTATTGTAACGTTCAGTTTTCATTACCAAATTTGGGAGGTGTTTAAATCGCCATGTAAACTTGCTGAAGCTAATAGTAGTGTTATGGTTGCAGAAAGGGAGTTGACGGCTCAGACACCAGGGGGCAGTAATGTTCAATGATTAATTATATATATATACAGTATATAAATAATAATAAACAATACAAACTAACTATACTTAAACTAAGGAATGGAGTGTGTGACCAAAATCCAAGAGTGTGTGTGGTGTTAAACTATGTATGTAAGGTTAACTGACGTGTGTGTTACCAAGTGTTGTCGAGAGCGAATGAACAAGGCAGTCCGTGGGGCAGGCAGATGATCCAGGGCAGGAGAGAAGAGACAAGGTCCGTGTCCAGAGCGAGGGTCTAGGAAGGCAAAACATGGAGGATCTCCACGGGCTAAGACCCGGGAAGGAACTGAGGGGGGAACTGTGGTGGAAGGTCCGAATCTTAAACAGCAACAAAAGTGAATTCAGTACAAAAGTTTTATTTACCCATATTCAAATTGTACATGGTTGGATTGAATTGCCAATGCATACAGACAACGTCCTCCGGAGACGTTGGATGAATCGAGAATCATGCGAATCATACATAGGCTTGGTCTACTTGGCCATTTATCTGTTTTCCTCGTGTATCAAGGTCCCGTTGTTTTGGACCTGTTTATTCTGCAACCTCCTTGAATCTTTTAGCCATAACAAACAATCAAAACATTTTGTAGAATGGTCAGACCGACCATATATTCAACTCTCACCCACATATGCTCCTTCAATGGCACAGAATAGAAAAAAAAAAACGAGCAGACATTCTTAATGCTTTTCAACCTCTTTCTCTTTTCAGACTTCGACAGACACAAAATATGGTTCAAAAGGTCAGAAATTCCACTACAGAACAAACAAGGACGTCAGGCAAGGAGGGAAAACGCAGTAAAAGACAGAGAGCATAAAGCGAAAGCAGACTTACGGTCCACCAATGAGAACGAAGTTCCTGCCAGGATCCTTGGGTCCACTGGTCCTTTATACAGCTCCCTCTCATCAGGTCCAGGTGCGCTGATTGCTGATCGCCCACAACCTTGCTGGCATGTGGGCGTGACGCGGCCGTGGGTGCGTCCCGAGGCGCGGCACGCAGAGCGCAAAGATGAGGCACACATTGGAATGCGCCCTGGCTGTGACAAGTAGCCTGTCTATGGCAAATCTAATGTAAATTAGCAACAAGCTAGTGCATTTTGGAGAAGTGGAGTCGTAGTTAGCGTTTTGTACCAAGCATACTTGCTTTGTTGGTGTTGAAAATTGTGACATTACTTAGGAGTTTGGTTGTGTACTGCTTGAGTGATTGTTTACGTGAGCCTGTATTTAGCCTGCAATCGGACGAGACGTCATGTGTGACAAAGTTATCGAAATATGGCACCATTTGATTTTACGTGGCTCGAAACCCGGTAATACTGACGGAATTCGTCAGTATTATCTGTACCCATCCCTATTTGTGTATAACAACAGTTGCCTCAAACATTACAGAGGTGACATGCTTACAAACAGTAACGGTTTATGAAGGATTGCGCAGTCTGAGACTAGGCTTGCCTGGCTGCAGCCTCGGGCTTCTGTCCGTGATTTGAGCGGGAAATGGGATAATTCAGCAATTATTGCTTAAAAAAATGCAGAAAACAATTAGTAATCGTACATAATACGCAAATGCACAATTCAATGGACAAATAATACAGCTTTCGAGCAGTCTCTGCAAATTTGGACGCTTCTGGTTGCAAGCAAAAATTCAGGTTAAGAGCCTCCCCACCACTAGTTGGCGTAGCAAATGCCACAGTGAGCTTGGAGCTATACGGACATAACTTCATTTTTCCGAGCATGGGAAGGAAGAAAGTGAAAGTGAAGGACATTGTTGATAAAAAAGAATTGGACTATATTCATTGAACCATCAAAAACTTGACACAGTGTGCATGGCCGTAACTACCAATGAGGACACAGAGGTCATGTCCTCTGTATTTTTTTTAAGTGACAGCACATGTCAAATATTAATTATTAAATGACAAGGCCGTTCATATAACATTTTACCCCAAACGTACTCCTGGCCATGTCATGCTCTGTCAATAATAATAATAATATAACATATTTGCTCTGTCATTAACAATGATATAAGAACATATTTCCCTCTCCAATTTCCGGTAGCTTTTGTGGTGCATGTCATTAATACCCAATTGCTCAACATGAGTTTCCCGGTCAAAGTTCAAACTATGGAATGGCGTTAAATTTATGTTTTAATGATGTTAACATTTTTAAAACGCAAAACTTCAGCATATTAATAAAAAAAAGTGGACTGTAACAGAATCACGCTGATTATCAAAGACGTTAGGTAATATAACACGTACCTCAACTGAAAGCTTTCGTTATCACGGAAATCGATTGTGTTGCTCAAGGTAATATAATTTATATGATTTCAGCCTTTCTAAGTTCCTCTTGAACCACCAATTTTTGACCTCGGTATATGTCAAATCCTAGTTACGGCCCTGAGAGTGTGTAGCTAGGGTTGTATATTGCTGGTCTTATCATCCTTGTCCGGACCTGAGGACAACTTGGTGGGTGACTGGACCAAACATGACGCCGGTGAGGAATCATTGAACAAAAGTTTTTATTTGATCAAGCGGGCCTCACATTACAGGTGCTGCAGCAAACCTGGAGGAGATGATCTGTTAGATCAGTGTTTTTCAACCTTTTTTGAGCCAAGGCACATTTTTTGCGATTAAAAAATGTGGAAGGCACACCACCAGCAAAAATCATTAAAAAACGAAACTCAGTCGACAGTAAAAAGTCGTTGTCGCAATTGTTGGATATGACTTTGAACCATAACCAAGCATGCATCAATATAGCTCTTGTCTCAAAGTAGGTGTACTGTCACCACCTGTCACATCACGCCGTGACTTATTTGGAGTTTTTTGCTGTTTTCCTGCGTGTAGTGTTTTAGTTCTTGTCTTGCGCTCCTATTTTGGTGGCTTTTTCACTTTTTTTTTTGGTATTTTCCTGTAGAAGTTTCATGTCTTCCTTTACATCTACTTTGTTTTAGAAATCAATAATATTTCAGTCGTTTTTATCCTTCTTTGTGGGGACATTGTTGATTGTCATGTCATGTTCGGATGTACTTAGTGAAGCCGTCTTTGCTCCACAGTAAGTCTTTGCTGTCGTCCAGCATTCTGTTTTTGTTTACTTTGTAGCCAGTTCAGTTTTAGTTTCGTTCTACACAGCCTTCCCTAAGCTTCATTGCCTTTTCTTAGGGGCACTCACCTTTTGTTTATTTTTGGTTTAAGCATTAGACACCTTTTTACCTGCACGCTGCCTCCCGCTGTTCCCGAAATCTACAGAGCAATTAGCTACCGGCTGCCGCCTGCTGATATGAAAGAGTATAACACGGTTACTCTGTTGAGCTCTAGACAGCACAGACACTCAACAACAACACATAATTTGCAGACTAGAATTACTGGTTTGCAAAAAATATTTTTAACCCAAATAGGTGAAATTAGATAATTTCCCATGGCACACCAGACTGTATCTCACGGGGTTGAAAATCCCTGTGTTAGATAACACGGTGAAATATGATATGAAAACTTAATATTGTAAATATAAATATGCACATATAGAGGAAAACCCTCTCAAAAATTCTCTATTCTCCTTAATTTGGGTGCACAAAAAATTGATTCCCATCCGGATCGGGATTCTAAATCGATTCATAATTTTCAAAAATCACATTTTTTTTTAATATAATTTTTTTCCCCCAGAATCAATTTTTAAGCGTTTTTAGACCACCTCCATGTGACCAGGTTGAGCTTTTCTAAAAAAAAAAGTTTCATCATAATTATTATACCAAATAATACATTGCGAGAATCGATTCTGAATCGACTCATAACCCCAGGATTCGGAATTGGATTTAACCGTTAGGTGCCCAAAGATTCACACCCCTATCCCTTAGTGTAAATTAAGTTAAGTTAAGTTAAAGTACCAATGATTGTCACACACACACTAGGTGTGGCGAATCATTTTTGGTGATTTAACCCCCAATTCCAACCCTTGATGCTGAGTGCCAAGCAGGGAGGTAATGGGTCCCATTCTTATAGTCTTTGGTATGACTCGGCCGGGGTTTGAACTCACAACCTACCGATCCAGGGCGGACACTCTAACCACTAGGCCATTGAGTAGGTTGTGGATCCCTGGACAAGTACAGTAAAGGGCTTGTTTCAATTTCGGTCGACAACCGCTTTCGAGCGTGTTCACCCCTCCCCCCCAGCCCTCCATCCCCACTGATCACATATTCATAGCAGGTATTGATCAGGTGTCATTGCTCCGCTGTGACATTTCTGCTCTCGTATTTCTGCCATGTGATTGACATTTGCTGACTGTGCGCGTGTAAACATCTTTAGGAATTCCATTTATTCACGTAGATCCTCTCTGAGGTACGACGTCACACACTGGTCAGGAATGCAAAGTGTTGGCCTGCACCACCGTTTTTATTTCCCGCTCTTATGGCCTCTTTTATTAAAGGCGGCAATATTCTTTAATGCGGCGACTAGTAAAAGGCGATTATTTCGCGTTGCATGTGCTGCCTTTTTATTGGTCCGTCTGGCATTACGAGCCCAGCGAGCGTCGCGCAGGCGTCGCCTTCCAAAGCCCAGAACCCCCTCAAATGAACACAAAGTGTCAGCCCGGCTTGTTTTAGTGCGCTCTGCACTTATTTAGGCGGCGCTCCGATATGAGAGGGAATTGGGCTTAAATGATTTTGATGGCTGGATCGGCGCCGCGGGTCCGTTTTGTCTGACGGCTTCGCGGCGAGATCTCTGCGGGCCTTTAATGCATCGCATTAACCTGCAGCACGCAGCAGTCCATGACCACCACGCATTAAGGAAGTCTTCCTGGGTTCTTTCCCGGTCCGGTTAATGCTTCATAGACTTAACTTGTTCCAAATGTTTGCTTCCGTCACTCTTGAGTCTTCATAAAGAACATCAAACATGTCTCTCACTCTGTGGGGATTCTGCGGTGCAGTGCCGAACACGTCCACTAGATGGCAGTGTGGGGAAAAAAGACGTGACTGTCATTTAAATCAGCGGTCCCCAAAGACCGGGCCATGGCCCGTTACTGGTCCGTGGATCGATTGGTACCGGGCCGCACAAGAAATAAGTAAAATAAAATAAAATAATAATAATAATTTATTAAATCAACATAAAAAACACAAGATACACTTACAATTAGTTCACCAACCCAAAAAAACTCCCTCCCCCATTTACACTCATTCACACTCATTCCCACAAAAGGGTTGTTTCTTTCTGTTATTAATATTTCTGGTTCATACATTTTATAACAATATAGATCAATACAGTCTGCAGGGATACAGTTCGTAAGCACACATGATTGTATTTTTTTATGATAAAAAAATACCATACCCCCTCCCCGAGGGGGGGGGGGGGGGGGGGTATGGTATCATCATCTCCATAGAGCTTTTCAACAGATGGAAGCATGTAGTGCTCTAAAATCTCTTGGTACACAGCTGCATTGACTCTGGACTTGATGAAACACAGTGGACCAACACCAGCAGCTGACATGGCTCCCAAAACCATTGCTGACTGTTGGAACTTCACACTGGATTTCAAGCAACTTGGATTTTGCTCCTCTCCAGCCTTCCTCCAGACTCTAGCGCCTTGACTTCCAAATTAAATACAAAACTGGCTTTCGTCTGAAAACAGGACTCTGGACCACTCTGCAATTGTCCAGTGCTTCTTTTCCATAGCCCAAGTCAGACGCTTCTAGAGATTTTAGTGCACTACATGCTTCCATCTGTTGAAAAGCTCTATGGAGATGATGATTTCTTTTTCCAACATGATCTGGCACCTGCCCACAGTGCCAAAACCACCAGTAACTGGTGTACTGACCATGGCATTACTGTCTTCGATTGGCCTGCCAACTCCCCTGACCTGAACCCTATAGAGAATATGTGGGGTATTGTGAAGAAGAAGCTGAAAGACACCAGACCCAATAATGCAAATGAGCTAAAGGCAGCTATTGAAGCATCCTGGGCATCCATAACACCTCAGCAATGCCACAGGCTGATTGCCTCCATGCCACGCCGCATTGATGCAGTAATCCGTGCAAAAGGATTCCCAACCAAGTACTGAGTGCATTAGTTGACATTTTCAAATGTTTGATTTTGTTTTGCTGTTATAAATCTTTTTTTTTTACTTGGTCTGAGGAAATATTCAAATTTTTTGAGATAGGATTTTTGAATTTTCTTAAGCCGTATGCCATAATCAGCAATATTAAAATAATAAAAGGCTTGCAATATTTCAGTTGATGTGTAATGAATCCAGAATGTATGACATTTTAGTTTTTTTAATTGCATTACAGAAAATAAATAACTTAATCACAATATTCTAATTTTCTGAGACAGTCCTGTGTATATATATATATATATATATATATATATATATATATATATATATATATATATATATATATATATATATATATATATATAAATAATAAATGATAAATGGGTTATACTTGTATAGCGCTTTTCTACCTTCAAGGTACTCAAAGCGCTTTGACAGTATTTCCACATTCACCCATTCACACACACTGATGGCGGGAGCTGCCATGCAAGGCGCTAACCAGCAACCATCAGGAGCAAGAGTGAAGTGTCTTGCCCAAGGACACAACGGACGTGACTAGGATGGTAGAAGGTGGGGATTGAACCCCAGTAACCAGCAACCCTCCGATTGCTGGCACGGCCACTCTACCAACTTCGCCACGCCGCCCCATATATATATATATATATATATATATATATATATATATATATATATATATATATATATATATATATATATATATATATATATATATATATATATATATTTGTGAAGATATATATATTTGTGAAGATATATATATATATATATATATATATATATATATATATATATATATATATATATATATATATATATATATATATATATTTGTGAAGATTCATTTACTACGAGTAGTCCGATATATATATATATATATATATATATATATATATATATATATATATATATATATATATATATATATATATATATATATATATATATATATATATATATATATATATATATATATATATATATATATATATATATATACTACCGTTCAAAAGTTTGGGGTCACCCAAACAATTTTGTGGAATAGCCTTCATTTCTAAGAACAAGAATAGACTGTCGAGTTTCAGATGAAAGTTCTCTTTTTCTGGCCATTTTGAGCGTTTAATTGACCCCACAAATGTGATGCTGCAGAAACTCAATCTGCTCAAAGGAAGGTCAGTTTTGTAGCTTCTGTAACGAGCTAAACTCTTTTCAGATGTGTGAACATGATTGCACAAGGGTTTTCTAATCATCAATTAGCCTTCTGAGCCAATGAGCAAACACATTGTACCATTAGAACACTGGAGTGATAGTTGCTGGAAATGGGCCTCTATACACCTATGTAGATATTGCACCAAAAACCAGACATTTGCAGCTAGAATAGTCATTTACCACATTAGCAATGTATAGAGTGTATTTCTTTAAAGTTAAGACTAGTTTAAAGTTATCTTCATTGAAAAGTACAGTGCTTTTCCTTCAAAAATAAGGACATTTCAATGTGACCCCAAACTTTTGAACGGTAGTGTATACATCTATATAGTGTATATATATATATATATATATATATATATATATATATATATATATATATATATATATATATATATACTTTGTGAAGATTCATTTACTATGCTTAGTCCTTGAACACAACGTACAGAAGGGTTTACTGTAGTAGAAAAATCATTTACTTTACAGGTTTTTTTTCCTGTTAAGCCACTTTTTTAATGCCCTTTTACCTATGTTTACCTACTTTTTCCACCTTCTTTTACCTATATTTACCTAAGTGTACCTTTAAAATGATTTACATTGTGTTATTTATTGTTATTTTTTTTCCTTTTCTAAAAAAAAAATAAAATAAAAAATAATAAATAAATGCCCAGAGATCCACAGACACACTACACCACTATCCACACTGAGGTGCCACAACAGACTGTGACAGGGTTTACCCGGGGACTCGACCGAGCAGGCCTCCACCGAGCAGGGCACCCATATGAAGACGGGCGGCGGGACCCATGGGGGCCACAGAAACACAGCCTGGCTGCACAAGCAGGCCCCGAGGACAACACCAGCCTCTAACTTAAAAAATGAAAAGAAAAAAAAAAGCAGGAATGTGACACAAAACCAGGGTGAGAAGGGAACTGGTTCAGTTTCGGATAAAAACCAGCCAACTCTCTCAGAATTCTGCCAAGCAACAATCAAGACACAATTGTTTTTACAGCTGTTTGTGCTCCATGCAGTATTTTGTCCTAAATGTTTTATCATCCTTGGTTTTTGTTTAAATAATGCATGTCTTCTTCTTTCCTGGCCATCAGATCCAAAGTTGCAGAGTTGGCGTCTCCTCCACCAACCCACGCTCGCTCTCTCAGCGCAGCTCGCCAAGATGGTCCGGCTGTGGACGCACAGGAAGTTCCGACGTGAGTCCAGCTGGCCCGACGGGGACGGGGCGAGTGGAACAGATGTGCGCCAGGCTTTGATGTAGGTGAGACTTCTGCACAGGTTTTAATGAAGAGGAAGGAGAAGTTTCAGTGATACATGCTCGAACTAGGCATGACAACCTTAGGCAGAAATACCACAATTACAGCTCTTATTTTGAAATGTTCTAATTAAAAAGAGGAGAAAAATAACTTTTCAGCTCAACACTCATTTAAAAACAACCATTATAGAACAGGGACAAGCTGCACTGATTTTTTTACACTGATTTTTTTATACACTGAATTTTAAAACACTGCATTTTAACAAATTACATTTTTAAACCTAACATTTAAAAAATTGTGAGCATAACGTCATTGAATTTGTGAGCATAATTTGTGTGCTTAAAAATTAATTTTGTTAAAATACAGTGTTCTAAAATTCAGTATATAAAACAATCAGTGCAGGAATGTTTGTCGCTTCAAAGCTCAAGAAACACTTGGCGGTAAATTAACTGAAATTATGAAATGAAATGAATTTTAAAAAATTATGAAACTGTCAGCATAATTTGCTCAGTTACATAAATTCAGTGGAAAAAAAAGCTTTCATATTAAAGACACAAATCTAACTTCATATATAACAAAAAAAGGTCTGTACAAGAACTTTGCATCGTTTCTTTATGACAATGAACTATGACTAAATATTACCTGTACACTTTTCTGGGAGCGACTCTTGGCGAGTTTTTTTTCCATTCATTGTTGTGCAAAATGTATGTTTACCTATGTCTTGTTAACCTTCTTTTACCGATGTTTACCTACTTTTTGCTTTCTTTACAGATGCGTACCTTTTTATTTGACCTTTTACCTACTTTTCCCTCTTTCCTTGCATTTTTTGGCTTTGTTTACTTACTTTTTACCCTTCCACTTTTTTTTACCTTCTTTTACGTGTTTACCTATTTTTAAACCTTCTTTTACGTTGTTTAGCCTGTTAACTCACATTTTACGTCCTTTTACCAATGTTTACCTATTTGTTTACCTTCTCTGACTTATGTTTACCTTCTTTTTCCCCCTTCTTTTGTGTGTTTTAAGCTTTGTTTACTTACTTTTCACCCTATTTGATCTACTTTTTTTAAATTGTACTTTTTTAGATATTTTTTTAAACCTTCTTTCACGTTCTTTTGCCGGGGTAACCCACTTTTTTTTTAATGTACTTTTACCTATGTTTATCTACAAAACCCAAAACCAGTGAAATGACACATTGTGTAAATCGTAAATAAAAACAAAATACAATGATTTGCAAATCCTTTTCAACCTATATTCAGTTGAATAGACTGCAAAGACAAGATATTTAATGTTCAAACTGGTAAACTTTGTTATTTTTTGCAAATATTAGCTCATTTGGAATTTGATGCCTGCCACATGTTTCAAAAAAGCTGGCACACGTGGCAAAAAAGACTGAGAAAGTCGAGGAATGCTCATCACACACTTAATTGGAACATCCCACAGGTGAACGGGCTAATTGGTAACAGGTGGGTGCCATGATTGGGTATAAAAGCAGGTTCCATGAAATGCTCAGTCATTCACAAACAAGGATGGGGCGAGGGTCACCACTTTGTCAACAAATGTGTGAGCAAATTGTCCAACAGTTTAAGACCAACATTTCTCAACGAGCTATTGCAAGGAATTTAGGGATTTCACCATCTAAGGTCTGTAATATCATCAAAAAGTTCAGAACATCTGGACAAATCACTGCACGTAAGCGGCAAGGCCGAAAACCCTCTTTTGCCTATGTTTACCTATTTTATACCATCTTATAGAGATGTTTACCTATTTTTTAACCTTCTTTTACCTATATTTACCTACTTTAAAAATATATATTTATATTTCCTATTTTGACCATGTTTACATTTTTTTTACCTTCTTATACTAATGTTTATCTATTCTTAAAAACTTTTACCTATGTTTTCTTGCTTTTTTACCTTCTTGTACTGAAGTGAATTATATATTTTTTTATATTTTTCTGATGTTTACCCATTTTTTTTAACCTTCTTTTAGTTATGTTTACCTATTTTTTAAACCGTCTTTTACTGTCGTTTACCTTTTTTTTTAACCTTTTTTACTCATTTAAAAAATATTTATTTTATCCTCTTTAATACATGTTTACTGATTAAATGTACCTTCTTGTACTGATGTTTACCTATTTTTTTAACCTTCTTTTACCTGTTTTTGAAAAAAAATATCATTATCCTCTTTTTCCCATGTTAACCTATTTTTGACCATCTTATACTGATGTTTACCTATTTTTTTCACATTCTTATACTAATGTTTACTTATTTTTTTAAAACCTTCTTTTGCCTATGTCAATACTGATGTTTACCTATTTTTTAACCTTCTCTTACTTATGTTTACCTATTTTTTTAAACCTTCTTTTACTGATGATTACCTATTTTTTTTAACCTTTTTTTACTCATTTAAAAAAATACTTCTTTTATCCTGTTTAATAAATGTTTACTGATTAAATGTACAGTACCTTCTTATACTGATGTTTACCTATTTTATTACTTTCTTTGACCTATTAAAAAAAAATCATTAACCTCTTTTTCCTATGTTAACCTATTTTTGACCATCTTATACTAATGTTTACTTATTTTTTAAAAACTTCTTTTGCCTATGTTTATCTATTCTTTACCATCTAATACTGATGTTTACCTTTTTTTTTTTTACCTTCTTTTACTTATGTTTACCTACTTTTAAAAAAAAAACGTATTTGACCTATGTTTGCTTATTTCAATAATGACACATGGAACTCTAAATGGACCAATCCCAATAGACCACAGTAGATAAATGTTGGTTTTGCCTTTGGCCAACATCTGCTGGAGGAACATGTTTATTCCATTGATGATGATGAAGAGGAGGATGAGGAGGAGTGGAATGTTAAACAAGCCATGTTTGAAGTAGGAAGAAGAAGAGCGAAAGTGACAGAAGATGTGAGGGCGACTTGCATGGGGAGAGAACGCCAAGTCGCATCAGGAACAAAACTGACACCAGATCAGATAAAAAAAATTGAACTTTCAGCTTCTTCCCAACCGCCATTCTAGCGGCAACATCAGGTGGGGATGAAAGACCAAACAAGCGATACAGGAAGAAGATGATGCACATCTTACTTTACATATTGCAGCTTCACATCGCAGATTTAAAAAAATCAATAATCAAAATTAAAGCATATTGTACATGTTTTTGCTCTAAATAAGCTATAAATGAAACATTATTTATGTAATATTAGTAATACATTACAGAATTAGTCCTATTTTCTGTCATGACAGTGTGTATTTTATTTTCCCGTGTTTGGTTTCATTTCCTGCCGTTGAGCTCTTACTTTGTCGGTATTTACTGTTTGGGCTCCACGATTTGCAGCAGCTTTACTTTCTGTTATTTGTCTTGCCAGCACACCTGTTCCTCGTTGTCAATTAGTTCTATTTAGTTCCACCTTGTTCCCTCCTTCAGTGCTGCTTCCTTGTCTTCCATATACCAAAATGCATTTTGCCTACCGTCTCTGCATCCTGGGATCACACTAACTACTGTCACAGTTTTCTATTATTATGTTGTGACGGTCGGTAAAGATCCTCACCAAGCGGGACTTCCGTTTGCGGGTTAAAGGTGAACAATGCCATCAACACGGTGGCTAATCTTGCTGCTGACTTCGCCGCGACAATCAAGCTGACCAACTTTTTGATGCTATGTATCTTCAACGCCTGCCTTGTCAACAACACGTCTCCGCGGGGAATGGACATGGGCGTGGGACATGCAATGCTAACAACACGGCTACTGGTCATAGCAGCAACTGACCACATTTGACGGGAACGATTGACGCCCGTTCTAACTGAGAGGAATTACCCGGGATGTGATGAAGTGTTTCCACGTCGTGGCCGTGTTGTAGTGGCCGGGTGATGACCATAACAATAACGCTTGGAGGATCCTCTGGGCTGCGGGTGAGTACTGTAATAACACACTCAAGAGTGCATACGTGACTGTATGGATGCTGTTTTATGTTTAGAGGACTCTAAATATGTTTTAAAAACATATTTACAACGTCAAAGTTTTTTTTTTTTTATGCTCCAGCTATTAAAATATTTATCTTTTTATTAAAAAAAAAAAAATTTTAAAAAATAAAAATAAATAAATAATAATAATAATAATAATAATAAATTAATAAAAGCCTGGTAGGCCACCAGAACGCAGTCCCCGGAATCCGCGCCGGCCGACGAGGCAATGAGGGGTGCGCCGAACCCCAACCCCCCCACATGCATGTGTACAAGGCCCCCAGAGTGTCTACTGTGTAGTTAAAATTAGGAGGTCAGCCATTACAGCCGACCTCCAGTCCCTATTGATGCGTGTACTGTAGCGTGAGTGAGATATGTATGCTTGTGGGAACTAATAATGCGATTAAAATTGGGGGACATCATGGTCTTGGTGGGTCCCAACCAAGCCGAGCCCTCCAAATCCTAAGTGTCTAATATGCAGCTAAGATTGAGGGATGGACGAGCAGGGGACAAGACAGGAGGACTGGAGCCCCATAGGAGGCATCCTCATCCCCCCGCCATGCCTCCCCGCAGGACAATCCCCCAAAGTCCTATATATGTGTGACTGTGTGTGCTATAAGTAGGAGGAGTAGAGGGCCCGGACATCCCCCCCAGTCCATGCGGCCGACAATCAGGAACTACGGCCAGGAAGCCGCCATTCCCCCCACGGCCCGTGACCCACACCAGACCACTTTAGCGTGACGCCACGCGAGCCCACCCCCCGCCAAACAAAGCCAGCCCCCGCCCGCCCCAACCCAACCCCGCAGAGCCCATACCAGCAACCAAACGCAGAAAAACTGCACAGCCCCCATGCCCAATGCAAACACCGCATCCCGGCCATCCACACAGCAACGTACCCATACGAGTCCCGGCCAGGAGATGGCGCCCCCCAACGGGGGAAGAAGTCAATGCACCCCGTCCGCACGCCAGCCCCCAAACCAGCCGTCAAGCCAACGCCAGCCAGCCCCCACAACCCCACAAGCGCACAGATACCAGCCACAGTCCCCCAACCACTCCAACCTAACACAGCGATGCCAACCGCCGGCAGTACCACAGCAACCATCACCACCACCGTCCGTCCGCAGTACAAACACCCGCGGCCGCCGAAACCGAAACAAAAAAAAGCGACCGACCCCGTAAACCACAACAACGCACACGCCCAGCTAACACAGAGGCCACCAACCCACCTACCCCAACTCATCCACATACAGGCCAATCGATCCACCGGACATACACACCCATACACACACCTATTTTATTTTATTTATTTATTTTTATTTGTTATTTTTAATTTAATTTAATTTAATTTGTATTTATTAATTTTTTAAAATTATTATTATTATTTTTGTTTAATCGTATTATTTTTTGTGTGTGGCGTCGCGCGGGTCTCGCTTCCTGTTGGGTGGGGTCCGTGCCCGTGTGGCCCGACCTTGCGCTGTGGGGTCTCTGTTGGCGACTTGATGTGGTGGCGGCGCGGCGCCCGTGTCTGGTCTGGATGCTGTGTCTCGGTTGTTTGGGCGGTGGTGTGTTTGTGCGGGTTTGGGTTGGGGTGGTGGGGTCTTTTGGTGGTGGTGGGGGGGGGGGGGGTGTTGGTGTCTCTTGTTTGCTTGTTGGCGTTTGGGCTTGCTGGCGGGCTGGCGCTGGCTGGTCTCCGTGATCCTGTTGGCGTGTGGTTGCCGGTCGCGTTTTTTTTTTATCGCTTTGATTTCATTGGGTGGTGCTGGCTGTCTGGAGGTGTTGTGGCTGCTGTTTCTGCTGCCGTTTGTTTGTGGTGTGGGCGCCCGTGGCTGCTGGGTCTGGTGCAGGGGGGTGGCTGATGTTGTGACTGGTGGCAGCGCGCGCGCGTGGTAGTTGTCGGGGCTGACAAACTGTGTATATGTAGGTATGTATGTATATATATGTGTATGTGTACATGTGTATGTGTATGTTTATGTATATAGATATGTATGTATATTTCTGCGGGTACGTTCTGGGCCTGCCTGTCGGGTGGGGGTCGGCGCCTCAGGCTACTGCATCCGGACTGCGTGTCTGGAGCTCCTGGGTCCCACCGTCCTTCCCTTCCGGGTGCCCGTCTTGGTTGGGGCCTGCTGGGTCTGGTCCCTGCGTGTACTGTGGTAGTTTGGTGCTGCAGGGTATTCCGAGGTGCTGCGAGTCGGCCAGTTGTTGGGGTAGCGACCTTGTGTGTCAGCATGTCTGTGATCTTCTTTTAATTATTATTTTTTATTTTTTTTAAATAGATTTAATTATTTATTTATTCTTATTTTTTAATGTATTTTATTAATACAAATCCCCCCACACATCAACCCCCCCCCCTCCCCCCCCTCTCCGTGCGTTGGTTGAACGGAAGAGTTAGGGCTGCATGGGATTCTGGGTATTGGTACCGTCAGTGTAAGATGTGTGGCTGCTGAGGTAGTACGCCTTGCTGTCACTTACGTGAGCAAGCTGAAATTGCATTCTACGTGTGGTTGAGCAGGTACACTGTTAGTGCAGACTGTAGAGGGCGCCAAATGCACGCTCTGATATTCGGGAGTCTCCCGGGAAAAATGAGAGGGTTGGCAAGTATGACGCTATCAAGCGCCATTCATTCAAAACTTGCGGGCTGCACTAACATCAAATTTCCACATTAAAGTGCGTGCCGGTGCGTGTGTCGGAGACCCCTGGTTAACATAGCACAAAGCATTTAAGCTTTGTATGCGGTGTTTTTCATTTTAAATTTAAAATTTTTTTTTGTGGCTCCCATTACTTTCTTTAATTTGTGAAACTTGCCAAAATGGCTCTTTGAGTGGTAAAGGTTGCCGACCCCTGCCCTAGGGTAAACTGGGTATAACACATTGCACACTGACAAAGCTTAACCTATTGTTACTATAACAATCTACAAGGTTAATGTAGGTTGCTTCTCTTTCTTCCCCTCCATTTTTCTGCATTCTTTCGTATCTCAAGTTATCATTACGTATATGTATTGTTGCATTTGAACAATTGTATTGTTGATAATCAAGGTAAAGTGTTGTATTGCTCCATTTTTAGTGTAATAATGCTCATTGTCATTTCTGTATTATTTTTTATATTCGCTAACTGTTTATTTGCTATTACTTTTACCATCATATTTTTACATGTCGTATTGCTGATGTTGCTCTGTTGTTGTTGTTGTTGTTGTGTTTGCTGTTGTTGTTTTTGTCTCTCTGTCTAATCCCCCTCTTGTCCCCACAATTCCCCCCTCTGTCTTCCTTTTTTTCTCTTTCTATCCCCTCCTGCTCCGGCCCGGCTGCACCAAATGATAATATAAATACATTTAATAAAGTCAAAATACAAATAAGGCAACAAGAGAAGTATCATACACTTCTCTTTTGTAAAGTAAATCTGAACAGCCGATATGGGCATCTACATCTGCTATATGATTTGCCTGAGAAGCTGGGCAGGACATAAAAAAAAAAAAATAATAAATTTAAAAAAAAATTAAAAAAATAAAAATATATGTATATATTTATATTGATAATAATTCTGCTTTGCGGAAATTTGTTTACCGCGACGAGGCCTGGTACCAATTACCCGCAACGGTACCACTCTATAAGAACATGAGACTACACTGTCAATGGTAAACACCCACACACACACACACACACACACACACACACACACACACACACACACACACACACACACACACACACACACACACACACACACACACACACACACCCATACGCCCACACGTGCACGGCAAATAAGAGTCCCCTAATGGGTCCATGATATTCGGGTTGCTGACCCGGCAGTTGCAGCCAATTTGCCGCGATCACGCTGACAAGCGTGTCCACTCCGTCGTTAGCTCAGAGGCGACGCAGCAAGGCTGACATTAGTGAACTGTCTCTCACACACACTCACACTCACGCACACACACACACCAAATAAATAAAAGCATACCTGTCAGGCACCCCCACCCCCTCACACATGGCTGATCGGCTTAATTGATGCCACTTCAGATCAGCCATGAAGAGATGAGAGCGGCGAGGGAATTAGCTGACATACGGCGACAGGAAGTGACCCTAAAATGGATGATGTCATCACCTGACTGCTTGTACTCTTACCTACCTTTTACGTTTTAGCCTTCTTTTACCTGTTTTCCTACATTTTTACCTTTTACCTTCTCTTACCTATGTTTAGTTACTTTTTTTACCTCCTTTTATTGTAATTTATTTATGCTTGCTTAACTTGTAAACACCTGTTTTCTTAACCCATATTTCCCAACTTTTACCTGCTTTTTTAACCTTCATTTATCTGTTCACCTATTTTTTACCCTTTCATTTACCTCCTTTTAAAACATTTTTTTTACCCCTGCTTACCTACCTTTTTACCTACTATTCCCCCCTTTCATTTACCTCCTTTTTAACCTTCTTTTTTTTATCCCTGCTTACCTACCTTTTTACTTACTTTTTCCCCTT
>NC_084736.1:20327201-20339701 GCF_033978785.1 Entelurus aequoreus | reverse complement strand
AATCCTCCTAAATAAGCTTCTTACAAGTATCATCCCTGCACGACGAGGAATAGCTAAACATGCTTCACTACACACCGTAGCTCACCGGCGTCACAATGTAAACAAATCTGACATCTACTGTATTGATACCAAGTACAGGAACGTTTCTAGTTGATACTACTATATCGATATTTTTTAGCTTCACAACATCTTTTTTTCATTTATATTATGTTTATAAACTAGGCAAATACGTCCCTGGACACATGAGGACTTCAATTATGACCATTGTATGATCCTGTAACTACTTGGTATCGGATCGTTACCTACATTTGTGGTATCATCCAAAACTAATGTAAAGCATCCAAACAACAGAAGAATAAGTGATTATTACATTTTAACAGAAGTGTAGATAGAACATGTTAAGAGACAAAAAAAGAAGATATTAACAGTTAATGAAGAAGTAGATTAATAATTCATTTTTTACAGCTTGTCCCTCGTAATGTTGACAAAATAGTAGAATGGAAAATGACACAATATGTTACTGCATATGTCAGCAGACTAATTAGGAGCCTTTGTTTGTTTACTTACTAATAAAAGACTTTTATGTTGACTATTTTATTTAAGGACAAACTTGCAATAAGAAACATATGTTTAATGTACCTTAAGATTTTTTGTTGAAATAAAGCCAATAATGCAATTTTTTGTGGTTCCCTTTATTTAGAAAAGTACCAAAAAGTATCGAAATAATTTTGGTACCGGTACCAACATATTGGTATCAGTACAACACTAGTTGGAATTGTGCCATTTGTTATTATAAGATTGGTAATAAAAGTTAAAAATTGCGTCGGAATTTGTAATGACTTCTGGGGGCTACAATATAATATATTACTTTAATTGGTTTTCAAGTAAAAAAAACGAACTTATTTTCAAGGTGTGGCGATAATAAAAATGTGGTGGGGGTCCGCCATGTTCAATTACATTAAGACCCTGTATATGTATATATGTGTGTATATATATATATGTGTGTGAAGTACTTCTGAAGTAGAACTTTGTGCCCTTTTTGGGGTTAAGGAGTGATAATGTGAAAGGGCGTCTGATTATCACGACCAATTAGAGGAAAGGTGGGTCCTCGCCATCGTGACTCACTTCAAAATGGCAGAGGAGGTGCCAGAGAGGAGTCGCCCTGCTCCAGCTTTGATAATGCCAGCCGGGCCGGGGAAGACGAGCTGATAAATTATAGCGAGGCCCGATGTTGGGTCGCTTCGGCGGCCGATGCTCCCAGATTCACGGCGGCGACGGCAAATGTCACGGCGGGCGCGTGCTGATGTCGGCGCATGTGTGGGGTTTGCGTGCACGTGTGTTTATGGCGCTGCTTTATCTCCCTGGCATTTCTTGCTCTTAGATGCCGGCGCAGCAGCAGCATCGGCGGCGGCCATCTGATGACCCTCTGAGGATTTGCAGGAAGTAGAAAGGTTTAGCAGGATAACAGGAAATATTTCAGTTCACCTTTAACTGCGAAAGCCGCAAGTTCCGTCTCTTAAAGGTGTCCATGGGAGTGACAAGTAAATAGGGAAACAGGTGGGCTGGCAGGAAACAGAACGCGGCAAAACAAGCACTCCAACAGGAAGTAGAATTAAAATATAAAATAAACACAGGGAAATAGCAAACAAAGACAACACTGTCATTTGGGATAAATGTCTATAAAAAGTTTAAACAACAATAAAATAAAAATCGGGACATACAAACCCCGTTTCCATATGAGTTGGGAAATTGTGTTAGATGTAAATATAAATGGAATACAATGATTTGCAAATCATTTTCAACCCATATTCAGTTGAATATGCTACAAAGACAACATATTTGATGTTCAAACTGATAAACATTTTTTTTTTTGTGCAAATAATCATTAACTTTAGAATTTGATGCCAGCAACACGTGACAAAGAAGTTGGGAAAGGTGGCAATAAATACTGATAAAGTTGAGGAATGCTCATCAAACACTTATTTGGAACATCCCACAGGTGAACAGGCAAATTGGGAACAGGTGGGTGCCATGATTGGGTATAAAAGTAGATTCCATGAAATGCTCAGTCATTCACAAACAAGGATGGGGTGAGGGTCACCACTTTGTCAACAAATGCGTGAGCAAATTGTTGAACAGTTTAAGAAAAACCTTTCTCAACCAGCTATTGCAAGGAATTTAGGGATTTCACCATCTACGGTCCGTAATATCATCAAAGGGTTCAGAGAATCTGGAGATATCACTGCAAGTAAGCAGCTAAGCCTGTGACCTTCGATCCCTCAGGCTGTACTGCATCAACAAGCGACATCGGTGTGTAAAGGATATCACCACATGGGCTCAGGAACACTTCAGAAACCCACTGTCAGTGACTACAGTTGGTCGCTACATCTGTAAGTGCAAGTTAAAACTCTCCTATGCAAGGCGAAAACCGTTTATCGACAACACCCAGAAATGCCGTCGGCTTCGCTGGGCCTGAGCTCATCTAAGATGGACTGATACAAAGTGGAAAAGTGTTCTGTGGTCTGACGAGTCCAAATTTCAAATTGTTTTTGGAAACTGTGGACGTTGTGTCCTCCGGACCAAAGAGGAAAAGAACCATCCGGATTGTTATAGGTGCAACGTTGAAAAGCCACCATCTGTGATGGTATGGAGGTGTATTAGTGCCCAAGACATGGGTAACTTACACGTCTGTGAAGGCGCCATTAATGCTGAAAAGTACATACAGGTTTTGGAGCAACATATGTTGCCATCCAAGCAAAGTCTTTTTCATGCAAGACAATGCCAAGCCACGTGTTACATCAACATGGCTTCATAGTAAAAGAGTGCGGGTACTAGACTGGCCTGCCTGTAGTCCAGACCTGTCTCCCATTGAAAATGTGTGGCGCATTATGAAGCCTAAAATACCACAACGGAGACCCCCGGACTGTTGAACAACTTAAGCTGTACATCAAGCAAGAATTGGAAAGAATTCCACCTGAGTAGCTTAAAAAATGTGTCTCCTCAGTTCCCAAACGTTTACTGAGTGTTGTTAAAAGGAAAGGCCATGTAACACAGTGGTGAACATGCCCTTTCCCAACTACTTTGGCACGTGTTGCAGCCATGAAATTCTAAGTTAATTATTATTTGCAAAAAAATAAATAAAGTTTATGAGTTTGAACATCAAATATCTTGTCTTTGCAGTGCATTCAACTGAATATGGGTTTAAAAGGATTTGCAAATCATTGTATTCCGTTTATATTTACATCTAACACAATTTCCCAACTCATATGGAAATGGGGTTTGTAATAAAAATGTGACTACCGTATTTTTCGGCAGGGGCGTCACTAGCTTTTAAGCACAGGGGGGGCTTAGCCCCCAGGAGATGCAGGATGTGAGCGAACGTAGCGCACGAGCACAAAACTTCACAAACAGCTAACAAAGACTTAGAAATTAATCATTGTTATTATTATTATTATTTCAGTCGGTTTAGTTTTAATCTGTGTTCAGTACAACAACAAACATGGGTTAGCACAGTGACATTTTGTTTACAGCATCAACAAGAAACAATTACTTGCATGATCCTTCAAGATACACTGAAACACAATGAAAGTCATGGCATTAGCCTCTATGTTATTAATTCACAACATAGAGGCTAATGCCACCACTTTCGCTCACAATACAATAATTGTTTGTTCCCAAATATTTTGAAGTTGCACAGATTACATTTTGGGCACATATGTGACTAAAATGGTTGTAAATTCAAGCCCTGGAAATATTACTTAATTACTTGAATTAAAGTAATATCTGGATCGGGATGATTTGGCTTGTATATAATATATTTATATATATATATATTATGGCAAGCCGTTAAGGAAATTAAATATATATGGAAGTCTGAATAGAAATGAGAAACATTTATATATACTGTAAATAAGAAAGACTTAGTCTGCTAATCTGAAAAAGAGCCAAAGCTGTCAAAGAGCTGAGGGACCGTCTTCAAAGTGCAATGCTGAAACAAATAATGCAAACAATAAAATGTAACTTCCAGGGCTTGAGATTAATGTAGTTCCGTCGTCCCGGGGATGGTAAAAAAAAATGCACGGGACGAAATTAAATGCTCCCCGGGACGATGGCTTTTAACCATTTTTTTTCTTTTTCTTTTTATGTATTTATTCATTTTACATTTTATATTAAATGTCTTGGTTTTTCTACCCTCTGAAAATCCTATGAAATGTTTAACAAGCCATCCTATAATAATACAACAGCTATTAATGTAACAATACAATAAAACAAATATATTTAATGATGTTGTTTTCATTATTTTAACAATAGGCTAATGTATATTACTTTATTTAGATTCTACAAAAAACACAAAACTTAAAAACTAAATTATTTACAATTGCAGACACAAGGTTCTTGTTCTGCAGTGCTGTGTGCTAATGTGCTTCGTACACCTGCAGGACCGCAAGCAAGGTCGCAGAGAAAATGCGGACTGGATTTTGAGTGATGTGGGCATTTTTTATATGAGCAAGTGGAATGGATTGGATACCGACGCACTAAAGGGGCTCTCTACCTTACACTATGAAGTGAGGGGAAACTGAGTGAATAATGACAGTTTATATGATTATTTATTTAAACTCATATTTGGGCCACTTTATAATGAATATGTCGGCATGTATTTGTAAAAAAAAAAAAAAAAAAAAGATTTTTAATTTAATTTTTTTTTTTTTTTTTAACACCAAATTATTTAGGGGGGCTTAAGAACATTTTAGGGGGGCTTGAGCCCCCCTAAAATAGGCCTAACAACGCCAATGTTTTTCGGACTATAAGTCGCAGTTTTTTTCATAGTTTGGCCAGGGGTGCGACTTATACTCTGGAGCGACTTAAGTGTGAAATTATTAACACATTACCGTAAAATGTTAAATAATATTATTTAGCTCATTCACGTAAGAGACTAGACGTATAAGATTTCATGGGATTTAGCGATTAGGAGTGACAGATTGTTTGGTAAACGTATAACATGTTCTACATGTTATAGTTATTTGAATGACTCTTACCATAATGTGTTACGTTAACATACCAGGCACGTTCTCAGTTGGTTATTTATGCGTCATATAACGTACACTTATTCACCCTGTTGTTCACTATTCTTTATTTATTTTAAATTGCCTTTCAAATGTCTATTCTTGGTGTTGGGTTTTATCAAATAAATGTCCCCAAAATATGTGACTTATACTCCAGTGCGACTTATATATGTTTTTTTTCCTTCTTTATTATGCATTTTCGGCCGGTGCGACTTATACTCCGGAGCGACTTATACTCCGAAAAATACGGTACAAAATTAGGTGTTGACTACGCGCTATCCAGCAGAAAAGTGACTTCAAATGTTGCTACGTTTCTTTTTACGCACACGTGCATGCGTGTGCATACAAACGGCTACTCAACAAACAACTGCAAATTGTTTTCTGGTTTTATCCGCCCCGCGAGATGAGTTTGCTAAGTATAAAAACGAGCCACAATTTTTGAATGAAAGAAACTGCGGTTCTAAATGTGTCCACTAGATGTCGCAATAGCAATTCTTTGTATCTTTGTAGATGATGCTACATATGTAAAAAAAACAAAAAAAACACATGATGTTAGTACATTACTCGAGGAAAATGGTCAAACTACATAAATAACATCCTGTAATTTGATTTTGATATTTTTTAAAAAATCTTGATAGATTGAGAATAAACACCAATGAGTTGACTGATGAACATTATCACATAATTTATTCAGAAAGTATAAATAATGACTATTAACCGCAACATGTAAGTGTTAAAAAACCCAACATTATGATTTGTACATTTCCAGAATGTGCTTGTTCTATTTTTAAACAAAGAAAACAATCTGACGCTGTCTTTATTTTTAAGTCACGATATGGCGTGATTTTACCAGTCCGGCCCACTTGGGAGTAGATTTTTCTCCATGTGGCCCCTGATCTGAAATTAGTTTGACACCCCTGGTCTATAGGGATGTGACTGTAGTAAAAAAAAAAGACTAATTCATCAGTAATATCACACCAAAATAAAGTCAGAACTAGAGATGTCCGATAACATCGGACTGCCGATATTATCGGCCGATAAATGCTTTAAAATGTAATATCGGAAATTATCTGTATCGGTTTCAAAAAGTAAAATTTATGACTTTTTAAAACGCCGCTGTGCACACGGACGTAGGGAGAAGTACAGAGCGCCAATAAACTTTAAAGGCACTGCCTTTGCGTGCCGGCCCAGTCACATAATATCTACGGCTTTTCACACACACAAGTGAATGCAAGCATACTTGGTCAACAGCCATACAGGTCACACTGAGGGTGACCGTATAAACAACTTTAAAGGCCTACTGAAATGAATTTTTTTAATTTAAACGGGGATAGCAGATCCATTCTATGTGTCATACTTGATCATTTTGCGATATTGCCATATTTTTGCTGAAAGGATTTAGTATAGAACAACGTCGATAAAGTTCGCAACTTTTGGTCTCTTATAAAAAAAAACCTTGCCCCTACCGGAAGTAGCGTGACGTTGTCAGTTGTTCACCCCCTCATATTTTCCTATTGTTTTCAACGCAGCTAGAGCTATTCGGACCATTACCCCATTAATTTGAGCGAGGATGAAAGATTTGTGGACGAGGAACGTTAGAGTGACGGACTAGAATGCAGTGAAATACATATTTGTTTTCGCTCTGACCGTAACTTAGGTACAAGCTGGCTCATTGGATTCCACACTCTCTCCTTTTTCTATTGTGGATCACGGATTTGTATTTTAAACCACCTCGGATACTATATCCTCTTGAAAATGAGAGTCGAGAACGCGAAATGGATATTACAGTGCCTTTTATCTCCACGACAATACATCGACGAAGCTCTTTAGCATCTTTAGCATGAGCTAACGTGATAGCATCTGTCTCAAATGCAGATAGAAACAAAATAAATAAATCCCTGACTGGAAGGATAGACAGAAGATCGGCAATACTATTAAACCATGTACATGTAACTACACGGTTAATAGATCTCAGCCTGGCAAAGCTTAACAATGCTGTTGCTAACGACGCTAAGGCTAACTTAGCAACCGGAGCTCACAGAGCTATGATAAAAACATTAGCGCTCCACCTACGCCAGCCAGCCCTCATCTGCTTTGCTCAGCAACACCCGTGCTCACCTGCGTTCCAGCGATTGACGGCGCGACGAAGGACTTCACCAGATCATCCGTGCGGTGGGTCTGCTAGCATCGGCTAGGCATCTGCTAGCATCGACTAGGCGTCTGCTAGCATCGGCTAGGCGTCTGCTATCCGAGTAAGTGGTCCTTGTGTTGCTACAGCCACCTACAACGTTCTTCTTTGCAGCCTCCATTGTTCATTAAACAAATTGCAAAAGATTCACCAACACAGATGTCCAGAATACTGTGGAATTATGAAATGAAAACAGAGCTTTTTTGTATTGTATTCAATGGAGAAGGCATACCTCTGTTCCTCGGGCTACGTCACGCGCATACGTCATCCTTCGAAGGCTTTTTCAACCGGAAGTGTGGCGGGAAATTTAAAATTGTACTTTATAAGTTAACCCGACCGTATTGGCATGTGTTGCAATGTTAAGATTTCATCATTGATATATAAACTATCAGACTGCGTGGTCGGTAGTAGTGGCTTTCAGTAGGCCTTTAACACTGTTACAAATATGCGCCACACTGTGAACCCACACCAAACAAGAATGACAAACACATTTCGGGAGAACATCTGCACCGTAACACAACATAAACACAACAACACAAATACCCAGAACCCCTTGCAGCGCTAACTCCTCCGGGACGCTAGAATATACACCCCCCGCCCCTCAACCCCAACCCCGCCCACCTCAACCTCCTCATGCTCTCTCAGGGAGAGCATGTCCCGAATTCCAAGATGCTGTTTTGAGGCATGTAAAAAAAAAGCACTTTGTGACTTCAATAATAAATTGACATTTTTTTCCATAACTTGAGTTGATTTATTTTGGAAAACCTTGTTACATTGTTTAATGCATCCAGCGGGGCATCACAACAAAATTAGGCATAATAATGTGTTAATTCCACGACTGTATATATCGGTATCGGTTGATATCGGAATCAGTAATTAAGAGTTGGACAATATTGGATATCTGCAAAAAAGCCATTATCGGACATCTCTACTTTTTACCTTTGAAACGTCAAGACGTTTGTTGTTGCAGGCGTCGAGGTGCGGGTGAGATGAGCAGACCTGCGACACAAGCTGACCTACTAAACTTTACCTTTTTGATCAGGCACTCCTTTTGTGCATTTTCGCGCAATATATTTCCTAAAAAGACCCCCTCGACAGAAGGACGTAAAACGCTACACATATATTTTCCAGGTTTTAATTATGCATGATTAACAATCCATGCTGTGTGTGCTGCACAGTGAATCATTAGGATTTATACATTTTTTTTTATAACTTTGTGGGGTCCAAACGCTGCCTTTTTTCCCCACGCTTTGGCACTTTTTGCTCATTTGCCGCCCTCCATGTTTAATGTGATGCTACGTAAAGTATAGGAAAGGTGAGGAGATCACGTTGTCTTTGGAGGGATGAAAATGCAATCTTTTATGAATTTAACAGGAGACGTTTAAAACTTGACTAAGTGTAAATTAGTGTGTGTGTGAATGTGTGTGTGTGTGTGTGTGTGTGCGTGTGTGCATGTGTGCAAGGTGGTAATTGGGAAGCGGAGTGACGTCGGGGCACACAGAGGAGTAGGCCTTGTCGTAGGAAGTGCAACCAGTGGAGAGGAGTGAACTTATTAGTGCAGGTATCTATTTCCCCTCTCGCATCTCCGGCTGAAAAGAGCAAGGCAGCGACGTCGTGAGTGCCGTGAGTCCACCTTGTAGTCAGTCCCCCCCAGGATTTTGCGGACTTTTTTTGTGATTGTTGTGGCCTAACTTTTAGAGAGTTGCGGCAAAAAAAAAAAGCGATGTTTTGAGGCTTCTTTATGAAATCAACTTGTGATTTTATGTAATGATATTTTTATTATACATATGAGTTGGGAAATTGTGTTAGATGTAAATACAAACGAAATACAATGATTTGCAAATCCTTTTCAGCCCATATTCAGTTGAATGCACTGCAAAGACAAGATATTTGATGTTCAAACTCATAAACTTTATTTTTTTTTTTGCAAATAATAATTAACTTAGAATTTCATGGCTGCAACACGTGCCTAAGTAGTTGGGAAAGGGCATGTTCACCACTGTGTTACATGGCCTTTCCTTTTAACAACACTCAGTAAACGTTTGGGAACTGAGGAGACACATTTTTGAAGCTTCTCAGGTGGAATTCTTTCCCATTCTTGCTTGATGTACAGCTTAAGTTGTTCAACAGTCCGAGGGTCTCTGTTGTGGTATTTTAGGCTTCATAATGCGCCACACATTTTCAATGGGAGACAGGTCTGGACTACAGGCAGACCAGTCTAGTACCCGCACTCTTTTACTATGAAGCCACGTTGATGTAACACGTGGCTTGGCATTGTCTTGCTGAAATAAGCAGGGGCGTCCATGATGACGTTGCTTGCATGGGAACATATGTTGCTCCAAAACCTGTATGTACCTTTCAGCATTAATGGCGCCTTCACGGATGTGTAAGTTACCCATGTCTTGGGCACTAATACACCCCCATACCATCACAGATGCTGGCTTTTTAACTTTGCGCCTAGAACAATCCGGATGGTTCTTTTCCTCTTTGTTCCGGAGGACACAATGTCCACGGTTTCCAAAAACAATTTGAAATGTGGACTCGTCAGACCACAGAACACTTTTACACTTTGTATCAGTCCATCTTAAATGAGCTCAGGCCCAGCGAAGCCGGCTGCTTTTCTGGGTGTTGTTGATAAATGGCCTTTGCTTCGCATAGTAAAGTTTTAACTTGCACTTACAGATGTAGCGACAAACTGTTGTTATTGACAGTGGTTTTCTGAAGTGTTCCCGAGCCCATGTGCTGATATCCTTTACACACTGATGTCGCTTTTTGATGCAGTACCGCCTGAGGGATCGAAGGTCCGTAATATCATCGCTTATGTGCAGTGATTTCTCCAGATTCTCTGATCCTTTTGATGATATTACGGACCGTAGATGGTGAAATCCCTAAATTCCTTGCAATAGCTGGTTGAGAAATGTTGTTCTTAAACTGTTCGACAATTTGCTCACTTATTTGTTGACAAAGTGGTGACCCTCACCCCATCCTTGTTTTGTGAATGACTGAGCATTTCATGGAAGCTGCTTTTATACCCAATCATGGCACCCACCTGTTCCCAATTAGCCTTTCACCTGTGGGATGTTCCAAATAAGTGTTTGATGAGCATTCCTCAACTTTATCAGTCTTTTTTGCCCCTAGTTTGCCTCTTGTTTGTCCATCTTAAACATTAACTTATGTTCCAACATTTTTACCCCTGCACATTAAGAGCATCTGAAACAAACTGTGGTACTTGTACCACTAGTGATACACCAAATAATCACTGAATTAAGTATTCAAACATAGTGTTACTGTTCAAACTGTAAACAGAAAATATACTTGCTAAATACAACCTCTGTGCCTTGTTTTTAATGAATACTTAAGCCTACTACGCTACTGTAGTTTAATGTTGGTCATTATGGTGGTACATGGAGAACCACTGGTTTAAAGCGATCTATATTTAAAATGTTTGTAGGTAAATGAGAGATAATGAGAGATTATCATCACACTTCAACGTCTCTAAAGTGTAAAAGCTGCCTATTTGCTTGGTCGGCATTGCAAATAAAGAATATATCCTTAATTGAGTTTTAATACATACAGTATATGAATACATACAGTGGGATTTGGTTAGTTTTTAGTTAGATGATACAGTATTATCTGCTCACAGATGCCACCTGGTGGTTGTTTGAGCACACTGCAGCTAGTCCCGGATAGGCCCACTCCTTACTGTTTCAGTCACACGCAGGATTCTCACAAGAATGAGGCTAAAACACAACCTGTATAACTGTACAAAGTAGAAAGGACTTTGGTGTGTTGCTGAATCTTTATATACTAAAGTGCCACAGTCAAGAGCAGGAAAGAGGTCTGAGGTACGTGAAAGGGGGACAATTGTGTCGTTTGAGAATTAAAGACTTAATGTATCGTTACATGTTGTTGTTTTTTTTAAACAGTTGACAAATTGCATTCGCAAAGATGACTATAATTGGCCAAAATGAAATTTCCGGGCATTAGACAGAGGTCGTTCATAAGGATTGGTTGAATTTGCATGAATTGGCACGATCACAAACTGTGCACAGCTGGACAGCCAGTTAACATCTAAATGTCCACCAATAAGCACACAATTTCTTCTATTTTAGTCAGGTCATTTACAAAATGTAAACATGCTAGGCTATATGCTACCAGGAGCTAGCAGCTACACAAGCTAGACATAATAATAATCACTGAACAATATTGCAGTGTAAAACAACACATCTGTTAATGTAAACAATAGTCAAATTTGCATATTACTTACACATACAAAGTCTCCAAGGCAGAGGCGTATTTAAAAGTATCCAGTAACAAACGTGTCCGCATCATTCAACTTACTGTGTCATGAGCCTAATTTCATAAATTATTGTAACCACTAGGTGCGGCAAATATTTTTTTACCACTCCACTTCATCTTAAAGACAGCATACGTCCATTCCATATGGTTAATAATTATAAGTAACATTCCACACTACAACATTTACAATGTTGTGTTCTGACTTTGATTTGATCATTGAAATTTGGTCATTTCCCAACCAACATTCTACAACACAAATACAACGTTGAAACAACATGCTTTTTGACAACGTTTAATCAATGTTAGGTTCTGACATTGATTTGACCATTGAATTTTGGTCAATTCCCAACCAATATTGTACAACACAAATGCAACGTTGAAACAACATGCTTTTTGACCACGTTGATTCAATGTCAGGTTGCGACATTAATTTGACCTTTTGAAATTTGGTCATTTCCCAACCAACAATGTGGATCCAACGTTAGACAACAATGTTGTCTCAATGTACAAATACAACTATTTCGCAACATTGTTTCAGATGACATTGACGTAGAATCAACGTTGTATGAATGTCTTGTGCCTGCTGGGTCGGACATAAAAATCCAAGTAAAGATGAACGTCCAGTCATTGTTTGCTTTGCAAAAACCTGTTGACAAAGACTGACACACACACACACACACACACAAACACACACACACACACACACACACTTTTGGAGAGGCGACGTGTCAGGGGGGGTTCAGACAAGATGGATATTGAGCTAAAGACGGACTTTGTTGTCGTGGTCTCGGGGCTGCAGGCTAATTAGCGAGCTGTGTGCTGGTGGTTAAACGTGTCATGGTTGGAGATAATTGAGCTGGAAATGTGTGACATACCAAGATCAAGCTGAAGGACACACACACACACACACACACACACACACACACACACACACACACACACACACACAC
>NC_084736.1:19779701-19952201 GCF_033978785.1 Entelurus aequoreus | reverse complement strand
AAGTATACTGGGAAAACCGGGAGGGTCGGCAAGTATGCAGCTGAGCCGCATCAGAGTGGTCAAAGAGCCGCATGCGGCTCCGGAGCCGCGGGTTGCCGACCCCTGGGCTAGGAGATGGTAGAAAATGGACTTGTAAGGACAAATTTTAAAAAAAAAAATAATTAAAAAAAAAAATACATATATATATATATTTTTTTTTTTTTTAACTTGGGATTTCCCGCGGGCCGGATTTTGGACGCAGGGGGGTCGTATCCGGCCCGCGGGCCGTAGTTTGGGGACCCCTGCATTACATACTATACATTACCTTTTGCACTATATTAATTTATATTATTATGTGTTGTCAACTTTGTACTTTTTTTTTTTTAATTATTATTTTTTTATGTCTTTGCTTGAAATAAATAAATAAATGAAAATGAATTAAATGAAAAGGTTGATGGGTCAAATGCAGAGAATAATTTCGCCACACCTAGTGTGTGTCTGACAATCATTGGTACTTCAACTTAACTTTTTAACCCCTGTGCCACCGTGCTGCCAAAATATTTGTTTACTTGCGAAATACTGCTATGACTGCTATCCAACCAATGCAACTTTTTAAAAGTACATCAAATAAATAAAAAAATCCGCCGTGATGCATCTTTCGGGTTTGGTGCAATTAGCCGCAACAGAGTCGCGGCGCCAGACGATGCTTGCTGGCACTCGCCAGGTTTGTTTTTTCGCCGCGGTGGCGGCCACAAAAGGGGCAACTTGAAGGTCGCGTGAGGACACGCGTTTTTAGTTCTCGCTCATCTTAAAAGAACAAACTTCGGGCTTCTTCGGCTTCTTAAAGCGGCTCCCAAACCGACGCAGGGGAAGCCGTTTGTTGCCTCAAAATATTTGGTTGGAGCATCAAAGAGATGTTAGAAGAGGGGGTGAGTTATGGGGCGGGTAAATGGGGGGGCGGGGGGGTGCGGGTTGTCTTGCACAAAAGAATGAAATCTAATGTCCAATTAGGACACGCGGTGTTGTAATTAAAGAGAATGCCACCTCGCACAGAACTGTCAGATGTGTGCTCAGCAGGGTGAACGTGAGCGCTCAGTAATGGTCGATTATTCAGCTGTAATCATCTATTCACAGGTAGTTTGTGTCTAACGTGCCGTCGGCCGTCATCATCATGACACACACACACACACACACACACACACACACACACATTTTCCATAAGCCAAGCAAATGCAAGCAGTGTGCACGTGTGTTTGTAGTGTGTGTGTGTGTGTGTGTGTGTGTGTAAACCCGCAGAGACGTCGCCATGATGCATTATGCATGCGTGTCTCCACGCTCTGTTCGTCCAGCGTCCTGACTGCCGGGGCTTCCTCACGCCGGCTCAGGATTATTAACTCCCAACTCATTTTCATTCTGCCAGGACGGATTTGTTCCCCAGCTCTGCAGTCCGCGGGCGGTATCGATTATTTTTTTCGATCCTAAACCTAAGAAATCGGATTTTTAGCGAGACAGGCGTTCCGTGTGGTCGACTGACTTGGTCACAGATGAGACATTTTCGTAAGGTGTCTCTGGCCAAATGGTCTCTGCTCTTATTTCTATTAACCTATGCCAGGGATCACCAACCTTTTTGAAACCAAGAGCTACTTCTTGGGTACTGATTAATGCGAAGGGCTACCAGTTTGATACACACTTAAATAAATTGCCAGAAATAGCCAATTTGCTCAATTTACCTTTAACTCTATGTTATTATTAATAATTAATGATATTTACACATAATTGAACGGTTTAAAAGAGGAGAAAACACGAAAAAATGACAATTACATTTTGAAACATAGTTTATCTTCAATTTCGACTCTCTAAAATTCAACCGAAAAAAAGAAGAAAAAAACTAGCTAATTCGAATCTTTTTGAAAAAATAAAAAAAATAATTTATGGAACATCATTAGTAATTTTTCCTGATTAAGATTAATTTGAGAATTTTTTGACATGTTTTAAATAGGTTAAAATCCAATCTGCACTTTGTTAGAATATATAACAAATTGGACCAAGCTATATTTCTAACAAAGACAAATCATTATTTCTTCTAGATTTTCCAGAACAAAAATTTTAAAAGAAATTCAAAAGACTTTGAAATAAGATTGAAATTTGATTCTACGGATTTTCTAGATTTGCCAGAATATTTTTTTTTAAATTTTAATCATAATAAGTTTGAAGAAATATTTCACAAATATTCTTCGTCGAAAAAATAGAAGCTAAAATGAAGAATTAAATTAAAATGTATTTATTATTCTTTACAATAAAAAAAATAAATTTACTCTAACATTGAATTAAATTGTCAGGAAAGAAGAGGAAGGAATTTAAAAGGTAAAAAGGTATATGTGTTTAAAAATCCTAAAATCTTTTTTAAGGTTGTATTTTTTCTCTAAAATTGTCTTTCTGAAAGTTATAAGAAGCAAAGTAAAACAAATAAGTGAAGACCAAGTCTTTAAAATATTTTCTTGGATTTTCAAATTCTATTTGAGTTTTGTCTCTCTTAGAATTAAAAATGTCGGGCAAAGCAAGACCAGCTTGCTAGTAAATAAATTAAATTAAAAAAATAGAGGCAGCTCACTGGTAAGTGCTGCTATTTGAGCTATTTTTAGAACAGGCCAGCGGGCTACTCATCTGGTCCTTACGGGCTACCTGGTGCCCGCGGGCACCGTGTTGGTGACCCCTGACCTATGCTATCTAGGGTTGTACGGTATACCAGTATTAGTAAAGTACCGCTAATGAATATAATCAGTACAACACCGCCTCTAAAAAGTACCGGTTCTTTTTTAACGGGCATGACGGTGTGTCGTCATCACGTCATGTCATTGCTGGTTTTGCGAGCAGAGGAGCATGTTCGGCAGCGCACAATCAGGGAGTACTTACAAGCAGACACAGTGTGCAGACAGAAAAGGGAGAATGGACGCATATTGGCTTGAAAACTAAAGATAAAGGTGAAGTTATAACTCTGAAACGCCCTCAGGAGGAGGTGCTTTAAGACATGGCTGGCTAGCTAGCAGCTGACGTCCATCCGCAGTCTGCAGTTTTTTAGCTACTTCTAAATCACTAATCCTCGCCTCCATGGCGACAAATAAAGTATGTTTCTTACAAGTATCATTATCACTGCAGGACGAGGAATAGCTAAACATGCTTCACTACACACCGTAGATCACCCGCGTCAAAATGTAAACAAACGCCATTGGTGGATCTACACCTGACATCCACCGTAATGATACCAAGTACAAGAGCGTATGTAGGCGATACTACAATGATTACGTTGATATTTTTTACAATCATAAAATCTTTTTTTAATTTGTTTTATTCATATTATGTTTAGAAACCCAGGAAATATGTCCCTGGACACATGAGGAGTTAAATTATGACCAATGTATGATCCTGTACTTTGGTATCAGATGGATACCCAAATTTGTGGTATCATCAAACAACAGAAGAATAAATGATTATTACATTTTAACAGAAGTGTAGATAGAACATGTTAAAAGAGAAAGTAAGCAGATATTAACAGTAAATGAACAAGGAGGTTAATAATTAATTTTTACAGCTTGTCCTTCATAATTTTGACAAAATAATAGAATGATAAATGACACAATATGTTACTGCATACGTCAGCAGACTAATTAGGAGCCTTTGTTTGTTTACTTACTACTAAAAGACAAGTTGTCTTGTATGTTCACTATTTTATTTACGGACAAACTTGCAATAAGAAACATATGTTTAATGTACCGTAGGATTGTTTGTTAAAATAAAGCCAATAATGCCATTTTTGTGTTCCCCTTTATTTATAAAAGTATCGAAAAGTATCGAAATACATTTTGGTACCGGTACCAAAATATTGGTATCGGGACAACCCTAATGCCACCTATAACCTACTCCAGTGGTTCTTCAACTTTTTTCAACAAGTACCACCCCAAAAAACACGTTGCTCTCCAAGTAGCATCACCATAGGGGCCGACATTAAAATACAGTAGCGTAGTAGGCCTAAGTATTCATTGAAAAACAAAGCAGAGGTTTTATTTAACAAGTATATTCAATATTTTTGGCCACTGTAACATTACAGTTTGAACAGTAACAATTTGTTTGAATATAGGAAAATAAAACATTTCATTTAAATCCAGTGATTATTTGGCATACCACTAAATGGAGCCCTACAGTGTGAGAATCACTGACCTACTGTATATATATATCATATTATGTTATGTAATTCTTGTGGTGCTTCTTTGGGCTAAATCTGGGACCTCAGGTACTAAATTGTGTGTAAGCTTGTGTGTCTCAAATGTGATGGTATGACAAAAAAAGCATTGAACCCTTGATGGCTACCATATTTTTCAACCAATCTTGTTCAAATGTGAGTATATTGAACTGTGTGAACATTTTAAGTCAGATTAAGGAGACAACTCTGAGTTTCAACAGCACCACCAGGTGGAGTATGTGTCAGAAAAATTGTAACCGATAAGGTACCAACTCCCATAACCTGGGCATTGACACCGGTACTCAACAGTAATATCGGGTACTTGTGTGTGTGGTAATACATTTTAATTTGTTTCATAATAATTTAATAACCGTTGTTTTATTTTGTTTTCTTACACTTCTGAGTGTCATTTGCAAGTATGCATTCATTTCAGTTTGTCCTTGGTGTGTCGCCGTAATCCGGAAATAGTCTAAGCCAGGGGTCACCAACCTTTTTGAAACCAAGAGCTACTTCTTGGGTACTGATTAATGCGAAGGGCTACCATTTTGATACACACTTAAATAAATTGCCAGAAATAGCCAATTTGCTCAATTTACCTTTAACTCTGTTATTATTAATAATTAATGATATTTACACTTAATTGAACGGTTTAAAAGAGGAGAAAACATGAAAAAAATGACAATTAAAATTTGAAACATAGTTTATCTTCAATTTCGACTCTTTAAATTCAACCGAAAAAAAGAAGAGAAAAACTAGCTAATTGGAATCTTTTTGAAAAAATTAAAAATAGAATTCATGGAACATCATTAGTAATTTTTCCTGATTAAGATTAATTTTAGAATTTTGATGACATGTTTTAAATAGGTTAAAATCCAATCTACACTTTGTTAGAATATATAACAAATTGGACTAAGCTATATTTCTAACAAAGACAAATCATTATTTCTTCTAGATTTTCCAGAACAAAATTTTTAAAAGAAATTCAAAAGACTTTGAAATAAGATTTAAATTTGATTCTACAGATTTTCTAGATTTGCCAGAATAATTTTTTTGAATTTCAATCATAATAAGTTTGAAGAAATATTTCACAAATATTCTTCGTCGAAAAAACAGAAGCTAAAATTAAGAATTAAATTAAAATGTATTTATTATTCTTTACAATAAAAAAAATAAATTTACTTGAACATTGATTTACATTGTCAGGAAAGAAGAGGAAGGAATTTAAAAGGTAAAAAAGGTATATGTGTTTAAAAATCCTAAAATCATTTTTAAGGTTGTATTTTTTCTCTAAAATTGTCTTTCTGAAAGTTATAAGAAGCAAAGTAAATAAAAATAATGAATTTATTTAAACAAGTGAAGACCAAGTCTTTCAAATATTTTCTTGGATTTTCAAATTCTATTTGAGTTTTGTCTCTCTTAGAATTAAAAATGTCGGGCAAAGCGAGACCAGCTTGCTAGTAAATAAATAAAATTAAAAAAATAGAGGCAGCTCACTGGTAAGTGCTGCTATTTGAGCTATTTTTAGAACAGGCCAGCGGGCTACTCATCTGGTCCTTACGGGCTACCTGGTGCCCGCGGGCACCGCGTTGGTGACCCCTGGTCTAAGCCATTCAGTGAATGTGCCAGTCTTGGCTTTTGTTGAGTCCTACAAAGTGTTTAAACTGTAAGTGTTGTGCTGTTTACACGCCAGCTGTTTGATTGTTACGTGTGTCTTGGTTGTAGTTTTGAACAGTTTTGAAATCGCCATGTAAACTCGCTAATGTTAATTAGGACTTCAAATATTAGATTAAATTAATTCATTTGTTTGTTTAATTTGTTTCCTGCATTAATAGTTTAATGAGTGTTGCTAATAAAAATGGATCAAATCCGAACTGCATTGAGTGCCAGGACCTTGAAATGCGTGAACATAGTTTTCACACGGGCGCTGCAAAAAAGTGCACCAGAGCGCAGTGGTGTATAGTTGCTGTGTGGTGGGAAAAAGTGGATTTTTTTTTGATTTTTTTAATTAACACACATGAGCTGTGTATTTATTTGGGGAAAAGACTGAAGGTTATAACAAGCAGAAAATGTTAGGGTTTTTTTCTAAACTAATTTCTATAAAAATTCCCATTGAGGCTTTGAAGTGTTTTATCCGATTACTTGATTACTTAAAATGATCAACATCTGCAGCCCTACTGCTAACCGGTAGCATGTTTTTGGCCTATTCAATGTAAATTAGCATCAAGATCGCGCATTTTGAAAATGGAGCCTTACTTTTGAGTGCTTTTCTCAAGCACGCTTGCTTTGTTGGCATGCAAAATTGTAACGTTTCCTACAGGCAGTGCGCTACGAATACGCTTGTTTGCCCGCCAACTGTTTGAGTCAATGCCGAGTCTTGAAGTATCAAAAGTATCAAAATTTGGTATCGTTTAGGGCGGGGGTCAGCAACTTGCAGCTCTCGGGCCCTAGTGGCTCCCTGGAGCATTTTAAAAAAAATATTAAAAATGGAAAAAGGGGGGGAAAATATATTTTTTGTTTTAGTATGTTTTTTGTTTGAAGACATGACACAAACCTTCCCAATTGTTAGAAAGCCCACTGATTAATATGTTTGTGTGTATGCTTCACTTCACCTCGCCCCATCCTTGTTTGTGAATGACTCAGCATTTCATGGAAGCTGCTTTTCCACCCAATCATGGCGCCCACATGTTCCTAATTAGCCTGTTCACCTGTGGGATGTTCCAAATAAGGTTATGATGAGCATTCCTCAACTTTCAGTCTTTTTTGCCACTTGTGCCAGCTTTTTTGAAACATGTTGCAGGCATCAAATTTCAAATGAGCTAATATTTGCAAAAAATAACAACGTTTTCCTGTTTGAACGTTAAATATCTTGTCTTTGCAGTCTATTCAATCGGATATAGTTTGAAAAGGATTTGCAAATCGTTGTATTCTGTTTTTATTTACGATCTACACAACGTGTCAACTTCACTGGTTTTGGGTTTTGTATTTTGGCTGATTAACTTCATGCAAAAATAATACAATATTGAACCGCATCTTCCAATTTGCATGCAGCGTGCCTTCTGTTCAGTGTCAAAAACGAGTCGAAGCAATAAATAGACTTCCGTTTACAGTCACAGAGTCACGGTTTCCATCTGGGTGAAGCGATCTGGCCCCACCTCGCATGTTGGAGCCCTCGTTTTAAGGAGCAACCTGTTGCTGTACTCGTTCTTCATGCGTGGTCTGCAACACCCCCACTTGCATTTTGATGAGTTGGCAACGTCGGACTTTCTGAGCGTGACGTGGAGAGCACGTCTCACATGTTTGCAGTTTGCATATGTCGGTTAGCGTGATCTTTGTGGCAAAAGGGAGCACGTCTCTCGCCGCCTCTCTTCATTAGCTCGCTGCATCCGAGGCTGCAGGAGGGAGGTGCAGCCAGCACCGCGCTACCGCACGCACCATTTAAGCGTCTGGCGCGGCTGGAGGTGTCATATTCAGCCTGATTGCAGGAGACAAATGTTACAAAGAGCTCCGCGCGGCGCAGCTGTAGGACGACACGGTCGTTTCCTTGAAGTAGAATTGCATTTTAATGTACGACGCCCGGGCTTTTGTCTTTTCGGCTTTCATTTGCATGCATTTGAGGACTCTGTCCTCACAAAATGCTGAGTCACCTCAAAGGTCACGACACGTCAGCAGCATAATCTTTTCTTTTTAATAATTGTTGAATATTACAACAAGCCTTACTTTTATGTGCCTTCCGGAAAGACTGCAGAGCATTACAACTTCCTCGCTACTTTGCATTTAAGTGTATGTGTGTGTGTGTGTGTGTGTGTGTGTGTGTGTGTGTGTGTGTATGCGCGTAGGGTTGGGGGGGGGGTAGTATATGAGGTGTGATATTTAACTATCAGCACGCTTTCTAACTTTTACTCGTGCAATGTAAGCACAATTTATTAATAAGATGTATTGCTGGGAAGAAGAGTGGCCGTGTCTGCAAACACCGCAGAGCCCAAAAAAAATTGGATATTTTTTCACTCCAGTCCTGTAGGTGGCGCTAATTACCACGTAGGTCAGTGATCCCCAACCTTTTTGTAACTGCGGACCGGTCAACGCTTGAAAATGTGTCCCACGGACCGGGGAGGGGGGTATGGTGTATGGCAGTGTTTTTCAACCTTTTTTGAGCCAAGGCACATTTTTTGCGTTGAAAAAATGCGGAGGCACACCACCAGCAGAAATCATTAAAAAACGAAACTCAGCTGACAGTAAAAAGTCGTTGTCGCAAGTGTTGGATATGAATTCAAACCATAACCAAGCATGCATCACTATAGCTCTTGTCTCAAAGTAGGTGTACTGTCACCAACTGTCACATCACACCCTGACTTATTTGGATTGTATTGCTGTTTTCCTGTGTGTAGTGTTTTAGTTCTTGTCTTGCACTCCTATTGTGGTGGCTTTTTCTCTTTTTTTGGTATTTTCCTGTAGCAGTTTCATGTCTTCCTTTGAGCGATATTTCCCGCATCTACTTTGTTTTAGCAGTCAACAATATTTCAGTATGTTTTTATCCTTCTCTGTGGGGACATTGTTGATTGTCATGTCATGTTCGGATGTACTTTGTGTAAGTCTTTGCTGTCGTCCAGCATTCTGTTTTTGTTTACTTTGTAGCCAGTTCAGTTTTAGTTTCGTTCTGCACAGCCTTCCCTAGGCTTCAATGCCTTTTCTTAGGGGCACTCACCTTTTGTTTATTTTTTGTTTAAGCATTAAACACCTTTTTACCTGCACGCTGCCTCCCGCTGTTTCCGACATCTACAAAGCAATTAGCTACCGGCTGCCACCTACTGATATGGAAGAGTATTACACGGTTACTCTGCCGAGCTCTAGACAGCACCGACACTCAACAACAACACATCATTTGCAGATTCTAATTACTGGTTGCAAAAAATATTTTTAACCCAAATATGTGAAATTAGATCATCTCCCACGGCACACCAGACTGTATCTCACGGCACACTAGTGTGCTGCGGCACAGTGGTTGAAAAACACTGGTGTATGGTATTTGTTTTTTTTGGGTTTTTTTGTCATAAAATAATACAATCATGTGTGCTTACGGACTGTATCCCTGCAGAATGTATTGATCTACATTGATATATAATGTAGGAACCAGAATATTAATAACAGAAAGAAACAACCCTTTTGTGCGAATGAGTGTGAATGAGTGTAAACGGGGGAGGGAGGTTTTTTGGGTTGGTGCACTAATTGTAGGTGTATATTGTGTTTTTTATGTTGATTTCATGAAAAAAAAAAAAAAAAAACATCTATTTTTTTTTTTTTTTTTTTTAAATTTATTGTGCGGCCCGGTACCAATCAATCCACGGACCAGTACTGGGCCGCGGCCCGGTGGTTGGGGACCACTGACATAGGTGACAACCATTTTAGCCGCTACGCCATCTGCTGGATCCAATGAGAGTGGACAATAACTGTGCTAATAAATTCCAAGATTTGCACCACAAATTAATTTTCTTGTCGTGTCTGAAGGGTGGCGTGGTTGTGTGAAGGATCGAGGACGACGCCGGTGATGATCGTTGAACTAAGACTACTTTGTTGAACAAGCCAGCATCACAACAGGGCTTTTTTTTTTTGGATTGAAACTATTAATTAGAGATGTCAGATAATATCGGGCTGTCGATATTATCGGCCGATAAATGCTTTGAAATGTAATATCAGAAATTATCGGTATCGGTTTCAAAAAGGCACTGCAGCACCTGCAGTGAGCAAACTCAACCAAAACATAGCGCAATAGCACAAACAATAATACACCTTTTCAGTGTCTTTGCTTGTTTTTTGTTTTTTAAACTGTTTGCATTATGGCCGTCAGCGAAGAAAAGTCCATAAATTAGCCGTACCATTTTATAAGCCCCAGGTTTCAAAGCATTGGAAATATATACGTTGTGACATGATTTATTTGCACAGAAACATTTTGTAAATGTTTATTTACATACCTTAATTGTTTCCAAACTGTGCCTGTAACACGGCAGTAAAACAGCTGATCAAACAAAACAGAGGTCATAGTCATGGACCCACTAGCTGCGGAAGCTAGTTCTACAATCAACTAAACACACTCAAAACCTCCACGGTGACGTTTTGGTGAATTTACGAAACTGAAACAATACAAAAAGAATGTGATTGTAAGCTAACAGCATATTCGCCAATGCTAACGACGTTAGCTTCATTACATTACGATAGCACGTACAAATATGCTTGAAAACATTCCTACAGACATCACACATGGGACGGTTTAGTAAATAAGAATTGTTTTAGTTATACTGTAAATCTTACAGACGTTGCTTGTAGTAATGAATGAATAATCTATGTATAGCTAGAAGATGGAACGGCACTTCTACTTCCGGTTGAAAGGTCAGTCTAAACAGAGGAGCACTGCTGCGGTGAGCAAACTCGACCAAAAGATGGTGCCATAGCACAAACAATGCACCTTTTCAGTGTCTTTGCTTGTTTTGTAGTTTTTAAACTATTAGCATTATGGCCGTCAGCGAAGAAAAGTCCATAAATTAGCCGTACCATTTTATAAGCCCCAGGTTTCAAAGCATTGGAAATATATACGTTGTGACATGATTTATTTGCACAGAAACATTTTGTAAATGTTTATTTACATACCTTAATTGTTTCCAAACTGTGTCTGTAACACGGCAGTAAAACAGCTGATCAAACAAAACAGAGGTCATAGTCATGGACCCACTAGCTGCGGAAGCTAGTTCTACAATCAACTAAACACACTCAAAACCTCCACGGTGACGTTTTGGTGAATTTACGAAACTGAAACAATACAAAAAGAATGTGATTGTAAGCTAACAGCATATTCGCCAATGCTAACGACGTTAGCTTCATTACATTACGATAGCACGTACAAATATGCTTCAAAACATTCCTACAGACATCACACATGGGACGGTTTAGTAAATAAGAATTGTTTTAGTGATACTGTAAATCTTACAGACGTTGCTTGTAGTAATGAATGAATAATCTATGCGAGTAGAAACGCCATGTATAGCTAGAAGATGGAACGGCACTTCTACTTCCGGTTGAAAGGTCAGTCTAAACAGAGGAGCACTGCTGCGGTGAGCAAACTCGACCAAAAGATGGTGCCATAGCACAAACAATGCACCTTTTCAGTGTCTTTGCTTGTTTTGTAGTTTTTAAACTATTAGCATTATGGCCGTCAGCGAAGAAAAGTCCATAAATTAGCCGTACCATTTTATAAGCCGCAGGAAAAAAAAAGTAGCGGCTTACAGCCCAGAATTTACGATACATAAACATGTATTCATTTCCACAGGCTAAAGTTAAGCTCCGTATGCAAACTCTGGCCAGTGGGTCAGTGGGTGTTTGAGCTCAGTGAGTTGGAATTGTGAGTCATTCAGCCTCAGTGAGCTGCAGCAACCCCACCTTCCCCCCACCCGGGCCGCCCACTCCGCGGGGAACACAATCTTGCCTCTCAGCCCTCTAGCAGCGATTACCAGCCTGTTACTGTGACAGACGTGCCGCGTTAACTCCGTTTCCTGTGGCGACAGAGCGACCGGGAGGGGCTGGTAGACGCTTAACTGGAATTTGCGCCATCATTTCGGCGAAAGCAGGGGAAGCTGACAGGCTGGTGTGTCAACCGTACTTTGCATAATGCTCACAATGCTGCCTACTATCCAACTCACTTGGAGAGGATGGTGATAAACATGAAAACTTACATCATATTTCTATCAATAATTGTGCAATAAACTGTGCATGCCACCTCTATGCCCTATACCAGTGGTGCCCAACCACCGGACCGATTGGTACCGGGCCGCACAAGAAATAAAAAATAAAAAAATACAAAATTTTTATTTTATTTTTTATTTTTTATTAAATCAACATAAAAAACACAATATATACATTATATATCAATATAGATCAATACAGTCTGCAGGGATACAGTCCGTAAGCAAACATGATTGTATTTCTTTATGAAAAAATTAAAAAAAATTAAAAAATAAATCACCCAAACCAAATTTTCAAGGTTGGGGACCACTGCCCTTTACGACATTGCAACTTTCCATTACAATTTTTGTCCTATACACTATCGCATATTATACATATTTGTGTCCTAAATTAAGCTTTTTCTAGCATAAGCATGGCTAAATGAAATAAAAATGTCAATATAACATGGCAACTAGATGACAGCAAACCAATCAGGATACATGTTGTGCCCATATGTGACCTGTTTTTGGGTTTATTGTGCAAATCCAAATTTTACAAATAAGAAACTGGCTTCTTTCGCGTGTGGATATAAATCACATATGTACCGAATGCAACTGCAGTGTGAACGCTCTGGTCGCTTTGGTCCGACCAATACGTGCCATAATTCTTTGCCAAAAAAGAAGGTTGCAAAAAAAATAGTTGACAAATGAGCTGAAAACAGGTGAAAATAATGTTTTAGGAACTCATCTCCTTCACTCCTGTCCTGACATAACATGGACAAAGATAAGACCTTCTGGAGAAAAGTTCTATGGTCAGATGAAACAAAAATTGAGCTGTTTGGCCACAATACCCAGCAATATGTTTGGAGGACAAAATCCCAGGAACACCAAGCCTACCGTCAAGCATGGTGGTGGTAGTTTTATCCTCTGGGCCGGTTTTGCTGCCAATGCAACTGGTGCTTTACAGAGAGTAAATGGGACAATGAAAAAGGAGGATTACCTCCAAATTCTTCAGGACAACCTAAAATCATCAGCCGGGAGGTTGGGTCTTGGGCGCAGTTGGGTGTTCCAACAGGACAATGACCCCACACACACGTCAAAAGTGGTTAAGGAATGGCTAAATCAGGCTATAATTAAGATTTTAGAATGGCTGCACCTCCTGGTACCCTAGCACCTCCAAAACCCTCAAATCTAAACTCCAAACATCTCAGAACAAGCTAGTCAGGTTACTTCTAGACCTCCACCCCAGATCCCACCTCACTCCTACCCACTTCTCTAAAGTGGGCTGGCTCAAGGTGGAGGACAGAGTTAAACAACTTGCACTGAGCCTAGTCTATAAAATCCGCTACACCTCCCTGATACCGAAGTACATGTCAAACTACTTCCTTAACGTAAATGACCGCCATAACCACAACACCAGGGGGTGCTCCACTAACCACGTTAAACCCAGATTCCGAACTAACAAAGGTCTTAACTCATTCTCTTTCTATGCCACATCAATGTGGAATGCGCTCCCAACAGGTATAAAAGAAAGGGCATCTCTATCCTCCTTCAAAACCGCAATAAAAGTTCACCTCCAGGCAGCTACAACCCTAAACTAACACCCTCCCCGGATTGCTAATAATCAAATGTAAACAATCAAATGCAGATACTTTTTCTTTTTCTTATGCCTTCTGATCTCTCTCTCTCTCTCCCTATGTCCACTACTTGATGTCCATATCCCCCCCCCCCACCCCCCACCCCTCTCCACACCCCTGATTGTAAATAATGTAAATAATTCAATGTGATTATCTTGTGTGATGACTGTATTATGATGATAGTATATATAATAGTATATATCTGTATCATGAATCAATTTAAGTGGACCCCGACTTAAACAAGTTGAAAAACTTATTCGGGTGTTACCATTTAGTGGTCAATTGTACGGAATATGTACTTCACTGTTCAACCTACTAATAAAAGTCTCAATCAATCAATCAAAAAAGCCTTCCCAAAGTCCTGACTTAAACATGTGGATAATGCTGAAGAAACAAGTCCATGTCAGAAAACCAACAAATTTAGCTGAACTGCACCGATTTTGTCAAGAGGAGTGGTCAAAAACAGCTTGCCAGAATATTATGGATGGCTACCAAAGCGCCTTATTGCAGTGAAACTTGCCAAGGGCCATGTAAGCAAATATTAACATTGCTGTATGTATACTTTTGACCCAGCAGATTTGGTCACATTTTCAGTAGACACATAATAAATTCATAAAAGAACCAAACTTCATGAATGTTTTTTGTGACCAACAAGAATGTGCTCCAATTACTCTATCACAAAAAATTAAGAGTTATACAAATTATTGGAAAATCAAGACAGCCATGACATTATGTTCTTTACAAGTGTATGTAAACTTTTGATCACGACTGTACATGCCACCTCTATGCCCTATTCGACATTGCAACTTTCCATTAGAAGTTTTCTGCTTCACACTATCACAGATTTTTTTAAAGCATATTCTAATTATTTGTGTCCTATATTAAGCGTTTTCTAACATAAGCATGGCTAAATGAAATAAAAATGTCAATATAACATGGCAACTAGATGACAGCAAACCACCAATCAGGATCAATTTTTTTCCCATATGTGACCTGTTTTGGAGTTTATTGTGCAAATCCAAATTACAACTGCAGTGTGAACGCTCTGGTCGCTTTGGTCCGACCAATACGACGCCAAGTAGCGATAAGCGCCATAATTCTCGCTAAAATAGAAGGTTGCAAAGAAAATAGTTGACAAATGAGCTGAAAACAGGTGAAAATAATTATTTTAGGAACTTACGTCATTCTCCAACACGGTCGGACCGCGAGAGCAAAAATGTTTGCCCTCTTCCTTTTTAATCTTCCACGCACAAGAATTCCATTCACAGAATGTTGACTCTAGTTGCACAAAATCCCTGAAATTACCATCAATGTTCCAGGACTGACACTTCATGATGACACGTCTGCATGCGGGTCAGATTGCATTCACATTAGATCAGGGGTGTCCAAACCTTTTCCACTGAGGGCCACACACAGAAAAATTAAAGCATGTGGGCGCCATTTTGATATTTTTCATTTTTAAACCATGACAAAATATATGGATTTTTTTTTTTTTACCTTTAGGGGTCCTGGGGACCATAAAGGGTCTTAGTCATTAAAATGTTCAAAATAAGTCAAATTATTATTATTTTTTTTAATTTAACGCTTACACTAAATCTCTATATCAACTTCATGTTGATATAAAGTAATAAAAAAAAGGTTTTATGGCTTTTATGTCAAAAACAACTTAGTTTTTTATAATAAAACTGAAATATGCAATATTTAGTAATTAGAGCCCTAAAAGATCAATAATGCATTGATTTTAATTATTTAATATTTTTGAGTAATCACAGTGAAAAGATAAATAAAATACCACTAAATATATTTGGGATCCAAAAGGTGCCCCACTCATAAAGTGATACGTTTTTATTAGGTTTTTCTTTTACTTTCAACACTTAAGTTACAAGATCAACATCAGATATATCTGCTAATTTTACGTTTGAACTATTATTTTGTTTGTTTTATGCTCTTTTGTCAAATAAAATGTTGATGTTTTTGTATGGCAACTACACAATATATGCAATATTTACCACATAAAACATTTTAAAGTGAAATATTTGAAGTAATTGGAGCCTTGAAAATAATTCATTATAACATGGATTTTTTTGTCATTACTTTTTTTTTGGGAGCATTGGCAAAAAAATTAAAATAAAGAAAGACAAAAGAAAAAAAACAGCCTGCATGGCAGCTTTTTGTCAACATTGCAACTTTTCTCGTTATATTCCACCTCATTCATTTCTATTTTTGCAATAGCATTTGCAGAATGTGTGGCGGGCCGGTAAACAATTAGCTGCGGGCCGCAAATGGCCCCCGGGCCGCACTTTGGACACCCCTGCATTAGATGTTGAATTTATTTTCTGTAATGTGAACTGGATTTGACCAAAAACAAAACGTAGCCTAAATGTCTTTCAAAAAAACACACAAGATGGGTATTTTATTCTATTTTAGTCAGGACATTTACAAAAGGTAAACATGGTAGGTTACAGGCTACTAGGAGCGGGCAGCTACACAACAGCTATGCACACGATAGCATGTTAGCTATGTGGTCTGGATTTAATCTTTTTTTTTTATTAGTTACACACATTAAATTATCAATCAAAGCAACAGAATATAAATCAAAGCTTATATGTATCGAATGAATCGATTTAATCGATCGATCGGTGCAGCCCTACTCAAAACTGTGACAATTTCTGTGTTTGTTATAGGGTTGTACAGTATACCGGTATTAGTATAGTACCCCCGATATGAATCATATTCGGTACTATACCGCCTCTGAAAATTACAGTAGCATATCTAGTCGATACTACTATGATTATGTGAATATTTTTTGGCATCACATCTTCTTTCGTTTTTTAAAATGTATATTATGTTTATAAACTCAGGAAATATGTCCCTGGACACATGAGAACTTTGAATATGACCAATGTATGATCCTGTAACGACTTGGTATCGGATTGATACCCAAATTTGTGGTGTCATCCAAAACTAATGTAAAGTATGAAACAACAGAAGAATAAGTGATTATTACATTTTAACAGAAGTGTAGATAGAACATGTTAAAAGAGAAAGTAAGCAGATATTAACAGTTAATGATCAAGTAGATTAATATTTCATTTTCTACCACTTGTCCTTAATAATTATGTTACTGCATATGTCAGCAGCTAAATTAGGAGCCTTTGTTTGCTTACTTACTACTAAAAGACAAGTTGTCTTGTATGTTCACTATTTTATTTAAGGACAAACTTGCAATAAGAAACATATGTTTAATGTACCCTAAGATTTTTTGTCAAAATAAAGCCAGTAATGCAATTTTTTGTGCTCTCCTTTATTCAGAAAAGTACCGAAAAGTAACGAAATTTTGGTACCGGTACCAAAATATTAAAGTTAAAGTTAAAGTACCAATGATTGTCACACACACACTAGGTGTGGTGAAATTTGTCCTCTGCATTTGACCCATCCCCTTGTTCACCCCCCTGGGAGGTGAGGGGAGCAGTGGGCAGCAGCGGTGCCGCGCCCGGTTGGTATTGGTATCGGGACAACACTAGTTTGTTAATTAGAGATGTGAATCTTACAACAACTCACAATTCAATTCCGACAGATTTAGAATCACTTCAGAACAATTAAGTATTTACGCTGAATGTATTATTCATAGCAATATATTATTTGGCATATAAATTATAATTGGACATTTTCAAAACCAGTTATAGGTTGCAAAAGCTCCTCTTGGCTGCTGACGCTCAGCGAGAAAGCGTGGATACATCAATTCTTAAAAATCGATTCTCAAAGGCCTACTGAAATGACACATTTTTTTATTTAAACGGGGATAGCAGATCCATTCTATGTGTCATACTTGATCATTTCGCGATATTGCCATATTTTTGCTGAAAGGATTTAGTATAGAACAAAGATGATAAAGTTCGCAACTTTTGGTCTATGATAAAAAAAAGCCTTGCCCCTACCGGAAGTAGCGTGATGACACCGGAGGAAGGACTGCTCATATTTTCCTATTGTTTACACCAGCAGCGAGAGAGATTCGGACCGAGAAAGCGACGATTACCCCATTAATTTGAGCGAGGATGAAAGATTCGTGGATGAGGAACGTGAAAGTGAAGGACTAGCGTGCAGTGCAGAACGTATCTTTTTTCGCTCTGACCGTAACTTAGGTACAAGCTGGCTCATTGGATTCCACACTTTATCCTTTTTCTATTGTGGATCACGGATTTGTATTTCAAACCACCTCGGATACTATATCCTCTTGAAAATGAAAGTCGAGAACGCGAAATGGACATTCACAGTGACTTTTATCTCCACGACAATACATTGGTGAAGCTCTTTAGCTACCGAGCTAATGTGATAGCATCGGGCTTTACTGCATATAGAAACAAAACAAATAAGTCCCTGACTAGAAGGATAGACAGAAGATCAACAATACTACCAAACTCTGGACCTGTAAATAAACGGTTAATGCTTTCCAGCTTGGCGAAGCTTAACAATGCTGTTGCTAACGACGCCATTGAAGCTAACTTAGCTACGGAACCTCGACAGAGCTATGCTAAAAACATTAGCTCTGCACCTACGCCAACTCTCATCTGCTCATCACGACCCGTGCTCACCTGCGTTCCAGCGATCGACCGTACGACGAAGGACTTCACCCGATCACCGATGCGGTTGGCGGCCCGGAGACGGAGGAAGTCAAGGTGAGGTCGTTCGGCTAGCGCGTCTGCTATCCTCAAAGTGCTCCTGGTTGTGTTGCTGCAGCCAGCCGCTAATACACCGATCCCACCTACAGCTTTCTTCTTTGCAGTCTTCATTGTTCATTAAACAAATTGCAAAAGATTCACCAACACAGATGTCCAGAATACGGTGGAATTTTGGGATGAAAACAGAGCTTTTTTGTATTGGATTCAATGGGCCCGAATACTTCCGTATCAACCGTTGACGTCACGCGCATACGTCATCATATCTAGACGTTTTCAACCGGAAGTGTGGCGGGAAATTTAAAATTGCACTTTATAAGTTAACCCGGCCGTATTGGCATGTGTTGCAATGTTAAGATTTCATCATTGATATATAAACTATCAGACTGCGTGGTCGGTAGTAGTGGGTTTCAGTAGGCCCGTAAAAGAAAAAATAAGGACTTATTTTACAAAACCAACAATTGTTTACCTATTATTACTTGTTTTTGTGTATTTGGGACTTGCATATGTCATCCATGATATGTATAAAACAATCTTGCATTCCTTCCTTTGGAATTTACCCAATCATTGTAGTCAACAAGCTCTTTCTTTTTCTCTATCCTCTTGTTGTGGGGCAGACTGGCTCGTACATGCACATGCATCCTCCACTGTTGCCCTTTCAAATACAAAGTAACGTACAGCATCGGTCAAACTTACATCCGTCAGTAGACTCCGCATGGAAGCGCTAAAAACTTGACAAAGATGGCGGGGAGAAGACGCAGTCATAGTGGAGGCACGTAAATAAGAGCGCCCACCAAACGGTGCATCCTGAAGAGCCGATTACAGATGGTCTGTAAAACATAATCTTTTTTTTAATTTTAACTTATGCAAATAAATAAACATTTACAACAAGCTCCACCCTCCCCACACCCCAAACAATCATTGGACAAATGAGATTGACATTTAAAAAAAAAAAAAGGGCAAAAAATTAAACTACAGTGTTCAACCTTAGTATAGACGAGGGGTGGCCAAACTTTTTGGCTCAGGGGCCACATTGCCTTTTGAAATTTGACAGACGGCCCGCATTTCAAAGCCTGTCATAGTTGTTGGAACTAAGAGTAGACTTCTTAAACATGGACTATTTTAATCATAATACATATATTTTCAACAATATCATATTATAACATCAAAGAAACATAAAAACGGTAATAAAGGGTCAACACTTTTAGTGGGAGCAGTGTCGTTGTTCACCTTTTTTTGCCAGTCCGTCGAAGTCTAGTATCAGCTTTGTTGTGGCAATTCTCAAAATAGATCTTTGCTCGATTCTGTTTTAATATTTGGCGGGCCGGATTAAAGGAACCAACGGGCCGGATGTGGTCCGTGGGCCGTAGTTTGCTAATCCCTGGTATAGACAATGTGCATCATATGTATACACATTAAATCTTGTGTCACTAGGCAGAATTCAAACTGTAAATACCACCTCCCACTCTGCGCACCACGCTGATAGAAATGTGTGCATGAGCGCTTTAGGTGCATTGATTGATTGAAACTTTTATTAGTAGATTGCACAGTAGAGTGAATATTCCGCACAATTGACCACTAAATGGTAACACCCCAATACGTTTTTCAACTTGTTTAAGTCGGGGTCCACTTTAATCAATTCCTGGACACGCATGAGTTGTTGACAGTCTGAAGTTGAATCGAAGGATCCCCTAGTTCGTACTTTGTTGCAGACCGTGGGTAACACACGTCACCATGCAAAAGGAAAATGGAACATTAGAGAAGGAAAACAGTCCAAAGTTAGTCCAAGACTGGCCCGCAATGCCCTCCATCTTGAATCTGCCGGACCAATATTTATTCGAGTTTTGGCACATCTTTGTTTTTTTTAGACATACAACAACTTTCTTTTCTTCCTCTGATTTCCTCTTTATTTTATTTTTTTTGCAGTATGTGCTTTAACATCAAGTGCAGGTATTGCGATCTTTCCAGGCGGGTGTTCTGCAGCTGTGCTTTACTGCAAACAAGTTTGCACCGTGCACGCACTTCACTATATATCCCTTCAGCCAATGAGGAAGCTCCTTTGTGGGATGTGCTCAGCCTTCCTTTCTCTGAATCCTGTGGTTGGGTCTTGAGGGGTTTTGTTTTCTTTCTATCTTTTAGTTTATTTCGAACATGAACACACTTACAGCATAATACATCACACAATTTCATATCAATTCTGTTTACATCATGTCCGAAAAGGAGTAGGAGGAAGCAAAACGTATTTAATCCTACCCCTTTCCCACTTCAGAGCGTTTACAAATATATACATTCATTTACTGACCTTTTCATAGTGAAATGACATCCGTGAATGAGCAATACAACAGTTTTGTAATATGTAATTAGTTAAGTCAGTCATTATAAACATACTGAGATGTAGAATATCGTATGTTTAATAAGGTTGAAAGTATTTCTCATAGTTCTTCTTCTTTGTACTTTGTAAGCACTATTAATTTGAACAATTAACTGGATCATATCAGTACAATGTTTATCTTCTTTACTTAATCCATTCCATAATTTAATTCCACATACTGAAATGCAAAGGTTCTAAGTGTTGTACGTCCATACAAATGTTTTAAAATAGATTTTTCTCTAAGGTTATATTTCTCCTCTTTAGTTGAGAAGAATTGTTGTACATTCTTTGGTAGCAGGTTATAGTTTGCTTTGTACATAATTTTAGCTGTTTGCAATTTTACCAAATCATCGAACTTTAATATTTTTGACTCAATAAATAAAGGGTTTGTATGTTCTCTCTATCCTACATTATGCATCAGTCTAATTGATCTTTTTTATAACACGGTTAACGAATGTAGCGCACATTTGTAGTTGTTTCCCCATATTTCTGCACAATAACTCAGATATGGTAACACTAGCGAGCAGTAGAGAATATGAAGTATTTTGCTTTATTCATTAATGAAATGTTTTTTGCCACCTTATGTTGTATATTTTGTTTATGAGATTTCCAGTTCATTTGATCATCTATCAATACTCCCAAAAATCTGGTTTCTTTTACCCTTTCAATGTCTACTCCGTCTATTTGTATTCGTGTATGATGCTCTTTTCTACTGTTACCAAATAGCATTATTTTAGTTTTACTGAGATTCAAACCATTTGTTCATTTTGTTAATTTCTTCTGTTATTATTTGTATTATCTTCTGTGTGTTCTCTCTTGAACAGAACAGGGTTGACGAATGATTTTGTCTTTTGGGGTTTTATTTACTAAAATACTTAATTATAAGGCACATACAGCACACAGACGTATGATTATTTCAGAAATGGTTACTGCTATGACGCTAATATAATTTTCAATTTTTTTGGTTAAAGAGTAAAACTTAGGTACCCTAACTTTAATACAAAGCATGAAAGGAGTAGCTAACGGACATAGTCGCTACTTTGTCATCGGGAAGTGATATCAGCTTATTGAAGTAAGAGATTAATATTTTGATCAAAGAACCATCATTACGCAAGAAAGTGTTTTAAAATGTACAACAAAAATCATAATATGACCCCTTTTAGATTTAAAATGTGTTTAAAGATTTAAAAGAAAAACATTATGTCAGAAAAATTGTATGTAGATTATCAAAACACTTTCCGTTCTCTGAGTTCCCAGTGAAACTGTCTTTGTTGCACCAAGCCAAAGGCTTGGAAAATTCCGCTGTGTACGACGGGAGGGGTTATCTATTGTGATCCAAGACCTGCCCAAGCTCGATCCAGGACCAGCCCAAGCCCGAGGCATATTTTTCTTTTGTGTTCATGTGACCAAAAACAATGGCTGTTTACATACCTCCAATTCCTTTAGAAACAGCTGTTGTTATGTAAACAGGGAATATCCAAATCAAAAGAGGTGGCGTACAATCTTTCGCCAGAGTGTGCTGGAAGACTGTACAGAGAGTACAGTCGACGCATCTCTCCTCAAATTGAGCAAAATTGAATCCTGTCTCTGTTTATTTCCTTGCTTCTTGTCTGTTTTGATAGATGTCATCGATGTTGAAACCTGACACATTATATTCTTAAATTATGACTACATTTAGAATAAATAAAAATTTCAATTCGGATGTGAATTGATTTTCCTTTTTTTCCAGCACCCATTGTATTAACAGTTTGTTTACACTTGGCTAGGGCGATCTTGACAAATATTGTGTTCACACTTGTTCATCGCCCACTTTGGGGCAAGTAACGTGTTATCAAATATCATACTCATATGTTCTGACGAAGGGGGCTTTTGTGTCATACTTGTTTCCAGTCGTTAATCCTGACAATTATGCAGATAGAGCGCAGAACTCCAATAAAAAAGTTGAAGCGTGCATGAGAGGTTTGCACGTCCTGCAAATAGACGACGGGACGGTTGTATTTTTCACCACCCAACCCAGGTACCACGACTTTTTTTTTTTTTTCTTTAACTGAGATTTGCTCCCACAGCTCCAATTGGCTCTGTGATTATTGTCGGGATAAAGTGACTCGACACGGACGTTTAAAGGAATGCGTGCGGCTAATGCGTGTCTTCCTAATACGGCTGTCAAATGAAGGGATGAAGCGGAATGGACGACTGGAGGCTCACAGTCGGCCTGCTGAGAGCTCGGCGCGGCGCGGAGAGTGGCTGAGTTCAATAAGCGCTCGCTTGTCTCCGTTATCGCGCTCCAATCTTCATCTCTAATACGACATCAATTTTTAATTAAAGAGTGGAGCGGCTCAGATGTCTTAAGTGTTCGCTGCTGCTTTATTCGCTTTCTTCCCCCTCCGTCTGCACGCCTAATAAGCATCGCTGCGGGAGGCTCCTGTGTTACACCATTCAAGCTCAGCCCTTCCAGATAATTATTCTTTTGCATTGTGTCGCCCAGGTGGAGGCGAAAAGGTAATTCCATAAAAACCCCCCACAGTTCATGACTCCTAATGAATATATATATATATTTTTCGAGGCGGGAGGGCTGCCACCACCTCACACACCCACCCACCGTCTTTTCATTTCCTCCGCCTCCCAGCATCACATCCTCCATGTGCTTGATCGTGTGGTAACTGAAGACTCATTATTTATGCTCGGGTGGATCACATTCCTAGTTTCTTCAAAATAGCCACCCTTTGCTCTGATTAGTGCTTTGCACACTCTTGGCATTCTCTCGATGAGCTTCAAGCACACTACTACCTCTTGAAACTCATCGAGAGAATGCCAAGAGTGTGCAAAGCACTAATCTGAGCAAAGGCTGGCTATTTTGAAGAAACTAGAATATAAAACATGTTTTCAGTTATTTCACCTTTTTTTTTAATTAATTACATAACTCCACGTGTGTTCATTCATAGTTTTGATGCCTTCAGTGACCATCTACAATTCATTAAAATAAAAAAAACACATTGAACGAGGCGTCTCCAAACTTTTGGCCTGTACTGTAAATGTGTATGTATATACTTTACTATTAGGGCTGCAAATCTTTGGGTGTCCCACGATTCGATTCAATATCAATTCTTGGGGTCACTATGCGGTTATAAATCGATTTTTTCGATTCAACGCGATTCTCGATTCAAAAACGATATTTTTCCGATTCAAAACGATTCTCTATTCATTCAATACATAGGATTTGAGCAGGCTCTACCCCAGTCTACTGACATGCAAGCAGAGTAGTAGATTTTTGTAAAAAGCTTTTATAATAGTAAAGGACAATGTTTTATCAACTGATTGCAATAATGTACATTTGTTTTAACTATTAAATGAACCAAACATATGACTTATTTTATCTTTGTGAAAATATTGGACACAGTGTGTTGTCAAGCTTATGAGATGCGATGCAAGTGTAAGCCACTGTGACACCATTGTTGGGTTTTTTTTTGTTTGTTTTTTTATAAATGTCTAATGATAATGTCAATGAGGGATTTTTAATCACTGCTATGTTGAAATTGTAACTAATATTGATACTGTTTTTGATAATATTCATTTTTGTTTCACTACTTTTGGTTTGTTCTGTGTCGTGTTTGTGTCTCCTCTCAATTGCTCTGTTTACTGCAGTTCTGAGTGTTGCTGGGTCGGTTTTGGAATTGGATTGCATTGTTATGGTATTGCTTTGTATTATTTTGTTGGATTGATTAATTAAAAAATAAAAATAAAAATAAAAATTTACATTTTTTTTTTTTAAATCGATTTTTGAAATATGAGAATCGATACTGAATCGTACAATGTGAGAATCGCGATTTGAATTCGAATCAATTTTTTCCCACACCCCTATTTACTATATATGTTCATATTTATTTAGTTATATATGTGTGTGTGTGTGTGTGTGTGTGATAAGTACCATACTTACAGTATTAACACTTTGTAGGACTCAAAGGACGAGACTGGCATATTATGCTTAATGGCAAAGACTACTTCCTGACTTTGACAACAGACCATAACCTATATATATACACTGCTGCCATCTAATGCAAAGTCTACCATATAAAACTTGCAAATTATACTCATGAGTGTAAGAACTGGACAGCACATTATCATTATCAGCTCACCGTTAAATGTTACATTAAAACCAATGTAAACAATTAACATGTATTACTACATGAACACACACACAAGATCACTGGAAATTGGTACTGGTACCAGTATTGATATCCAGGTAGCGGTATTCATTGCCGTTGAAATGTGAAAGGTAGTTGTGTACAGCTTGTGTCGTGCAGACTTTAAGATAAACACAAAATTAATCAACACACAGCCATCATTTGTCTTAAAAGCTGCCAACACAAGTGAGTAGCAAGATCATTTCGTCTGCGGTCAAAACATGCTGGTGCATGAGTGCTGCCAGCGCTGGGGAGCTGTGGTTTCATTGACGGTGAAACTTGAATTCTGACATAGTGAAGCAGAAACTGGGCCGCGTGACGGTTTTCCAACATGTTAGGGAGACCAAACACACCTCCGAGATGATGAAGTGTCTTTCTGAGACAGCTTGTGGAACATACAAAATGAGGATGGGATTCTTAGGGGCATGTTTCGTGCAGATGTGGGCCCCAAATCCTGTGTTATCTATTTGCGCACAAGAAAGTCAGTTGATTCAGGAACTGCCAAACAGACTTGAAGGTTCCAAAGTACCCCAAAACAGACTTACCCCTAAAAGTCCCGGTGCTCCAAAATGTCCAGAATGTACCCAAAGAGTCACATTTTGGACCTTTTGCGCAACCCCGTGCACAGAAGATGATGACTCAAAGAATCCTCGACCATGTGGCTGCACGACTATATATCCTCATTTCCTCGCGGAAATCCAAAAAATGGTCTGAAAGTTATCCATCGACTGAGCTCAGCCACACGGTTTGATCCCTGTGGCTCCGGCCCGCTTTAATTGGAAAGGCTCACTCTGAAGGGGGCCTGATCGCTCCGGTCACACCAGGAGGAGGAAGAGCGATGAAGCGTCTTTCAGTGTTAGAACGCCCTGACAGCTGAGTACTTCCTGTCTGCTGAGCACATCCTGTCTGCTGAGCTTGTTTAGTGTGCCGTCATAGGTTGTACTTGCACAACTTGTCGTCGGTTGTTGAAGAAATGAAAGACTGTATTAATTCTCTTATGAGAGAGTCATCTTAATTAGAATCTGCTGGAGGGTTTTATGTACACCCACTCACTTTCCCCAAGGCTGTGAGGCGATGCACTGAGGTTCACCTTTCCACTACACAACCACAACATCCTGCTTCACCGCCAGTCCAACATTCATGACATCACTACACGTATTGTTACTCTTTAACACGGTCAAATCGGTGTTCCCAACAGGAATTCATGGGTTCTTAACCTTTTTGACCTTGGAGCCCAACGTTTCCTCTACAGAGGGGCTCGGGGCCCAATAAAATGTTAACACTGAATTAATAATCTAACTCTTGATTTCAATCTTACTCAATAATGATATCTAACTTACTTGCAGTTAAACAGGAAAAACCTTGTCAAATAATATGAAAGCATGTGTTAATCACAAAGATTAATATCAAGGCTTTGGTCAGGCTGATTATAAAAATGAATACTAATCATATATATACTGTAAAATTATACAAACAGATTTTTTTACGCAGTGATAAAATATATAAATTCTAAGTAAATTAATAATAAATTATACACATATAAAATATATAAATATATATACATAAATATATATATATATATACTGTATATATATATATATATATATATATATATATATATATATATATATATATATATATATATATATATATATATATATATATATATATATATATATATATATATATATATATATATACATGTATGTACTAATGTGTATATGTATGTATTTTTAAATATGTATGTATGTTTGTATATATACACTACCGTTCAAAAGTTTGGGGTCACATTGAAATGTCCTTATTTTTAAAGGAAAAGCACTGTACTTTTCAATGAAGATAACTTTAAACTAGTCTTAACTTTAAAGAAATACACTCTATACATTGCTAATGTGGTAAATGACCATTCTAGCTGCAAATGTCTGGTTTTTGGTGCAATATCTACATAGGTGTATAGAGGCCCATTTCCAGCAACTATCACTCCAGTGTTCTAATGGTACAATGTGTTTGCTCATTGGCTCAGAAGGCTAATTGATGATTAGAAAACCCTTGTGCAATCATGTTCACACATCTGAAAACACTTTAGCTCGTTAAACGCTCAAAATGGCCAGAAAAAGAGAACTTTCATCTGAAACTCGACAGTCTATTTTTGTTCTTAGAAATGAAGGCTATTCCACAAAATTGTTTGGGTGACCCCAAACTTTTGAACGGTAGTGTACATGCATATATATGTATATATATATATATATGTATGTACACAAATATGTATATATATATGTATGCATATATGTGTGCGGGTGTGTATATGTATACGTATTTGTATACATATGCATATGTATATATATGTGTGTGTGTGTGTGTATGTATGTATATATATATATATATATATATATATATATATATATATATATATATATATATATATATATATATATATATATATATATATATATATATATATATATGCATATATATATATATATATATATATATATATATGTGTGTCTTAATTAGATTATCCAAAAAAAAAAATAGTGCTGGATACTGTGGTAGAGCGTAATATGTATGTGTGGGAAAAAATCACAAGACTATTTCATCTCTACAGGCCTGTTTCATGAGGGTTTCCTCAATCATCAGGAGATTTTAATGGAAGCATTCACATACCATGGTTTATATAGGGCACAGAGCGGGTGGGTAGCAAAAGCTTGCGGAACACTGAAAGAGCTTGCAGAAGCAAAAGTTTGCGGAACACTACAGAACTCAGTAAACACATTTGGAATCTCAAAGACAATAATGTTGAATATTCGATAACATGGCAAATTCTTGCATCCAGCACACCTTACAACAGTGGTAATAAAAGATGCAACCTATGCTTAAAAGAGAAACTGTTCATTATATACAGTCCAGACTTGTCATCCCTCAACAAGCGCAGCGAAATTGTATCAGCATGCCGTCACAGAAGGAAACACCTCCTAGGTAACACATGAGCCAATCACCACGCCCCTACGCCTGCCTGTACCCACCCGCTCTGTGCCCTATATAAACCATGGTATGTGAATGCTTCCATTAAAATCTCCTGATGATTGAGGAAACCCTCATGAAACAGGCCTGTAGAGATGAAATAGTCTTGTGATTTTTTTCCCACACATACATATATATATATATATATATATATATATATATATATATATATATATATATATATATATATATATATATATATATATATATATATATATATATATATATATACATATAATGCGTATATATGCATATATGTGTACATATATGCATGCATATATGTGTGTGTGTGCATGTGTATATACAAAAGTATGTGTTTACATGTGTATATACAGTATATATACATGTATTTACATGTGTCTATATATATATATATATATATATATATATATATATATATATATATATATATATATATATATATATATATATATATATATATATATATATATATATATATATATATATATATATATATATATATATATATATATACTTACACATGTGTATACATGACCAACACATTTATAGACCTGTCTGACAAGCCTGTAAATGTGTTGGTCATGTATGATGTCTTTTTGTTACTTTTGTTCGATATGTGTAATGTTTATTGTTTAAATGTATGGCAGTGAAAATTATTTTCCCCAACGGGGACCAATAAATATAAATATAAATCTATATATATTTGTATGTATGTATATCTCAATCAAAGTTTATTTACAGTACATAGCCCTTTATCACAAAAGTGCTGCACAAATCCCATTGACATCCTGTTGACATCCATACTTACTTACTGTGCATGAGCCACTTTATTTTGTTCAAAACATTATGTAGCATTCAGTACCACACATTTTATACATCAACTGATTTACAACAATACTAGTACATTCTTCATTTCATAAGTTATGTTTTAGTAAAATATGTTGATGTGTTTACTTTGGTTACTCGCTATGGACATTTTTATTTCTATGAACTATTGTCAAAGTATCGGATCGGAGCTGATGCCAAAAAAATCTGATAGGGACCGGAGGCCAAAACTGTTGATGGGGACATCCCAAATGTCACATTTAAGAATGAACGGCTTCACTACAATTATATCCAGCTTCCACTGAAAGCTAATAATTGTCCCAGTTGCAGTATAGACAGAGCTTTTACACTGATAAAACATCTTTAGGCAATGCGCCATTGGCTTCCAAAAGGGGCGGAGCTAGTGCAGCGTGTTGATTGGTGGACGTTATTGTCCTTTATTTAGCATTCCTTTCACTGTGTGGCCACACTATGATGTCATACCATTCACGGAGCTAAGACCCACCACGGTTGACTCTGCACTTGCCCGGGTGTTGACGTGGGTTAAAAAAAGCCTGTGCTCGGGAACCGGAGCAGGCGGATTCTCCACTCAGCAGGTTGTCTTGGAGCAGGACTGGGAGGTACATGTAGATGTGTGTGTGTGTGGGGGGGGGGGGTCAGCACTGCTGTGGTTTGGCATGACTCAGACAGTTTTAGCTTGCAGGCAGGAAGTCTCCATTAGAACCCTCTCATGCTGATTCTTCCCCTGGCTGGGACTGGATTTGGATTGTAAGTCTTTGAGAAGAGGCGAAGATAAGTGTCACTACAGTGTGCTGGGGGGCTTCTGGAGGAGTCTGGTCTCCACAGAATTAAGCAGGATTTGGAAAAAAAAAGGGCCTTTCCACCCAATCAGTGCCTTTTGCTTCACCGGGAAAACTGTTGCATCTCATTTAGGGCTGCACCACACCATTATTTATTGACTCCATTCATCTACCGATTATTCTTGTGATTAAAGGATCAATCTGTCAATGTCAACTGTTTTTCGAGTAGTGATACAACACATTTTACCAATGAATTCCACAAATCATTTTCTTGAATGTAGAAACTTTAAATACATGTTGTTAGGTCGGGGATACAAAAGAAAATACAAAAAAAGTTGCATCCTAGAGATGCCTTTTCACGCGCTTGTGCATTACAGTGTGCTGCTGTGAAGAGTAGAGATGTCCGATAATGGGTTTTTTGCCGATATCCAATATTCCGATATTGTCCAACTCTTAATTACCGATACCGATATCAACCGATACCGATATATATAGTCGTGGAATTAACACATTATTATGCCTAATTTTGTTGTGATGCCCCGCTGGATGCATTAAACAATGTAAGTTATGGAAAAAAATGCCATCATGGCACTGCCATATTTATTATTGAAGTCACAAAGTGCATTATTTTTTGTAACATGCCTCAAAACAGCAGCTTGGAATTTGGGACATGCTCTCCCTGAGAGAGCATGAGGAGGTTGAGGTGGGCGGGCTTGAGGTGAGGGGGGGGGGGTGTATGGGGTAGCGGGGCGTGTATATTGTAGCGTCCCGGAAGAGTTAGTGCTGCAAGGGGTTCTGGGTATTTGTTCTGTTGTGTTTATGTTGTGTTACGGTGCGGATGTTCTCCCGAAATGTGTTTGTCATTCTTGTTTGGTGTGGGTTCACAGTGTGGCGCATATTTGTGACAGTGTTAAAGTTGTTTATACGGCCACCCTCAGTGTGACCTGTATGGCTGTTGACCAAGTATGCCTTGCTTTCACTTGTGTGTGTGAAAAGACGTAGATATTATGTGATTGGGCCGGCATGCAAAAGCAGTGCCTTTAAGGTTTATTGGTGCTCTGTACTTTTCCCTACGGAGGCGTTTTAAAAAGTCATACATTTTACTTTTTGAAACCGATACCGATAATTTCCGATATTACATTTTAAAGCATTTATCGGCCGATAATATCGGCAGCCCGATATTATCGGACATCTCTAGTGAAGAGTCATTCGGAATTTTCAAAGTTCAATCAGTCAAAGTTTATTTATATAGCCCTAAATCACGAGTGTCTCAAAGGGCTGCACAAGCCACAACGATACCCTCGGCTCAGATCCCACATCAGGAAAAAAAGAAAAAACTCAACCCAATGGGATGACAATGAGAAACCTTGGAGGGGACCGCAGATGTCAGTTTAGAGAGCACCTTAAATGGGCTCTTTTTTTTTACACGGGGGCTTCTTAGGGTGTTATGATCAGGGCTTTGTGCTGACAATTCCGATACCGATCGTCCATAAGTGAGATCAGCTGATACCATCACATGTATTACCTGTAGTAGTGTTGTCCGGATACCAATATTTTGGTACCGGTACCAAAATTATTTTGTGACTTTTCGGTACTTTTCTAAATAAAGGGGACCACAAAAATTGCATTATTGCTTTATTTTAACAAAAAATCTTAGGGTACATTAAACATATGTTTCTTATTGCAAGTTTGTCCTTAAATAAAATAGTGAACATACAAGACAACTTCCATCCATCCATTTTCTACCGCTTGTCCCGTTCGGGGTCGCGGGGGTTGCTGGAGCCTATCTCAGCTGCACATGGGCGGAAGGCGGCGTACACCCTGGACAAGTCGTCACCTCATCGCAGGGCCACTTGTCTTTTATTAATAAGTAAACAAACAAAGGCTCCTAATTTAGATTCTGACATATGCAGTAACATATTGTGTCTTTTATCATTCTATTATTTTGTCCAAATTATGAAGGACAAGTGGTAGAAAATAAATTAGAACATGTTAAAAGAGAAAGTAAGCAGATATTAACAGTAAATGAACAAGTAGATTATTATCTACACTTCTGTTAATATGTAATAATCACTTATTCTTCTGTTTGATACTTTACATTAGTTTTGGATGATACCACAAATTTGGGTATCAATCCGATACCAAGTAGTTACAGGATCATACATTGGTCATATTCAAAGTCCTCATGTGTCCAGGGACATATTTCCTGAGTTTATAAACATAATATATATATTTTTTTAAAAACGACAAAAGATTTTGTGATGCTAAAAAATATTGATGTAATCATAGTAGTATCGACTAGATACGGTACGTGCCTGTACTTGATATGACAGTGGATGTCAGGTCTAGATCCACCAATAATGTTTGTTAACATTTTGATGCCGGTGAGCTACGGTGTGTAGTGAAGCATGTTTAGCTATTCTGGTCCTGCAGGGATGATACTTGTAAGAAACATACTTTATTTGTCGCCATGGAGGCGAGGATTAGTCATTTAGAAGTAGCTAAAACACTGCCGACTGGGGCTGGACTTTAGCCGCTAGCTAGCTAGCCATGTCTTAAAGCACCTCTTCCTGAGGGCGTTTCAGTGTTATAACATCACCTTAATTGTTAGTTTTTAAGCCAAAATGCGTCCGTTCTCCCTTTTCTGTCTACACACTGTGTCTGTTTGTAAGTACTCCGTGATTGTGCGCTGCCGAACATGCTCGTCTGCTCGTAAACCAGCAATGACACGAGGTGACAACAACAGGGGCGCGGGGGGATGGGCGGGTGGCGGACCGGTCCTTTTTAGAGGCGGTATAGTACCGAATATGATTCATTAGTATTGCGGTACTATACTAATACCGGTATACCGTACAACCCTAACCTGTAGTGTGAGAGTTATTGGCAATATGACCTGAAAAAGGAACCATAAATGTACCTTACTTTTCAGGAAGTGAAATAGTAGTGGGTCATACTACACGTTTGGGTATCGATCCAATACTATGTACACACAGGAGCCGTATTCGCCATATTAATAATGACATTCATCCATTGGATTTTAAAATATTTAGGATCACTAATAGATTTAGCTTTTTTATTTTCAATCACAATTATAATCAGAAGCAAAACACATGAAGGCATTGGAACAATATCAACTGAATATTTACAGTATTTTGTTATTTTTTTTATTTCATATAATAGTTTAGACCAGGGGTGTCAAACTCATTTTAGATCGGGAGCCATCCATCCATCCATCCATTTCTACCGCTTGTCCCACATGGAGAAAATCTACTCCTAAGTGGGCCAGACTGGTAAAATCACGGCACAATAACTTAAAAATAAAGACAACTTCAGATTGTCTTTGTTGTTTAAAAATAGAACAGGCACATTCTAAAAATGTACAAATCATAATGTTGTTTTTTTAAACTTACATGTTGCGGTTAACAGTATTCTACCTTTATTTTTCGTTATTTATACTTTCTGAATACATTATGTGATAATGTTCATAAGTCAACTCATTGGTGTTCATTTTCAATCTATCAATATAACAAAATAATGAAATTACAGGATGTTATTTATGTAGTTTGCTCATTTTCCTCGACTGGTGCACTAATATGTGGTTTATTTTTTAATTGTTTTATACAGGTAGCATATTCTACAAAGATACAAAGAATTGCTATTGCGACATCTAGTGGACACATTTAAAACAGCAGTTTCTTTCATTCATAAATATCGGCTCATTTTTATACTTAGCAAACTCCTCCCGCTGGCCGTTTGTTTGACACGCCTGGTTTAGACATTAAAGTCAAAATCTGCCTGTGTCGAGGGACTTATTCCTTGAGTTTTTAAACCAACAAAAAACTAAATACAAAATATTGTGTTTATCACTAGTATCAATCATATACCGCTACTGCTCTTGGTATCAACAGCATCGATTTATGGTTTTTCGGTAAGTAGAATCACAGCTGACCTGGACATTGGAAAGTTCTCTTACAGTCTGAGAAGTGTTGTATCCCAAATAGCTGCAATCACGCGTTTCTGGATGACTCGCCTCCATATTTCCAGTGGTTAGCGCCAAGTTACGAAACCGCTTGTTATGAAGCTGGCTGTGGCGCGTTCTTTCTGACATCACTTCCTGTGTGGGCGCGGTTATTCTGGCGTCACTTCCTCTCCGAACTCAGTTTGTCATACTTCCCGTTTTTAGCGGGAGAATCCCGGTATTCAGTGCCTCTCCCGACAACCTCCCGGCAGAGATTTTCTCCCGACAAACTCCCGGTATTCAGCCGGAGCTGGAGGCCACGCCCCCTCCACCTCAATGCGGAGCGGACCTGAGACTGAGTGGGGACAGCCTGTTCTCACGTCCGCTTTCCCACAATATAAACAGCTTGCCTGCCCAATAACGTCATAACATCTAGGGCTTTTAGAGAGTAGAGTGCACAACTGCGCACACAACAAGGAGACGAAGCAGAAGAACGAGGAAATTACAGACATGGCGACGCCGTCGACGAGCAAGATGAAGAAATACGCTTGCAAGTTCCAAAACGAATGGAAACAAGAATTTCAGTTCATCCAGGACAGTTTGAAGGGGAAGGTGTATGTTGCCTAAATAAAATATATATATGTATATATATATATATATATATATATATATATATATATATATATATATATATATATATATATATATATATATATATAGCTAGAATTCACTGAAAGTCAAGTATTTCATACATATATATATATATATATATATATATATATATATATATATATATATATATATATATATATATATATATATATATATATATATATATATATATATGTATATATATGAAATATATATGAAATACTCGAGTTGGTGAATTCTAGCTGTAAATAACCACGCCCCCAACCACGACCAAGACCCAAACCTACCCCCCACCTCCCGATATTGGAGGACTCAAGGTTGGCAAGTATGCAGTTTGTAAACGATCGATGAGTCCATACAAAGCTAAGAGCCTGAGATTCAAGAAATAGACCGCGCACTTACCCGTGTAAAAAATTATCCAAGGAGGGGAACCTTAAACGATGGTTTAGTGTGGCTGTTTAACGAGTTATCCGACTTAATGTAGACATAAACTTAGGTGTGCTGCTCTGACAATAAAGTCCCTTGAATCCTTAAGAGGGCGTGGTGTATTCTAAGACCACAAAATATCACCTTTTGATCCAAGCCACAAAATAAAGTGTTTTGAATTTAGGCTTAACTTGAATAACATAAGTTGGTAGACATTTTTATTTATATTTAAATGAGCAAAGAGGTAATTTGCAGCTGTCGCAGAGAGTGGGAGAAGCAGAACACTTTCTACCAAAAACAAAACAAAAGGTTTTAATTGAATTTGCCTGACTTGTTGGAGTTTATCTCAAATTGCAGCCAGTTTGGTCAACAGATCTTTTTTTTCTTCAATTAAAGCACATTAAAAATGTGCTTTGCTGGCTGTAAGGAACGTGCGATAAGGTGTCTCGCTCTAAAAAGCACATTAGGCGCATAAACATTGATTCAACTTAGTTGAACATTCAGTTTGCTTTCGTAATTGCTGCAAATTGAATTTTTTAAATGAGGTCTTCTCCTTTCTCCAGAGGGAAAAAAAGTGTATAAATTGTGCTTGACATATAGAAATAAACTTTTCATTGAAGGTATTTTCATGTACAGTGTTGCCCCCGCTTCTCCCCAGTCCAATTAGTGCGTCGCTGAATTTAAAGTATTTTCAGTGTATAATGTGGAGAATGCATATATTTTCAAGAGTTCTTTCTTTATCAATAGTCATGTTTAAATCAGCTAGTATTTTTCCATGTGCTAGTAAACTCTGTTTCACCTTGAAGGCGCTGGAATGTTGGGCGTATGATGTACTCCCTTTTTACCTTATCTGTATTATAACAATGAGGCTGTATTCTTTTCTGGGCGGGGTGGGTGCTGTTTTCGTACTAAATAAGCGGACTCTTTCCATTTGTTTTTTAGACCGCTTCTAGATGCTGCTATTAACACACTGTAAGACTGGTTTCATAAAGCTTTAGTAAAACTTGATAATATTCCTATTCTGTCTTGATGGTCCTTCTTACTCAACATATATGTCATCCGAAATAATTTGGGATTGACCAGTGATTTTTATTCCCTGAGTACCCTTTGAAGTTTCAGGTTAAAAATATGTAAATATGTATAGTTTAGGTGTGATGTGGCCCGCGAAAGCCTTGAAATAATTGCGTCAATAAAGTACTTTATATTTTCCTACTATATGCATTCTTTCCATTTTGACAGAAAAATACATGTTTTACAGGCAAATTCAAAACTTTGATTATATTCTAATAATTAGACTTAGACAAACTTAGACTTAGACAAACGTTAATGATCCACCAGGGAAATTGTTCCACACAGTAGCTCAGTTACAAAGGATGGAAAGTGTAAGGATGGAAAGGATAATGCAGGTATAAAGTAGACTAAAAATGTACCGTAGTAGCAATATAACATACATATAATATTTATTTTATATATACAGTATATAATATATACTGATATATTATTATACTAAATTATATTTTTGTATGATATTGTGGCGGGCACTAGGACCATGCTCACACTCAGCAGAATGGGTGTGGTTTTATGTACCTTCTTGGGCACACTATAAAAGTGCATATTGTGTTTTATTGTGTATTCTTATGTTGGCAGTCTTACAATAAAGACCTCAAAGAAACAACGCTGTGTTTCTTGCATTTGCCACATTGGTGACCCCGACAATGTTTCACGCAGAAGAGGAAGCTGTGTCTTCATCGGCCATGTCGCCCCAACTCCAGCAACCTGCATCCCCCGCGGGGACAAAGCTTCCGGAGTTCTGGCAGAGCGACCCGGCATCATGGTTCCAGCACATCGAGGCACTTTTCCACCTGCGAGGAATCGCCGGCGACGACTCCCGGTATTACCTGGTCGTAACAGCCCTCGACCAGGCGACCACTCGCCGCGCCATGCAGCTGTTGCGAACGCCTCCACAGCGCGGCAAGTACGCTGCACTCAAGAATCTTCTGCTTCGGAGATTTACTCTAACTGACGCTGAGAGGGCAGATAGACTTCTTTCCCTGCCCGGTTTGGGCGATAGCACCGCCTTGGATTTAATGGACAGTATGCTGTCGCTGCTGGGCTCCGAGGAGGGCGGGTTCATTTTCCCGCATCTTTTCTTGCGGCAGCTACCACCTGCGGCCCGTGCGGCGTTGGCTAACTCCGCTTCTCTGGCCTCCGGCGACTACCGGGGCTTGGCTGAAGAAGCTGACCGGGTGCTTCTGGCTTCCAGACGGTTTGCCGTGCAGAGCGTAGAAGCGCCCCCCTTGCAGACGATGGAGAACGCGGACCCAGCGGTAGTGGCGGGAGTCGCGACCCGGAAAAGGCGCGAAGCGAGCCAGTGCTTCTTCCATCAACGTTTTGGCGCCAAAGCTCGACGGTGTGTCCCTCCATGCTCCTTCACGGCCCCGGGAAACTCCAACGCCAGCGTTCAGTAGCAGCTGTGGGCGCCGGCGAAGCAAGCGAGCTGCTCTTCATCGCTGACTCGTCGTCAAGGAGACGTTTCCTGGTGGACTCCGGTTCGCAAGTCAGCCTGTTACCTGCCACGGACGCGGACAGGGCGACAGGTGGCTGCGGGCCGCTGCTGAATGCTGCCAACGGCTCGTCGATCGACACTTTTGGCTCCAGGTTGGTGACTGTGTGCTTTCATGGACGCAAATTCCAGTGGGACTTTATCATCGCCGCCATCACAGTTCCCATTATTGGCCCGGATTTTCTGTGTGCTAATGGACTGCTTGTTGATGTTGCTAACCGCCGATTGATTGATGCTGTGTCTTTTTCAACTTTTACATGTAAGGCGGGGGGACTTGGACCGTTAACACACGCTAATTATTTGGTATCTGGTGACGTTTTTCAGCGTTTGCTGGCGGATTTTCCGTCATTAATCACTCCCGCTTTTTCCACCGCGGACACTAAGCACGGTGTCGAACATTTCATTCCCACGGTGGGCCCGCCAGTTTTTGCACGCGCGCGCCGTCTTGACGCGGCTAAATCGACCATTGCTAAAGAGGAGTTTGCTACTATGGAGCGTTTAGGCATCGTTAGGCGTTCTAATAGCCCGTGGGCCTCGCCCTTGCACATGGTGCCCAAGTCAGACGGTTCCTGGCGGCCTTGTGGGGATTTTCGCCGCCTTAACAACATCACAACGCACGATCGCTACCCTATTCCGCACATCCAGGACTTTTCGGCGCGCCTGGCTGGCGCCGCCATTTTCTCGAAGGTAGACTTAGTTCATGGTTATCACCAGGTGCCGGTGCGTGCCGAGGACGTGCCCAAGACCACAGTAATAACCCCGTTTGGGCTTTTTGAGTTCCTGCGTATGCCTTTTGGCCTGAAGGGGGCAGCACAAACCTTTCAGAGATTAATGGACTCAGTTTTGCGCGGCCTCAATTTTGTGTTTGTTTATCTGGACGACATTTTGGTGGCGAGTCCTTCAGCCGAGGAGCACCAGTCACACTTAACACAGGTGTTCACACGTCTTGACGAGCACGGCCTGATCGTCGATCCTTCTAAATGTCAGTTTGGGCTGTCAGAGATTGATTTTTTAGGTCACCGTATTTCGTCGCTGGGTGCGATCCCTTTGCCTTCAAAAGTGCAAGTGGTGGCAGATTTTCCTCGCCCCTCCACTGTCAAAGCTCTGCAGGAATTTTTGGGCATGATTAATTTTTATAATCGGTTCCTTCCTCGCGCTGCCCACCTCCTGCAGCCTCTTTATGGTGCCCTACGGAACACAAAGGCAAGCGATTCCCTCGAATGGTCTCCTCAGCGAGTCCAAGTTTTTCATAGGGCTAAATCCGCGCTCGCAGGGGCTGCTCTCCTCGCCCACCCTGTTTCCGCGGCGCCCGTGGCTTTGACAACGGACGCGTCTGATGTCGCCGTGGGCGCTGTGGTGGAGCAGCGGGTGGCGAATGTATGGCAGCCCCTCGCGTTCTTCAGTCGTAAACTGCGAGATAACGAGCGGAAGTGCAGTGTATTTGACCGAGAGTTGTTGGCACTGTATCTTGCAACACGCCATTTTCGTTTTCTGTTGGAAGGTCGGTCCTTCACGGCTTTTGTTGACCACAAACCCCTGACGTTTGCCATGTCAAAGGTCACAGAGCCTTGGTCAGCCCGTCAGCAGCGTCACTTGTCGGCCATCTCAGAGTTCACTACGGACATTCAGCATGTGGCCGGTAAGGCCAACCCTGTGGCTGACTGTCTCTCACGCGTCCTCGTGTGTCCCGTGCAGCTCGGTTTAGATTTTTCGGGAATGGCCGCTGACCAGCCCGACGACCCCTACATCCGCGCACTCAAAACTGACGGTACAGCGCTAGTGCTCGAGGAGGTGGTAGTTCAGGATGGCGGTCCCGCCCTCCTCTGCGATGTTTCCACTGGCCGCCCTCGGCCGGTTGTCCCGGTAGACTGGCGCCGCCGGGTTTTTGACGCAATACACTCCCTGTCGCACCCTGGCGTTCGGGCTTCCGTCAAGTTGGTTGGTGCCAAGTTTGTTTGGCCTGGCCTTAGGAAGGATGTTAGGCAGTGGGCAGCCGCATGCGTGGCATGTCAGCGCGCCAAGGTCCACGGCACACAAAGGCGGCCCTCGAACCATTTATGATTCCGGTCAGGCGGTTTGACCACGTGCATGTAGACTTAGTTGGCCCCCTCCCTCCGTCGCAGGGTTATACACATTTGCTAACGATGGTAGATCGCACCACCAGATGGCCGGAAGCAGTTCCTCTTTCCTCCGCTGCCTCGGTAGACGTTGCTCGCGCGTTTCTGTCAGCCTGGGTTGCGCGTTTTGGCACGCCGTCTGATATCACCTCGGACAGGGGATCCCAGTTTGTGTCGGAGCTTTGGTCAGCGTTGGCCCAGTCCTTGGGTGTGCAGGTGCACCGTACTACAGCCTACCATCCCCAAGCTAACGGCTTACGTGACCGTTTTCACCGGTCGCTTAAGGCGGCTTTGTGTGCGGCGCTCGTTGATAGCAATTGGATTGACCGTTTACCTTGGGTTATGCTCGGGTTGGGCTCAGCCCCTAAAGAGGATCTTGCAGCGGCCCCCGGTGAATTGGTGTTCGGTCAGCCACTACGCGTTCCGGGGGAATTTTTACCTGAGGGTGGTACCCCGCGACCGTTTCCCTTTTTGTCGAGGGGGTCCTTGGCTCCCGGCCCGATTCACCACTGTTTCCCTAAGTCGTTTGTGCCATCGGAGCTTAAATCTGCCCGTTTTGTCTTCGTACGTCACGACGCCCACCGTTCGCCCCTCCAACCGCCTTACGATGGCCCATTTAGGGTGCTGGAACGCGGTCCTAAAAACTTTGTGCTGGATATGGGGGGCGCAGGGAATTCGTTTCTCTGGACAGACTTAAACCGGCGCATTGTGTTGCAGGTGAAGAGATACTGCCAGGCCAAGTCCCCCGCCGAGGTCGCCCCCCAAAATCTGTTCGGGTTGAATGTCTTTCGTCTCTCCCGGACCCTGATGTTTGTTCTGCTCCACAAGGCACACCCGCTTCGCGGGATGGACATTGTAGCCGTTACAGCAGGCGAGTGAGGCCCCCTGACAGGTTTTCTTTTTCCCCATAACTTGCTGTCTGGGTGTTCGGGGGGGGGGGGGGGGGGGGGGGGGCTGTGTGGCGGGCACTAGGACCATGCTCACACTCAGCAGAATGGGTGTGGTTTTATGTACCTTCTTGGGCACACTATAAAAGTGCATATTGTGTTTTATTGTGTATTCTTATGTTGGCAGTCTTACAATAAAGACCTCAAAGAAACAACGCTGTGTTTCTTGCATTTGCCACAATATATACAATATATAACAAATCCCAATTACCATGTAATAATAATAATAATAATACAAAAAATGTAATACTATCACACATTTCAGACTTGTTGTTAAAATCTAAATAATAATAATAAATATCTTGTTTGACTTCAAATTTCACAGCAAATTATCCATCAAGTTGTAAATATTACAAAAGGTTTTATGGTTAAAAAAAAAAACTGTCAGCTCAGTTGCCAGAAGTTTACCATAAAAAAATATATATACTATCGTTTTTCAATTTACTGTAAAAAAATAAATAAAAACACAGTAAATTTTGTGGTAAAATTGTGGCGACTAACCTGACGTTTTTTTACTGCAATATATAAAGATTATTTTACAGTGTAAGTAAAAAATTATAGTAATCAAATGCATGCTGAATATTTATAAATTATTCACGGTTTCAAACGGCCCTCTGAGGGCAGCCATAACTGCGACGTGGCCCTCAGTGAAAACGAGTTTGACGCCCCTAGTTTCGGGTGTGTGGAGTGTTTTAAGAGTATTAAGTGTGTGAAGGCCTTCTTAAGACTTTAAATACAAATGATATTCGTAAAAAATTGTGAAAAACAGAAGGTAGGGGAAGTCTTGAACGTAACCCTGGCGATAGCAGAGAGAACACTGTCTTAGCATCGAGTGTGCACACACTATGGACATGAGCCTCCTACTGGCCAACTGCTGAGGCTGCACATATTGTCTATGTCGGGGGTCGGCAACCCGCGGCTCTCAGGTGCTTTTTCAAAAATGTATGAAAAATGGAAAAATATATTTTCTGTTTTAATATGGTTTCTGTAGGAGGACAAACATGACACAAACCTCCCTAAATGTTAGAAATCACACTGTTTGTATTAAATATGCTTCAGTGGTTAGAGACTATTTGGGGAGCGCCGTTTTGTCCTACTAATTTTGGCGGTCATTGAACTCACCGTAGTTTGTTTACACGTACAATTTTCTCCGACTTTCTAAGACGTGTTTTATACCATTCCTTTTTTGTCTCATTTTGTCCACCAAACATTTGGCGCGGCGCCGCTGCTGCCCACTGCTCCCCAAGGGGATGGGTCAAATGCAGAGGACACATTTCACCACACCTAGTGTGTGTGTGTGACAATCATTGGTACTTTAACTTTAACTTTAACTTTATGCTGTGCGTTAATGCACAAAGGTGAACTTTGGTCACTGCAGTTCTGCAAGATAATCGATGCTAACATGCTATTTAGGCTAGCTGTATGTACATATTGCATCATTATGCCTCATTTGTAGGTATATTTGAACTCATTTAATTTCCTTTAAGTCCTCTTAATTCAATTTATATTTGCATGTCTCATGACATTTCTGATAGTTGTTTGTGTGTCATGTTGTTCCAGACCACAGCGAACATTACCCAGCTTGCAAAGATTGTAATAAATCCATTAGAAGACAGCCTACCGTTTCCTTTAAGATGGACACACACATCTACAAACGTTTGTATACCTTTGGCCATTAAAAGCCAGTAATTTCCAGGAGTTATCTCACCCTCTAAGAAGCCTCCATTTTACTAATGTTTTCGAGTGTTGTAAAAATGTGTTGAATAAATAATAGATTTCAACATTTCTGTCAACGAAGATTTGCTTGAGCCTGCGACACAGTCATTTTGATAATAGGCTATTATAGCTAATATAGACATGTCATGCGTTGCCTTCATAATAAGACTTATAGAAGGCTTTTAATTTTTTGTGGCACCAGACAGATTTTTTTTTTTTTTTTGGATTTTCGGTCCAACATTTTTGGGTTGCCGTCCCCTGGTCTATGTTGTTGTTGTTGACAGAAGTACCGTTCATAGAAATCTATGCAACCAACTGTCGCACGTCAACAAGCATCTTTACTACGCGGTGACAGCATTTAAATAAAAACACAAATATTTTGAAATTTAGGGCAGACAATAGATATATGATTTATGTGAATATGATTTAATGGATAGGAATGTCTGATGCTGGATGTCAATAAAAAATTTTTTTTTAAAATTATAAAAAGAGCGGCGCCATTTCAACATACAGCTACTGTAGTAAAGCAACGAAAAAACAACATATTTGTGTTGTAGAATATTGGTTGGGAAATGACCAAAATTCAATGGTCAAATCACCTTAGGAACCCAACATTGATTAAACGTTGTCAAAAAGCATGTTGTTTCAACGTTATGTTTGAGTTGCTCAACATCAGGACCTAATTCAACAAGTTCTCAACCTTGTTTTAATGTCTTATGCCTGCTGGGTAATTATGTTGTGCTCAAATAAATAAACTAAATAATAGTAAATGTGTTTTTCAACTAAACAGTAAATAAAATCATAGCGCAACTGAAAATATAGCTTCGCTTTAGTCATAATTTGTGCGCTTAAACATCTGTGACTTCAGCTGTGGACTTGTTTTGTTTGTTTGATATTGTCATTACTGCCACAAGTGGTGAAAAAGTGTATTACAACTAGGCACAGACCACAGCTAAAAAACAGGTCTTTTTTAGTGGCTCAACAATGGAAAGAAAGACTGGACGAAAGGTAATTCTTAGCGAGCAGCTAGTTTGTGTTGGAATGTTTGGATTTTTTTTTTCCACCTCGAGAGGAACCAGATTTGGGTATCTGGTCAGAATGCCCCCCGGACGCCTCCCTGGCGAGGTGTTTTGGGCATGCCCAACTGGTAGGAGGCCACTGGCCATGTTTTCTAGCTGGCCTGGGAATGCCTCGGGATACCCCGGGAAGAGCTGGGAGTGAGGGAAGTCGGGCTCCTCTGCTTAGGCTACAGCCCCCGCGACCGGACTTCGGATAAGCGGAAGAATATGGATGGATAGATGTTTGGATTAGAAAAATATATTGTTCTGTAGCATGATACATAAGCAGAGGAGAGATAATCCTATCATTGAAAAAAAAAAAATATATATATATATATATATATATATATATATATATATATATATATATATATATATATATATATATATAGAGGTTAAAAACGTAAATTTAAAACATAATTTTATACAAGATATATAAAATCAGTTATATAAACTCTCAGCTCTGTTTGAGGGACCTTGGCCTGGAAAATGTTGTAGTCCCTTGATTTAGTGATTAGTGATAACTAGCTCAGATGGCGATTATTGTAACGGGAAATCCCTAAATGTGTGTCCCTTAATTTATGTTGGACATCTTGGACGTGGACGGGAGTTTTTCTTGTTGGGGTTTGAACGCGCCAGTGAACATTAACATGTTTTGTTACCTGACATGAACTTGTTGAAGTGTGGCCGTGGAGATTTTCAAGGTGAGGACGTCTCAATCATCAGACAATTTGCGGGCGGGAGAATAGACAACAGTCAATGACGTTTTACAGGAGAGATGTGTTCAAGGTTTAGAGAGGCCTGGGAAAATTTAGCTTTTGTAGATGTTATCGAAAGAAGCTTCAGCTCAGAAAAGTTGTTTTATCTTAAAATATATATGTAGTGTTCCCTCGTTTAACGCTGGGGTTACGTTCCATATAAGTGAAATCCATGTAGTAGAAGTTGATTTTTTTTTTCTCGTTCATGTGTTTTCATTCATTAGATATATTTTTTGTTTACATTGTTTTTTCATTTACAGGATGTTTTTTGTTTCCATTTACTGTGCATGTTTTTTTGTTTGCAGGTTGTTTTTTTATTATTATTTTTTTCCGTTTTTTAATGTTTTCGTTCAATATATTTTCTTTTTGTTTACATTACGTTTTGTCATTTACAGGATGCTTTTTTTTCATTTACTGTGCATGTTTTTTCATTTACAGGTTGTTTTTTTTTATTTTTATTTTTTCAGTTTTTTTATATTTTTTTGTTCAATATATTTTAATTTTGTTTACATTGTTTTTTCATTTACAGGATTTTTTTTTTTCATTTACTGTGCATGTTTTTTCGTTTGCAAGTTGTTGTTTTTTATTTTTTTCGTTTTTTATATGTTTTCGTTCAATATATATATATTTTTGTTTACATTGTGTGTTTTCATTTACAGGATGTTTTTTTTCATTTACTGTGCATGTTTTTTCGTTTTCAGTTGTTTTTTTAATTTTAATTTTTTTATATTTTTATATTTTTATTTTTTCAGTTTTTTATATTTTTTGTTCAATAGATTTTATTTTTGTTTACATTGTTTTTTCATTTACAGGATGTTTTTTTTTCATTTACTGTGCATGTTTTTTCGTTTGCAAGTTTTTTATTTTTGTTTTTTATTTTTTGTTTTTTTATATTTTTTGTTCAATATATTTTATTTTTGTTTACATTGTTTTTTCATTTACAGGATTTTTTTTTTTCATTTACTGTGCATGTTTTTTCGTTTGCAAGTTTTTTTTTTTTGTTTTTTTTCCTTTTTTATATGTTTTCGTTCAATTTTTTTTGTTTTGTTTACATTATGTGTTTCCATTTACAGGATGTTCTTTTTTTCATTGTTTTTTTGTTTTCGGTTGTTTTTTTTATTTATATGTTTTTTTTATTTACAGTGCTGTACAGTATATACTCGCGTCAAACAATTTAGTAAATTAGGCAAACTGAACGCATTCTGTACTGTACAGGACACATGGCATGGAGAAGATTGACAATGGTCTACAGTCCCTCTGCGAATCAGGACGCAAAACACAATGCACATTCATACGCTGTAAAAAAAAAAAAAAAGCATGCAACACTGTAAAAAAATTACACACACACACACACACGAAATCTACCGCGTAAAGTGAACCGTGTTGTAGCGAGGGAACACTGTATATACTTAATTTTCCCTAAATTTATCAAAACGTCACCGTGGAGTTATTGAGTCTGTTTTTTTAGCTGATTGGAGAGCTAGCTTCCGCAGCTAGTGGGTCAATGACGATGACTTCTGTTTTGTTTGATCAGCCGTTTTACTGCCGTGTTACAGACACCGTTTGGAAAAAATCAAGGTATGTAAATAAACATTTACAAAATCTTTCTGTGCAAATAAATCATGTCACAACGTATATATCTGCAGCTCATAATCCTAATATATGGAAAAACATGTTTTCCTTCGAAAATAGTGGGTGCGGCTCATATACCGATGCACTCTGTAGTCTGGAAAATACAATAATAGGGTAATTATGTTGTGCTCAAATAAATAAACAAAATGTTAGTGAATGTGTTTTTATACTGAACTGTAAATAAAATCATAGTGCAACTAAAAATACAGCTTCGCTTTAGTCATAATTTGTGCGCTTAAACGTCTGTGACTGTAGCGCCAGACTTCTTTTGTTTGTTTGATATTGTCATTACTGCCACAAGTGGTGGAAAAGTGTATTACAACTGGGTACCACTGCGGCCCATGCAGACCACAGCTGAGAAACAGGTCTTTTTTAGTGGCTCAACAATGGAAAGAGACTGGACGGAACCTAGTTATTAGCGAGCAGCTAGTTTATGTTTGCATTTACTTTATTTTTTGTAAATTTACCAAAACATCATCGTGGAGTTATTGAGTCTGTTTAGCTGATTGGAGAGCTAACTTCTGCAGCCAGTGGGTCCATTAAGATGACTTCTGTTTTGTTTGATCAGCCGTTTTACTGCCGCGTTACAGACACCGTTTGGAAACAATTAAGGTATGTAAATAAATATTTTAAAAATATTTCTGTGTAAGTAACTAATTTCACAATGTATAGATCTGCAATTCATAGTCTGGTGCGGCTAACATATGGAAAATAAATGTTTTCAAAAAATTTAGTGGGCGCTTTATAGTAAGGAAAATAAAATAAAAACTTCACTTTTTGAAGAGCTCAATAATAATATGAAGGAAAGCAAGACAATAAAAGAATACTCCAAAACTGACCATTATAATGCGAATGAAGCTGCTGTTGCACTGAGACGTCATCGTGCACGTGTACCTAATGAAGTGCTCTGCTAGTGAGTGGATATGCGGCCGTTTGCAGAAGGTCCCCGGGAGACCACTCAAAGCTCCCTGGGATTTGCGCGCCGTTGCAACAAAAAGTCACCCCATGATTGAATTTTCAAATCGGCCTGTGTGTTAATTACGCTTCTTTTTTTTTGTTTTGGGTTAAAACTCTCCCGATTCATTAATTGCTGTATAATTGATCAATGTCACCAGGGTTAATGAATTACCCATGATGCCCTGCTGGGGGACTGTTCCTTCGCTCCCTTGCATACATGAGGAGAAAAGAAAAGAAGTTAATTTCATAATAAGAGCAAGTGGGCGATGTCGCAAGAAGCCCAGAGTGTTAATCCTATTATCCCGCACGCGTGTCAACACACTCGCACAAACAATCCTCCATCTTTGGATTCAGCCTCCAGTCTAACCCACCAACAAAGGGGGTTGATATCATCAAATAAGGGGGGTCTATACCGTAGGCGCCGATCCCACCCACGTGGGATTGGTGGCAACTTTCAATCTTTAAAACCATTTTTGAAAAATCAATCTTGTTGTTGGTAATTTTGTGACGAGTTTGGTCCGTTTTACATAATAAAAAAAGTCACAATTCATATAGTCTATAATTGACAAACCTTAACCAATGTGCCCGATAATGAACTGATGACGCAATCATCTAGACTTTGTACTCACACACCAGCGAATGAAGCGCATACTTACTCAACGGCCACACATGTCACACTAAGGGTGGAAGTATGAACAACGCCAACACTGTCATAAACATGTGCCATATAGTGGAGCCACACTAAACAACGATGACAAACACATTTTCGAAGAATATTTGCACCGCAACACAACATAAACACTACAGAACACATTTCCAGAATTCACTGCAGCACCAACTCTTCCGGGAAGCTACAATGTAAACAAACACCATTGGTGGAACTACACCTAACATCCACTGTAATGATACCACGTACAAAAGCGTATCTAGTCGATACTACTATGATTACATTGACATTTTTTGACATCACAAAATCTTATATTATATTTATAAACTCGGGAAATATGTCCTTGGACACATGAGGACTTTGAATATGACCAATGTATGATCCTGTAACTACTTGGTATCGGATCGATACCCAAATTTGTGGTATCATCCAAAACTAATGTAAAGTATCAAACAACAGAAGAATAAGTGATTATTACATTTTAACAGAAGTGTAGATAGAACATGTTAAAAGACAAAGTATAAGCAGATATAAGTAAATTAATAGTTCCTTTTCTACCACTTGTCCTTTATAATTTTGACAAAATAATAGATTGCAAAATGACACAATATATCACTGCATATGTCAGCAGACTAATTAGGAGTCTTTGTTTGTTTACCTACTACTAAAAGACAAGTTGTTTTGTATGTTCACTATTTTATTTAAGGGCAACATTGCAATAATAACATATGTTTAAAATACCCCAAGATTTTTTTGTTAAAATAAAGCCAATAATGACATTTTTTGTGGTCACCTTTATTTAGAAAAGTACCGAAAAACTTTTGGTACCGTTATCGGTACCAAAATATTGGTTATCGGGACAACACTACACACACACGAGCACCCACTGGCAGAAATGTAGATCGCCGCCTATGGACTCTATACCATCAATAAGGGGGGTCAATATCACTAATAAGGGGGTCTATACCATCATATAAGGGGGTCTATACCACCAATAAGGGGGGTCAATATCACTAATAAGGGGGTTTATACCACCATATAAGGGGGTCTATAACACCAATAAGGGGGGTCAATATCACTAATAAGGGGGTTTATACCACCATATAAGGGGGTCTATAACACCAATAAGGGGGGTCAATGTCACTAATAAGGGGGTTTATACCACCATATAAGGGGGGTCTATAACACCAATAAGGGGGGTCGATATCACCATATAAGGGGGGTCTATACCACCATATAAGGGGCCGTTTGTTCCCGAGCCAGCATGTCAGGAGGCCTCTCCGAAGACATCAAACAAACACTCACTTTCTACCTGAATATTTTTTAATATTTGCATCACCCGTATACCCCCCACCCCCTCTCCCCCTCCTCATCCCCCAACACCGTAATGAGCCAGCTCTGCCCGAGGGCTTCCGAGCAGGAGGAGGATGTTTTCAACTTCCCTCGTGTGAATTAAAAAGCTGATTCCTCATTAAAGGCAGTGTGTGTGTGTGTGTGTGTGTGTGTGTGTGTGTGTGTGTGTGTGTGTGTGTGTGTGTGTGTGTGTGTGTGTGTGTGTGTGTGTGTGTGTGTGTGTGTGTGTGTTTGGCAAGCACACATGAAAGGCGAACAAAAGCATGTGAGAGGTTTTACATTTTGGGGGAGTTTTTGTGTGATATGGACATAAAAAATGTTTTTATTATAAATATTCCTGATTAATCATCAAACATTTTTTGATTATCCATGCCGGAAAGCGACCCATTGGTCCACTCGGTTACTCCTTTAGTGCAACTCTTATTATTATCATTGTCATTATGGGTAACAATTGCCATCTTGTAATTATCAAAGCATTACATCATCATTACCAGCAGCCTGTGGTGTGTTCGAGTGCAGGAAAATGCCACATTTTTGAGTGCACACGGAGTGGGATTTTAATGTCAGTTCCAGCTCCTTTAAAGTGCATGTATGAAGTAATATTTCACCTGAGGCGGTGACATAGTAAAGTCACTTGTGTTATGAAACAATTGTCACAGTGCGTGAACCATGAGGCGAAAAAAAAAAAAAAAGAAAAAAAAAAAGTGGTCTTTTTTCCGCCACTTTTGAAGTCTTTTTAATGAGTTTCCGTGTGATGTGTGACATGTGACTTTGTCCGACTTGAGACGCGTCCTTACCAAACAAGCAGTTCCGTTGAGGAGCAGCAGGATGAAGCGGCGGTCGGGGCGCATCGTTCCGCCGCGTCAAAAAAAAAAAGCCACAACTCGCCCACCCTCGCCCCCAACTTCCCTAATTAAGAAACAACAACAACAACAACAACAAAAATACTACAGCAAAAAAAAAAAAATAACCATAAACTCCCGCGTCTTCTTCAGGAACGCCTTCTTCCGCCTCCCACCAGCGAGCCCTCCCGCGCGGCGTGCGGTCCCATGTCCGATTCCGGGGCCACCTGGGCTTCCTCCCTCCTCCGCCTTCTTGTCCTTGTTTGGGGGGGAAAGTCAAATCACCTGCGTGGGGGTGAATTCCGTGAGTGGCGAGTTATCATCCATGCAGGAGTTCAGGCCAGATGCCATTAGGGTCTACACACGCGTGCTCCCAGGTAAGATGGAGCTGTAGCCTCCTGCTCGGACTCAACACTGCCGAGCTTGAGAGGAGCCAGCTCACGTTTTAACAACTCTCCCCCTCCCTCCCTCTGTCTCTCCCTCTCTCTCTCATCTTCTCTGGTCTCATTTCTCTCCACTCCTCTCATCCTCCCTCCCCCTTTTCATCTCTCTCTCTCTCTCTCTCGCTCTCTCTCTCTCTCTCTCTCTCTCTCTCTCTCTCTCTCTCTCTCTCTCTCGTTCACCTACTTTCTCACGTTCATTCCAAATGCAACACAAGGCACAATGTCTGCGCTCCCTTTTCAAACATTTGTGACGCCTCTAATCCAGCTGGTGGCATCCATGTGGTTAAATGTAATGACCCTCATCAAATGTGACCAAAATGTGAAGTATAGACCGAATGCTGTGGAAGTACAACAATAGAACCCTCCGTTTGCAAACTTTTTTAAATTGTGCCAACTATGCCTCGCTGATGTTGTTGTGGCGTGTGCAGCCCTTTGATTGATTGATTGATTGATTGAGACTTTTATTAGTAGGTTGCACAGTGAAGTACATATTCCGTACAATTGACCACTAAATGGTAACACCCGAATAAGTTTTTCAACTTGTTTAAGTCGGGGTCCACTTAAATTGATTCATGATAGAGATATATATTATCATATATACTATCATCATAATACAGTCATCACACAAGATAATCACATTGAATTATTTACATTATTTACAATCAGGGGTGTGGAGGGGGGGGGGGTATGGACATCAAGTAGTGGACATAGAGAGAGAGAGAGAGAGAGAGATCAGAAGGCATAAGAAAAAGAAAAAGTATCTGCATTTGATTGTTTACATTTGATTATTAGCAATCCGGGGAGGGTGTTAGTTTAGGGTTGTAGCTGCCTGGAGGTGAACTTTTATTGCGGTTTTGAAGGAGGATAGAGATGCCCTTTCTTTTATACCTGTTGGGAGCGCATTCCACATTGATGTGGCATAGAAAGAGAATGAGTTAAGACCTTTGTTAGTTCGGAATCTGGGTTTAACGTGGTTAGTGGAGCACCCCCTGGTGTTGTGGTTATGGCGGTCATTTACGTTAAGGAAGTAGTTTGACATGTACTTCGGTATCAGGGAGGTGTAGCGGATTTTATAGACTAGGCTCAGTGCAAGTTGTTTAACTCTGTCCTCCACCTTGAGCCAGCCCACTTTAGAGAAGTGGGTAGGAGTGAGGTGGGATCTGGGGTGGAGGTCTAGAAGTAACCTGACTAGCTTGTTCTGAGATGTTTGGAGTTTAGATTTGAGGGTTTTGGAGGTGCTAGGGTACCAGGAGGTGCATGCGTAATCGAAAAAGGGTTGAATGAGAGTTCCCGCCAGAATCCTCAAGGTGCTTTTGTTGACCAGAGAGGAAATTCTGTAGAGAAATCTCGTTCGTTGGTTAACCTTTTTGATTACCTTGGTTGCCATTTTGTCACAGGAAAGGTTAGCCTCTAGAATGGAACCTAGGTAGGTGACCTCATCTTTCCTGGTGATGACACTGTCACCTACTTTTATGGTGAAGTCATTGACTTTCTTAAGGTTGATGTGGGACCCAAACAGGATGGATTCTGTTTTACCCAAGTGGATGGATAGCTTTGAGACATTTTTGATTAAATGCCTACTGAAATGAATTTTTTTTATTCAAACGGGGATAGCAGATCCATTCTATGTGTCATACTCGATCATTTCGCGATATTGCCATATTTTTGCTGAAAGGATTTAGTAGAGAACATCGACGATAAAGTTTTGGTCGCTGATAAAAAAAAAAGCCTCGCCTGTACCGGAAGTAGCGTGACGTAGCAGGTTGAAAGGCTCCTCACATTTCCCCATTGTTTACACCAGCAGCGAGAGCGATTCGGACCGAGAAAGCGACGATTACCCCATTAATTTGAGCGAGGATGAAAGATTTGTGGATGAGGAACATGAGAGTGAAGGACTAGAGTGCATTGCAGGACGTATCTTTTTTCGCTCTGACCGTAACTTAGGTACAAGGGTTCATTGGATTACACACTTTGTCCTTTTTCTATTGTGGATCACGGACTTGTATTTTAAACCACCTCGGATACTATATCCTGTTGAAAATGAGAGTCGAGAACGCGAAATGGGAATTCACAGTGACTTTTATCTCCACGACAATATATCGGCGAAGCTCTTTAGCTACGGAGCTAACGTGATAGCATCGGGCTTAACTGCAGATAGAAACAAAAGAAATAAACCCCTGACTGGAAGGATAGACAGAAAATCAACAATACTATTAAACCATGAACCTGTAACTACACGGTTAATGCTTTCCAGCCTGGCAAAGCTTAACAATGCTGTTGCTAACGACACCAATGAAGCTAACTTAGCTACGGGACCACACAGAGCTATGCTAAAAACATTAGCTATCCACCTACGCCAGCCAGCCCTCATCTGCTCATCAACACCCGTGCTCACCTGCGTTCCAGCGATCGACAGAGCGACGAAGGACTTCACCCGATCATCGATGCGGTCGGCGGCTAGCGTTGGATAGCGCGTCTGCTATCCATCTCAAAGTCCTCCTGGTTGTGTTGCTGCAGCCATCCGCTAATACACGGATCCCACCTACAGCTTTCTTCTTTGCAGTCTTCATTGTTCATTAAACAAATTGCAAAAGATTCACCAACACAGATGTCCAGGATACTGTGGAATTTTGAGATGAAAACAGAGCTTTTTGTATTGGATCCAATGGGGTCCGAATACTTCCGTTCACTACGTGACGTCACGCGCAAACCTCATCATACCGAGACGTTTTCAACCGGAAGTTTCACGGGAAATTTAAAATTGCACTTTATAAGTTAACCCGGCCGTATTGGCATGTGTTACAATGTTAAGATTTCATCATTGATATATAAACTATCAGACTGCGTGGTCGGTAGTAGTGGGTTTCAGTAGGCCTTTAACCCTTGTGTGGTGTTCGCCGTAGTGATGGGTTGATGAGTTGTCATGAAGCGTTTCGACACATTGCAAAACTGTATTGATACTGTGTCGATACTGTGTCACTAAATCCTGACATCTGCTGGACATTAAAAATCCCTACAGGCAACCTATGGACCGACTCAACTGACACTGATTTTATGACCTAGTATATACAATAATATAAACCAAGTCATTGTATTTCACTTATATTTTCATTTAAATACAAATATATTTTAATCTTTTTTAGATACAGTCAATAAATGTGAACATGTATCATAGCATGGAAATCTAAGAGAACGTGTTGTGAATGAGGATGCTTGTGGACTGGGATTTTTATTTTTTATTTTATTTTTTTACACATTTTTATTAAAAAAAAACAGTTTTTCCAAAGTATTCCATTTAAGACGATTTCTCTTAGTTATTATTTCTCCGGCTGTAGAAAAGACCCGCTCACAGGGCACAGAGGAGGCGTCAGTGCGACACAGTTCGCGTATCGGTCACGTGACCGAAACAGCTCATGATCGGTCACGTGACTTTCTAAAAGCGGTACGCGCACCGACACAGGGTTTTGCTCTATGAGCTCGACGCATGCGCCGATGCATCGGTGTCGCCGCACCCATCACTAGTGTTCGGGTCTGCGGGACCCGTTTTAATTTTTTATTAAAAGAAAAATGATACAATTAATTAATTTTTCAAACTGATAATCACTGACTTTGGCTCATTTTCTGTGAAGAACATTGTGGAGGTCTCGCGCCTCCAGGTTCCTTGGTTTTTGATTGATTGGTTGAAACTTTTATTAGTAGATTGCACAGTGAAGCACATATTCCGTACAATTGACCACTAAATGGTAACACCCGAATTAGAGATGTCCAATATTAGCGGCCGATAAATGCTTTAAAATGTAATATCGGGAAATATCGGTATCGTTTTTTTTATTATCGGTATCAGGTTTAGTACACCGACCCAAAAAACCTCCCTCCCCCAAATTAGGCATAATGTGTTAATTCCACGACTGTATATATCAGTATCGGTTGATATCGGTATCGGTAATTAAAGAGTTGAACAATATCGGAATATCGGATATCGGCAAAAAGCCATTATCGGACATCCCTAACCCGAATACGTTTTTGAACTTGTTTAAGTCGGGGTCCACGTAATCAATTCATGGTACAAATATATTCTATCATCATAATACAGTCATCACACAAGTTAATCATCAGAGTACATACATTGAATTATTTACATTATTTACAATCCGGGGGGTGGGATGAGGAAGGTTTGGTTGATAACAGCACCTCACTCAGTCATCAACAATTGCATCATCAGAGAAATGGGCATTGAAACAGTGTAGGTCTGACTTGGTAGGATATGTACAGCGAGCAGAGAACATAGTGAGTCATTGGACATGACAGCCTCGTTCATCTTTGTGAACAATGATTTATTTTGCAATAAATGTTCTTTGTGTCCTTTTTCAGTCATTGGGTTGCGTGTCAGTTCTGTCCTTCTCGCTCTCACTCTCGTTTGTGCTCGTTCTCCTGTTCCACCATCAACAACTGTCTCTCTCCTTCTCGACTGCTGCCTTTAACAGAGCGACAGGGGATCAGACAAACACTCTCAGCTGGGTCATCTACGCACTTGTCGCTGATCTCGAAGCCGGTCCTGGCACACCCCGCTTTGCTGCAGGTCCGCAGGCCACGCCTCCCCACAAACATATATCAGAATACATATTTAATGACCACACAGCATACACCCCCCCCCTGCACATTTCTATTACATATAAGATGTCCGGGTTCACTGGACCCGGAGTTAATAGAAGCGTGGAAATTGATGTTCTGTGTACCACACACACACACACACACACACACACACACACACAGCAGGCCGAGACAGGAGGAGGACAGGGTGTAGGTACACAGAACATCAGAGGGTCAATTGTGCGAGAAAATGAGAGCAGACAGTGTTGACAAACAATGTTGCAACCTTGTGTGGGAACCGCAGGTGCAGAAACACAAAAGAAGAATCCCTGTGGGATGCAGAAACTGGCAGAGAAATTTTCCGTGCAACGTTCATATTGTTGTTACTCAACCAGCGTTTGTGGGTCTGAAACACACTTAAAGAAAGTATGAATATTTGTTCAATGGCGAGGATTTCCAAAAAACACAAACTTTTCCAGCGTTGACTTTATGAACCTTGCTTTGTGTGTCCAGTGTTCACCGAAAGTTTTCCCACAAAGTTGGAAGCATACAATTTTCCAACATGTCTTGTTAGGATGAAGCTGTAGGATAAAGGATAAAAGAGTGTATGGCACACTCACTGTCAGTATTGACACTGCGCCGAGGCTGTGATGTTGTCTCATTAGGGCGCCATCTGCTGGATTAAAAAAAAAGTCACCATATTTGATTTAGTTAACGAATTATTGGGACCCTCCCTTTAGGAATGGAGAGTCCACCCAGATCTTTTTATTCTAACGCTGTCTAAAATGATGAGAGGTGACGAGAATTGAAGTTTAACACATGGATTCTTAAACAAGGAGTGAGTACAAATAGCATTAAAGCTGCCAGCAGTGTTGAACACACCCTCGCCCCCGTTGCACCGCGAGGTTCACGCGAGTCGGCCGGCACTCATGACGCTGTCATGATGTGGAGGTGACGAACCCCAAGATGTAGAGAAGACAGGCGGTGTACAAGAAAACATGGTTTTAATGTTCAAAAAAAGGTGAAAAACAAAAAGGCGCACAAGGCAAAGGCACAACTTAACGCAGAAAACAAAAGCTAACACTTAGCCTGAACTATGGACATGAAACAAAAAGTCGCTAACTGTGGCATAAATAAACAAAACTTACTTGGCAAGGCACGAGCAGCATGAACTAAGCATGAAATCATCAGCGTGAACTATGGTATCTCCAGAAAACAAGCATGAGCAGAGCATTGCATGAAACAGGGAGTCCACAGCATACAACAAACAATACTCCAGCCCTGACTAGAGGGCAAGGCAGGTTTAAATAATGCCTCTGATTAGTGCTCAGGCAGCAGGTGAGCGGGCGAACACTAATCAGAGGCAGGTAGAAAGAATAAGTAACCATGGTAAGTTAAACAAACAAGGGTGCACAAAAAACAGGAACTACGAAGTCCAAAACTAACAGAACATAAAACATGATCCGGGACATGGATCATGACAGACGCTCGCGGTCACGTTCCAACCGACACCCTGACTCGCCATCGAGCATGTGTAAGGAAGTTATTAGTTTTATAGGTTATTAGTTTTATAGGTTTTCACCACAAGGAGGCGATAAAGGCCCTGCAATAGTCATGCAGTTGCATCCCACCCAACACCCCGACCCACCATCAAAAATGTCTGAAAGATCGGAGCATATTTAACCTCTTAAGGCCCAAGCTGTTTGTTTACATGCTTTTTTTATTTGTTTTTGCTATTTGGGCTTATTGGACCCTAATTAGAATAAAAACTAAGAATCATCTTTTTATATGATGTACTTAGTCCATAAGTACACAAATGTGTACTTCATGTTTAGTGACATGGTAATTCTTATTTTTACACTTTTTTTTCCAAAATTCCATTGTATGTTACACTCTTCTGACACCACTAGATGGCAGTATAAGTGTCCACATAAGGGCCATAAGACCCCAATTCAGTAGTGTACACAATTTTGGAAATAAGAACTAAAAGGTGCTGTCCACGCATGTGGCCAACTAAGCCTTTAGAGGTTTTTAAGGAAGATGTTATATGTTTTCATCGCAAGGGGGCGATAACCGAAAAAATGGCCAAAACCCATCAAAGCAAAGTTTGGCGCCATACCACGCCCACATTTTATTTTGAAATGTATCATTGCCCATAAGTGTAGTGTCTGTAATTTTAACCGTGACTCTTTTGATCAAAGTCCCTTGGACTTGTTTGTTAAAGTACCACCCCTTTTTTTCACAGAGAAATGGAAGACGAAAACCAATATGGCCGACTTCCTGTTGGTTTTCAGGTATGGGTTCCTGAGATTCGTATGTGTGTCCCGTCATGAAAGACGTCTCCTGCGGTTTACGCGAAACTGGTATGATGGGCTAATTTTTTCCTCATTTTAAAGGTGGCGCTAGAGCCGCTTTTGAAATGTCATTTTCAAGACCCCGAAAGTATTGAATTGGATAGGATAGGATAGGTCTTTATTGTCATTGCAACAAGTACAACAAAACTCTGTTTTCAGCACAAACCCGTTCAAGATTAGACAAACAAACAGTGTACAGGGTTACAGAACAGGAACGCTGATGGGTCGCCACGAGGCGCCCCGTAAAAGGTGGGGAAAAAGGTAAAACGCTGGGGAAGAAGATGAGTAAAAAAATACAATCTAGACTGGGCTCCTAAGGGGGTCTAGTCTGGAGTGGGAAAAAACCTCCATGCCATGCACACATAAACATGTTACATTTAATCACGACAACTCGCAACAGAGAGGGGGGGGACTGCTGCTATGAAGCGCTGCCAGCCGTCCATCACCCCGAAGGGGAATCAAGCGTTGGTGAAGGCGTGGGGTGGGTGTGTGTGTGTGTATATGCCCATTGTCCTGGGTGTGTTGATGTAGTGTCCATAGGCCTGGGGCCATTCTGCATGCAAGCAAAAGTTCGACTCCAGGTGTCGTTGAGGAGGGAGTGAGGGAGGGAGGTCAAAAGCGTCCATCATTGAGGTGTCCTCGGGGATATTTTCAGAACAGCATGCTCCTGTTGTTGCAGCGTCAAGGCCATTCGAGGGAGTCCAAATCGTAGATTAGGATTTTTGTTTTTCCGCGAGCAGACATTACAATGGCTTGTCTGTTCTATTTGTCCATGCTGGCCTTCATATCCAATTTTTCCCTTGTAACCAGCTTTTCCATGAATTGTTTGGCATACCTGACGCACCTGCAAAATATGGGAACTTTTCGTGCATGTTAAAGGGCCTCAAAAATCCGTCCAAACGTATAGAATAAAACATTTCGAGGGAGAGCAAAGCGAGCTGTACAGAGGTTGGAACAATCGCTAATATGGATCCTTGTGTCCGTGTTGCAGCTTTGACTTGGCAGAGATCCAAACTGAAAGTTAACTTGACGCGTGTCCGCTCTTGCTTTCTGCACCTGGTACTTCTTCCTCCAAAGCCTAAATGCAATACAATGCGTATGTATGCGCAAAAGATTCAAAACACAGGGCACATTTATTGTGTGTGTCTTCTTCGAAGAGAACCAAGTCCAACGCTAAGAATTTCTAAGGCTTTCCATTTTGCTCAAATGTGACAAAATAAAATATATTAATATTGTATTGTTTTAGTTTTGTTTAAGAATAGCTGTGCAGAAAGTCAACGGGAACGGCTTTGCCAGCAACCTGAGGGTTCCTGGTTCGATCCCCAGCTTCTACCAACCTAGTCACGTCCGTTGTGTCCTTGAGCAAGACACTTCATCTTTGCTCCTGATGGGTCGTGGTTAGCGCCTTGCATGGCAGTTCCCGCCATCAGTGTGTGAAGGTGTGTGTGAATGGGTGAATGTGGAAATAGTGTCGAAGCGCTTTGAGTACATTGAGGGTAGAAAAACGCTATACGAGTATAACCCATTAACCATAAAGAAGAACATCTATCATATTTGGCGCTATCAGATCAAAATGATCCCACATTTCAGATTTGTTCCATTTAGATCAGATGTGCAGTGCTGTTTTTAAATTACCGTAAATCTTGAACTATAGAAAGTAATTCACTGGTCGAAATCTGCGCTTTTGGGTGTTAAACGGGTTATTACGGTAATCTACGTCACAGCAGCTCAGACGAGGAACAAAGCGGTGTGGGCGGGGTTTGTTTTCAGAGCAGCCAGCCCGAAAACATGCGGAAGAAGCACATTTGTACATAATATATCATATTGTAGGTGTTTATTACACTTTTCATTCATATTTTGCTGTTTTTTTACATTTTTGTTGTGTTTTGCTTGATTGTATAAGATCCACAACTATCGAGGAGCTGGTCTGAAAATTAAACGGGAGCGACGTTCATATGTTGTTAATATTCAGTGTTTTATTGTTCATAGTTAATATTGTAAATCCCACTTTATTTATTTTATTGTACATTTTTGGTCTCCCATTCAGTAAAAAACTGTAAAATTCCATTCATTTTTTTAAAGGTGGTCTGTCATAACTTTTTTAGAATTCTATGGGACATTGTGACTTTTGGTATTAGTGTTCCTAAAAAAAAGGGACCCAAACACACATACTGTACAGCAGATTTTTACAGCTAAATGTGTATATATCATTTATACACACATACACTTTGGCCCCCCAGACACATTTTTCTCCCTCAATGTGGCCAGCGAGTCAAAATATTTGCCCAGCTCTGACTTAGATCAATGATGGTGATGCAAACTGATATCAACTGCGGCACGCCACTCTTTTGGCCCCTTTCAGTGCGTTCTGTCACTCATGAGCAGAAAAAAGTGCTTCCTGATAAACATAGTTTGGTGCTTCATAGTCAAATGATACGACAGTTGTATCGGCCACATAGTGTTTTCTTAAAGTGACACACACATCCAGGTATCGAGGGACACAGTATCACAGTATCCATGGTGCATCCATGCTTCAGTATCGTTTGACCCAACACCAGGGACTATCCAAACTTAACTGATTGATTTGTTGACTAGAAAAACACTCAGTTTGCAAACCTCTCAATAGAGACAAAGTAGAAAAGACGGTGATCCGGATCAGCCCCAGAATGTAATCACTTCTTCCGTATCGCATTTCTGGCATTTCTTGAAGGTTTAATCAAAAATGTCCCGACAACACTCTTAATTAGTTAAAGTTAAAGTTAAAGTTAAAGTACCAATGATTGCCACACACACACTAGGTGTGGTGAAATTTGTCCTCTGCATTTGACCCATCCCCTTGATCACCCCCTGGTAGGTGAGGGGAGCAGTGGGCAGCAGCGTAGCCGTGCCCGGTCATCCACTCTCTTGCGTGGAGACACACAGTAAATGTGTAACAATGTAAAGTAACAATATAAAATGATCCGGATCAGCCCCAAAATATAATCCATTGTTCTTGATCCCATTTTTGACATTTTCTGAAAGTTGCATCAAAATAACTAAAAACTCATTACCTAAGGTCATTAAGATTGTTTACACTTAAAAATGTAAAATATTTGGAAAAATACAGAAACGGCTTTTTGATGTCTTAGGTAAATTGGATAATAATAAATGGTCAAAATAAATTATAAACAATAAGATTATCGATGCGCTCTTGCCGGATATATTTTTTTAAATTTCGCTATACACTTCTTTTGTTGTTGCTCTTTAGTGAGTTAGCATTTTACTTGCAATTTTAGTAAAACATAAATTAGAATGTAAATCATTTTAGTTATTCATTACTTTGTCAAAGCAGTAACTGATTAACTAACGCAATCACTCTTTAATGAATTAATTACATGGAGAAGTAGTTAATATTACTTTTTAAAAAAAAATTTTTTAAATATCTAGCATATGCAGTTGAGATGTTTCATGAAACCAGAGTGTATGTGCCTTTAAAAGGAGGTGCCTGTTGCTAAGTGACGTGTGACGTCAGCGCCAAGACTCAGTAGCATTAGATTAAGATTAAGATTAGTTTATTTCGAAGGGGACAATGCAATTTCATAAAACACATGACTACACATGGTTAAAAAAGCTCAGCTGTGTTTGTTAGCTCAGACTCTGCTGAATCTTTTCAATGGATTGTGTTAGTGCTTGTTAATACAATCTGTATGTGCTTCCATGGCTGTCGTCTCCTTGTCCACAAACGAGGTATTTATTGGACTGCAAGCTTGTCACTTCAATCAATAATTTGTTGTTCATTATTCCCTCCAAGTAGTAGCGTGTAAGTGTCCGTGTATTCACATGTGTGTTGTTTGCCTCCTTCTATTTGACATCAAGTTCATTTTAGTGTGGCGCTGGTTGTTGCTTTCATTTGTAAAAAAAAGATTGAACTTGCTCTGCTACTGAAGCTGTCTTGTTGACATACAACCACATTAAAAGTAGCCGGCCACGTTACTTCACACGTCGTTGGTATTGACGTTGTAACGTACATAAAAGTGATTCATTGGATTACTCGTTCGTTGTAAAAGTCATATAATACTGTTGACATATCAATTAGACAGTGCTCGTTGCGTGATCGGGCCACAGTCATAGAAGAAGAAGAAGTTAATAAAGGTGCAAACATCAGTGTCCTCTGCAGTGGACGTCTGTGTTTTGCGTAACAGGGCTCTTTTTTTTTTGCAAAATCTGTAACTGATAAAAATAAATCCATCTCAGAGGACACTGGTTACCAAGAAGATACTGTGGACTTCAATTGTAAAGTTAAACTAAAGAATTCAAAAGTGTGTTTTTTACATTCATTCATCCATCCATCCATTTTCTACCGCTTGTCCCTTTTGGGGTCGCGGGGGGTGCTGGAACCTATCATATTAAATCATATTGGATTTGGAAGCAAATTAAGATGTTTCTGTTCAAATGCTGAATATTAATGATGGGTTAAACCGGGGGTCGGCAATGCGTGGCTTCCCAGCCACAAGCGGCTCTTTAGCGCCACCCTAGTGGCTCCCTGGAGCTTTTTCAAAAATTTATGAAAATGGAAATAGATGATGTTTTAATATGGTTTCTGTAGGAGAACAAACATGACACAAACCCCCCTAATTGATAGAAATCACACTGTTTATATTAAACATGCGTCACTGATGAGAGTATTTGGCGCACGCCATTTTGTCCTAATTTCGGAAGCCCTTGAACGAACCGTGGTTTGTTTACATGTACAACTTTCCTTGATGCTGCCACAGAAAGACGTGTTTCATGCCACTCCTTCTTTGTCTCTACTTGTCCATCAAACGTTTTATGCTGTGCATGAATCCACAAAGGTGAGCTTTGTTGATGTTTTTGACTTGTGTGGCGTGCTAATCAGACATATTTTGTCACTAATCCATGCTAACATGCTATTTATGCTAGCTGTATGTATATAATGCATCATTATGCCTCATATTTTAGGTATATTTGAGCTAATTTTATTTGTAGTTTCCGTTTCCTTCAACTTGAACACACACATATTTACCGTTGGCCATTCTAAGCCGGTAATTTCCAGGTGTTATCTCACCCTCTGAGAAGCCTCCGTTTTAGTAATGTTTTCCAATGTTGTAAAAATGTGTGCAACAGATATTACATTTCAACATTTCTGTCAATGAAGATTGCATCAGCCCGCGACCCATAGTCATTTTGATAGTAGGCTAGGATAGCTAATATAGACACTTACATCATGTGTTGCCTTCATTATAACACTTATATAAGGCTTTACATTTTTTGCGGCTCCAGACAGAATTTTATTTTTGGTCCAATATGGCTCTTTCAACATTTTGGGTTGCCGACCCCTGGGTTAAATGATACTGGAGCACCAAAAGTGATACAATGTTCGTCGATACAGCGATGTGTGTGTCACTTTAAGAAAAAAACATGTGACCGATACAACTGGTGTGCCATTTGATGCGAGTGACAGTTTGCATGGAAAGAAGTCGGGGGAGTGGCATGTCGCGCTTGACATCGGTTTTCATCGCAATCATCGATCAAAATTGAAATACAAAAAAGAACAATTCAGAGGGTGACTTTTCTATTCAGAATAGATTCTCCATTTAAATGGATTTTTGTAATATGTTATAATTATTTAACGTAAAACAGATAGAGATTGCCCGATTATCAGCCGGGCCGATTAGTGGCCCTGATATTTGGCATTTTGACGTATGTTGGTATTGGCCTTTTTTGGGGTGTAGTGTGAAGATTGCATTCACACTGCAGATACTTTTTTGTCAAATTTGTTCTTCTTAGTGGCCGTTCACGTTACCAAAAAAAATGCTATTTCTAATGTAATGCAATGCGAGCCGCATGCGGACATGACGTCGCACCCAATCCAGTGTTTACATAAGTAAACATGGGCTTCCACTTTAGTCGGCCTCAATACTGGCACATTTGTGGCAATGTTCAAGGATTTTGTGCAATCAAAGTCAATATTTTCTAAACCAAATTATTACATGTAGACCAGTGGTCCCCAACCTTTTTGTAGCTGCGGACCGTTCAACTCTTGAAAATTTGTCCCACGGACCGGGGAGGGGGGGGGATTTTTTTATTTATTTATTTTTTCTTTTTTTTTTTTCATAAAGAAATACAATCATGTGTGCTTACGGACTGTATCCCTGCAGACTGTATTGATCTATATTGATATATAATGTATATATTGTGTTTTTTATGTTGATTTAATAAAAAATAAAGAATAAAATATATATATTATTTAATTTTTTATTTATTTCTTGTGCGGCCCGGTACCAATCGGTACCGGTCCGCGGCCCGGTGGTTGAGGACCACCGATGTAGAAGATTAAGAAGGAAGAGGACAAATATTTTGCTTCGATGTCTGTGGGCGAGCCACCGTAGAGGAGCGGTGGAACTTTTACGGGAGTTCCTAAAACATTTTTACCTGTTTTCTGCTCCGTTGGCAACTATTTATTTTGTAATCGTCTATTGTCGGCTAGTAATTATGACACTTATCGCTTTTTTGATGACGTTATGATCGGATGAATGCGACATGAGCGCGGGAGTCTTCACATATATCCGATTTATACCCACATATGTCGAATATGAAAAATTTGGTATTACACTGTTCACACTCCGATATAGGTCGCATATGGGTAAAAAAAAAATAAAAATAATCGTAATTACTGTATTTTCCGGACAAAAGGGCGCACCGGACTAAAGGCGTATTAAAGGGGTCATATTATTATAATTGTTCTCTAAATGTAAAACACTTCCTTGTGGTCTACATAACATGTGATGGTGGTTCTTTGGTCAAAATGTTGCATGGATTATGTTTTACAGATCATCTTCAAGCCGCTTTCTGACAGTCTCTTCAGGATGCGGTGTTTAATGGGCGGTCTTATTTACGTGGCTCACCTTCGCCAGCGTCTTCTCCCCGTCATCTTTGTTGTAGAGGTGTAGCGTGCAAGGACGGGAGTGGAAGAAGCTTCAAAAGATGGAGCTAACTGTTTTAATGACATTCAGACTTTACCTCAATCAATAACGGAGCAGCATCTCCTCATCCGTGGCTCACTAGTGCAATAACAAGGCCCGTGGAAAAAAACATCCGACCGGGACTCTCTAATGACTAAAGTTCCTTGGGTGAATAATGTAAACTCACTACACCGGTATGTTTTAGCGCTTTCATGGCGAGTTTACTGGCAGATATAAGTAAGAACTTTACACTACTTTATATTAGAAATGGCAACAGCGGAGGATGAATGTCACATAACAAGAAGATAGAGAAAAAGAAGAAGCTTGTTGTCATGGACGTGCAAATCTTATGCAGATCTCAAATACAGATCAGCAGGTACCAGAATGTAAGAAAAGTTGCTTTTGCATAATATTGCAAAACAAAACGCCAGATAATATGCCTTACTTTATACACACACCATAAAAATACTCGTATGTTGAAGCACAGCACAATCCATCAAGCGGTGCGGCTTCATAGCTTACCAAAGTCGTACTAAAACATTTTTGATAGATTTTTGAGTGCTGTGTGTAATGTTCTATACTACATATACAATGTTGGTGTTGTTTACTTGAGTCATATTGTAGTCTACATGTATCTCTTATGTGTGACTGCCATCTACTGGTCACACTTATCATTTCACCATGTACCACATAAAATAGCTTCGAGGTCGGTAAGCACTACCAAAATGATTCCGTACATTTGGCGCACCGGGTTATAAAGCGTTATATACTCCGGAAAATACAATGCCAGAAAGTGTTTCTTCAAGGCTGCTTAATTACGTTACGTTAAATTCCAGTCATCCACAATGTTCAGATGATTTTGTTGTATTAAAAATGTGTATTTGCTCTCCGTTGACTCACCGACCGTAAAACATGTGCTTCCAGGTGAACGCGTGTGTTTATTTCACGTACATGCTGGTATTTAAGAGCAAATGAAGTAGAACGTCTGACATTTCCTGGGGTGTCACATTCCGATCAAAGGTCATCCGTAGAAGGTACGTTCTTGACGATATACGAGGAGACGCTCAGTGTGCTGTGATGAATAAAGAGCGGCCATGATAGCGCAGTTCATTAGCAGCAGCTGAGCTCCCAACGGCTCAGTTAATTAGAGTCGCAGGCGGCCTTCGTTTTGTCTGTCAAGGCTGTGACACTTTGGACTTTGGACTTTGGTCCGAACCCTCAAGGCGTTGGGTCATGTGGTCTCCGATCCAACCTTTTTGTTGGCACCGTCCGTCTTATTTCCACACCTGCTCGTCACCTGTGGTGCAGGTGGAGGTTAACTGACTTGTGTTCAGAGGTTAATTGGCTCAGCCGAGCAAAGGCCCAGGGACGCGACCCCTGGAGATCGCCAGCCGAGGGGGGTCGGCCGTTCCTGAGCGTGAACGCACACACACACACACACACACACACACGCATTATTGTATTTGTTGCCTTCTTGAGACCTCCGAAAAATGCCCACCTTTTTAGCCCCACCCTTTCTAGATATATATATATATATATATATATATATATATATATATATATATATATATATATATATATATATATATATATATATATATATATATATATATATATATATATATATATATATATATATATATATATTTATTTTTTTTTAATTTTTTTTTTTTTTTTTAATGCATTTATTTATTTATTTATTTTTTAAATGTTTTTAATCCTGCACTACCATGAGCTAATGAAATGAAATTGTGTTCTTATCTGTACTGTAAAGTTCAAATTTGAATGACAATAAAAAGGAAGTCTAGTCTAGTCTAGTCTATATTTATATTTGTATTTACATCATTATTAATATATACAAACCATGCATATATATAAAAAGGTAAGTTTCTAGTTATTTTTTTGAATTTTTGGTTTGTAATTGTTTTTTAATCTTCATTATTTACTTCCAGTTATTACAGTATGTCTCTACATACATATGTATTGATTAATGTTTTATTTATTTTTGTTCAATTTCTTACACACACTTATTTCATATGTAGACCAGAGGGGGAGCACTTTTAAAACCGACACACAGTCAATTTGAAAAATCCCTCCGTTTTGGGACCACCCTAATTTTGATGGATTTCACCAAATGAGATCTCTATTTTTTGTTTTTCGTAATGTGCTTAAGGCCGGTGACAAACGAGTCATGGACCACAGATGGCCCCTGTGCCACACTTTGGCCAACCCGGCTGTAGAAGCTAACCATAGTCTTAGTACCTTAGTGTATTTGTTCATCCTATGGGCGAATATGGGTTGTCTTACGTCAACGCCGGAAGTCGTAAAATCAGCTGTTCACCTGGCGGGTTTTTTCAGGGATGAATTGGGAAGTTCTTCTTAAGCTGCCGCCTTGTTTTATCATATATTGCTGCCTTTGCACCTGTCAATGTTTACTTTTGTATGCACATTAAATCAACAAAAAATCCTGACTTTGGAGCAATGTTCACGGACTCTAGTATTTGGCTCTCTATTAGATGCAATGGTTTTCAGTATTGGGACCATGATTTTGGTCCTAACTTGTTCACCGGTCCTCATATGGAAGGTACTTTTCCTAGTTGATGTCTCAAGAAGGGGAGAAATACAAGACCACACACATACTCACACAGGCTGCTCATTAAGCTGCTGATGAAAGATGCCAATCAGCTCAGTAGCGTTCTTCCTCTCCATTCTTTCCTTCTTTTGTTCCCCCGTCAGACGCTAACAGAGGCTAAGCATGTCTCGGAATTATTCCATCCCGCCGTCTCCGGCTGGCCCGGGAGTCGGGGAGCTATTTGGGAGAGGAAACAGCGGCCCATAAAGGGAGATGAGCTCCCCGGCTCGCAATTGAAGGCGAAAGCAACCATAATAAAACGCCTTTTAAAACGCCTCACGTTCTTTCCACACACTTTCCCTCCCGCACATAATCATGAGGCCGTAACTCACTCTGGGCGCCCTCCGGGGACCCACACTGTCAGTTTTCCACTCACTTGCAAAAAAAGTGTGTGTGTGTGTGGCTGTTTAGGCCCTCCTCCATTATGTGACGCCTCAGCATCGACTTATCTTAATCTTGTTCCACGCGCCCCAACAAAGCTGGGAAGGCGTGTTTTGTCGATTTCCTTTCCAAGCCGCGACAATGGCGCTCCGTCATTGCGTTGCTCCACACGTAATCCAATTTAATCCAATTTGACACACTCGTTTGCGCTGAATGCCAGGCTGAAGGCCCAGAAGCTTCCTGGAAGGGGTCGTGGAGGACCCTGGGTCTGGCTGGTAAAGTTAGTATAGGCTGCCATCTAGTGGCCGCTTTGCGAAGTCACATATGGGTCCTCCTTGTTTCAGGTTGTTTTCAGGAAATTTAATTTAATGATCTTTAATGCCAAACAGGACATAAAAGTCGCTAAGTCTTTGGAGGGCGTGAAAACAATTTAGATTTTTTTTTTTTAATGTGTGGTATTTAATTTTTTAGGTCCATCTTTTCAATAAACGTCAGTTCTATAAAATCATTTGGACCCTTTAAATAAAATTATTTATCAGTTAATGTCACAGGTTTAAATGAATAAAATTGAAATAAAAACATTTTGGATATTTTCTTTATTTTTACATGTATTTTATTTTTGTTAAAATTGTTCAATAAACTTCAGTTCTAAACAAAATTATCAAACCTATAATGTTTTTTTTACTCTTTAGAAGGCTTTTTGATCAGTTAATGCAACATGTTTAAAAAAATAAAATACACGTTAAAAAAAAGTTTTTATTTTTGTTCATATTTTTCAATAAACTTTGGTTCTAAACAAAAATATCAGCCTTTTTTTTTTAATGTAGACCCAATTTTTGATTTTATTTTTTATATATACATTTTTTTGTTCAAAGTTTTCAATAAACTTCAGTTTCAAACAAAACTATCAAACATGTAATGTTTTTATGTTTTATTTTGACAACTTAAAGGGCCTCTTGATTAGTTTAATGCAACTGGTTTAAATGAATAGGCGAAAAAAGAGGGCATAACATTTGTATTTTTGTATTTTTATTTCTATATACTTTGTTTTTTAATACAATTTAGTTCCAAACAAATATATCAAACTTATATATATATATATATATATATATATATATATATATATATATATATATATATATATATATATATATATATATATATATATATATATATATAACATTTTCATTTTTTAGAAGGCCTCTCGATCAGTTAATATCACAGGCTTTAATTAATAAAATGGAAATAAAAACATTTTGGATATTATTTTTTTTTCCACATGTATTTTTTTTTTTGTTAAAATTGTTCAATAAACTTCAGTTCCAAACAAAATAATCAAACGTATGTTTTTTGGTTGTTGTTTATTTACTCTGATGGCCTCTTGATCAGTTAATGCAACAGGTTTAAAATAATAAAATAGATGTAATAAAAAGTTGATTTTTTAAAATATTATTTTTGTTCATATTTTTCAATAAACTTTAGTTCTAAACAAAAATATAACTATATATATATATATATATATATATATATATATATATATATATATATATATATATATATATATATATATATATATATATATATATATATATATATATATGAATATATATAAATATATATATATATATATATATATATATATATATATATATATATATGTATATGTATATATATATATATATATATATATATATATATATATATATATATATATATATATATATATATATATATATATATATATATATATATAGTTCTAAACAAAAATATAACTTTATATATATATATATATATATATATATATATATATATATATATATATATATATATATACATATATATATATGTGTGTATATATACATATATATATATATATATATATATATATATATATATATATATATATATATATATATATATATATATATATATATATATATATATAAAACTTATATTTTTGTTTAGAACTAATATATATATAGTTTAGAACTATATATATATATATATATATATATATATATATATATATATATATATATATATATATATATATATATATATATATATATATACATATATATATATAAGTTATATTTTTGTTTAGAACCAATATATATAGTTTAGTTTTGTTTAGAACTGATATATATATATAGTTTAGAACTATATATATATATATATATATATATATATATATATATATATATATATATATATATATATATATATATATATATATATATTAAAAAAATAATTATTATTATATTTATTTATTTTTTTCATCTTTTAGAAGGCCTCTTGATCAGTTAATTTCACAGGCTTAAATTATTAACCAAAAAACTCACGTTATATAGACAGATTGAAAAAAAAGATTTAATTTCAAAATACGATTTTAAAAATAACATTGCATGGTTGGTAATTTTGTTTGGGAGGGGAAAAAAGTAAAAACAAATGAGGTGGACAAGCAGTATAAAAATGAATGGATGTATTTGACATGAAAAAAAAAAGACTACAACAATGATGGCCATAATACAGCAAAGTTAACTGAAAGGACAACAAAGTCAACGTTTGTCCCCTGATCAGTCAACTGACTCAGAGCTGTGTATGAAGAGAGTGTGGACAACTAAACAGCAGGCGCCATGTTTGGTACCAAGGACGTGTGACTCGTTCTGACGTTAGTTGTCCTGGCGAAATAAACCAAAATAATACCTATGTATATAGTTCTAAACTTACTTCAGCTCATCAACTTACAATAAAACATGCTGTTATTTCATCAAAGTATACATTTGGGGGAAGTTTGGGGTCATATTTGATGCCCTGCACATTCATGCAGTGCTTAGTGACCAGCAGGCTGCGCAGTAAACGTAAAAAAATACACATAATTGCCAAAAAATAGTAATTCCCTCTTTTTGCCAAAACCATCATTTTGGGCTAAAATTTATGGAGAAAATATGACTTTAGTGTGAAGTAAGTCAACTCTGGTGTCTGCCTCCAATGTATTGTTTGTAATCGCAGAGCTAATGTGCATGTGCTTTTACTTTTGCTTTTTGGAATATTTTCATAGGTTTTGCTGTGGCGAGTCATGGCTCCTTGATCACCATATTAACTTGAATACTGAACTAAAGCTGCTTTTTACTGCAATGTTTAAAGGCCTACTGAAATTAATTTTTTTTATCGAAACGGGGATAGCAGATCCATTCTATGTGTCATACTTGATCATTTCGCGATATTGCCATATTTTTGCTGAAAGGATTTAGTAGAGAACATCGACGATAAAGTTCGCAACTTTTGGTCGCTGATAAAAAAAAGCCTTGCCTGTACCGGAAGTAGCGTGACGTCAACAGTTGAAGGGCTCCTCACATTTCCCCATTGTTTACACCAGCAGCGAGAGCGATTCGGGCCGAGAAAGCGACGATTACCCCATTAATTTGAGCGAGGATGAAAGATTTGTGGATGAGGAACGTGAGAGTGAAGGACTAGAGTGCAGTGCAGGACGTATCTTTTTTCGCTAACTTAGGTACAAGCTGGTTCATTGGATTCCACACTCTCTCCTTTTTCTATTGTGGATCACGGATTTGTATTTTAAGCCACCTCGGATACTATATCCTCTTGAAAATGAGAGTCGAGAACGCGAAATGGACATTCACAGTGACTTTTATTTCCACGACAATACATCGGCGAAGCACTTTAGCTACGGAGCTAACGTGATAGCATCGGGCTTAATTGCAGATAGAAACAAAAGAAATAAGCCCCTGACTGGAAGGATAGACAGAAAATCAACAATACTATTAAACCATGGACATGTAACCACACGGTTAATGCTGTGCCGCCTGTCGAAGCCTAGCAATGCTGTTGCTAACGACGCCATTGGAGCTAACTTAGCTACGGGACCTCACAGAGCTATGATAAAAACATTAGCTATCCACCTACGCCAGCCAGCCCTCATCTGCTCATCAACACCCGTGCTCACCTGCGTTCCAGCGATCAACGGAGCGACGAAGGACTTCACCCGATCATCGATGCGGTCGGCGGCTAGCGTCGGATAGCGCGTCTGCTATCCAAGTCAAAGTCCTCCTGGTTGTGTTGCTGCAGCCAGTCGCTAATACACCGATCCCACCTACAGCTTTCTTCTTTGCAGTCTCTATTGTTCATTAAACAAATTGCAAAAGATTCACCAACACAGATGTCCAGAATACTGTGGAATTTTGCGATGAAAACAGAGCTTTTTGTATTGGATCCAATGGTGTAAGAATACTTCCGTTTCAACGATTGACGTCACGCGCATATGTCATCATACATAGACGTTTTCAACCGGAAGTTTCGCGGGAAATTTAAAATTGCACTTTATAAGTTAACCCGGCCGTATTGGCATGTGTTGCAATGTTAAGATTTCATCATTGATATATAAACCAACAGACTGCGTGGTCGGTAGTAGTGGGTTTCAGTAGGCCTTTAATAGTTTGGTTTGGATTCTTGGTGACACATGCAGAAAAGGTGCAATTTGGAAGCAAAGTTTTGTCAGGCAAAGTGTATTAATTAATTGACTATTACTGAGAGTGTGATATAGCATGTTTGCCAGGTGTGTGTATGCTCGCTTACCTGGCACTAGATACTGTTGACAGTCATTCGCAGTCTCGTCTTCCAGGCGAAACTTTACTTTCCATGTACATATATATTTTTTTATGCGATGCAAATGCTTCTCGCATTTTTGGGGAGTGGATCGTCCCCTTGTTGCACTACAGGGCAAGATTACACGGCAAAAATTAATCTTCAATTAAAATAGATATCTAGTGAGGAAGTGCAGTGTCGGCTCCAAACTGGTGTCCAACATGGCGCCCTGGGCTTTTGACCAATCATTGAGGAGATCGTCTCAAACCGAGTTGTCCATACTCTATCTCAGTGGTTCTTAACCTGGGTTCGATCGAACCCTAGGGGTTCGGTGAGTCGGACTCAGGGGTTCGGCGGAGGTCAAGACACACCCGACTCATCGTGTAAATAAAAACTTCTCCCTATCGGCGTATTACGGATACGGCAACAGCTGACTGGTTTGCAGGTGTGTAGTTTGTTGTGAGTTTATGCACTGTGTTGGTTTTGTTCTTTGAACAAGGTGATGTTCATGCACGGTTCATTTTGTGCACCAGTATAAAAACATGGTAACACTTTAGTATGGGAACATAGTCACCATTAATTACTTTCTTATTAACATGCAAATTAGTAACATATTAACTCTTAACTAGTCATTATTAAGTACTTATTAATGCCTTATTCGGCATTGCCTTATTATAACCCTAACCCTCTAACCCTAACCCTAACCAAATAACTCTAAATTAAGTATTTGTTACTTAGAATATGTTCCCCATACTAAAGTGTTACCAAAAACATATAACTTTGTCTTGAATTTGAAAAAAAATATATATATATTTTTTTCACTAAAGAAGGGTTCGGTGAATGCGCATATGAAACTGGTGAGGTTCGGTACCTCCAACAAGGTTAAGAACCACTGAACTACATAGACAGCTCTGGTGCATTACTGCCACAGGGGGTGGGAAAGTGGGATACCATAGCAATATTGGAGCATTGAGTATCGGCCTACATGTTGCTCAAATACGATATCCGGAATCGAACGTATTTTTATTATTTTGTAGGTTAGGAAAGGTTTGAGAAAGGGAAAAGAGTCAAACAGAGAACAATAGCAGGTATAAATAACACTAACCTAATTATTATTAATTGTCTGGAATGGACTTATGCTGTCTTTAAGTTGAAGTGGACTGGTTATTGTTTTATATAACAATAATTAATGAAGTCAAGCTCAAATTGCAGTACGTTGAATGATACGGACACGTTTGTTACTGGATACTTTCTAATACACTTCTACCTTGGAGACTTTGTATGTGTCAGTAATATGCAACTATAATTATTTGATACTTGTTTATATTAACAAATGTGCTGTTTTACACTGCAATATTGTTCTAAACGTATGTCTAGCTGGTGTGCTATTGTGTGCTGAGCTGTTGTGTAGCTGCTAGCTCCTAGTAGCCGATAGCCTAGCATGTAGAAGAAATTGTGTGCTTATTGGAGGACATTTAGATGTTAAGTGGCTGTCCAGCTTTACACAAGTAAACACTCTGCAGGACTGCTTGTATCGCACATGATATCACATGATTAAGTAAAAGCATATTTTGTCCGATACGTGTTTGTTTGTTTTTGCTGATATTGCAGCGATATCTGATATTAGAAACACATATTTAAACGACTCTCATGATAATAAAGTTTGGGATACCATAGCAATATTAGAGCGTTGAGTATCGGCCAACATGTTGCTCAAATGCGATATCATCAGGAATCATACATACTTTTATTTTGTAGTGTGGAATGTTAGGAAAGGTTTGAGAAAGGGAAATGAGTCAAACAAAGAACAATAGCAGGTATAAATAACACTAACCTATTTATTATTAATTGTCTGAAATTGACTTATGCTGTCTTTAAGTTGAAGTGTACTGGTTATTGTTTTATATAACAATAATTAATGAAGTCAAGCTGAAATTGCAGTACGTTGAATGATGCGGACACATTGGTTTCTGGATACTTTCTAATACACTTCTACCTTGGAGACTTTGTATGTGTAAGTAATATGCAACTATAATTATTTGATACTTGTTTATATTGACAAATGAGCTGTTTTACACTGCAATATTGTTCTAAACGTATGTCTAGCTTGTGTGCTATTGTGTGCTTAGCTGTTGTGTAGCTGCTAGCTCCACGTAGCCTATAGTCTAGCATGTTTACCTTTTTGTAAATGACTCGACGAAAGTAGAAGAAATTGTGTGCTTATTGGAGGATATTTAGATATTAAATGCCTGTCCAGCTTTGCACAAGTAAACACACAGCAGGACTGCTTGTGTCGCACATGATATCACATTTTAAGTAAAAGCATATGTAGTCCTATACATGTTTGTGTTTGTTTTTTGGGTTTTTTTTGCAGATATTGAAGCGATATCTGATATCAGAAACATCCATTTAAAGGACTCTCATGATAGTAAAGTAGCTGTATGAGAATGGCATTGAGTAATAACAGCCACCAGGGGGCGCTACAGCCAAGAGAAAGACATGGAAGTCATGTGCACCCATCTACTCAATTTAGGAGAAGGAGTGGATTACTTCCAGACACTGCCTGACTTTGGCCAAATGCTTTTTCGCTACACTTGTTATGGCTGCAGGGGTGTGTGTGTGTGTGTGTGTGTGTGTGTGTGTGTGTGTGTGTGTGTGTGTGTGTGTGTGTGTGTGTGTGTGTGTGTGTGTGTGTGTGTGTGTGTGTGTGTGTGTGTGTGTGTGTGTGTGTGTGTGTTGTATTTCTACCCTTCTTGAGACATCAACAAGGAAAAGTACCTTCTATATGAGGACCGGTGATCAAATTAGGACATAAATGATGGTCCCAATACTGAAAACCATTGCGTCTAATAGAGAATGTCTCATTTGCACCCCTGGTGGTGAAATCTATCAAAATTAGGGTGGTTTCAAAAAGGAGGGATTTTTCAAATTGACTGTGTCGGTTTTAAAAGTGCTCCCCCTCTGGTCAACATATGAAATAACAAGTGTGTGTAAGAAATGGAAGTGCTCCCCCTCTGGTCAACATATGAAATAACAAGTGTGTGTTAGAAATTGAAATGCGCTCCCTTTGGCCAAAATTAATTTAAAAAAATAAAAAATATACGTGTATAGAGACATACTGTAATAACTTGAAGTAAATAATGAAGATTAAAAACGGATTACAAACAACAAATTGAAAGGAAAAAAAACGACTAACTAAAAGAAGTCTTTTTCTCACAATGTGTCGACTTTTTTCTTATAAAATTGGGAACAATTTCTCATTATTTCTGTTTCTGTAATATTGCAATATTTTCTCGTAAAATTATTAAAAAAATTATGTAAAATTATTACTTTTTAATGCAAAATTGTGACATTGGTCATATAAAATTCAGACTTTTATCACAATATTGCTAATTGTAAAATTGTTAAAATTTTTTGAGTAAAATGATGACTTTTGTCATAATTTTGCCAGAATATTATTATAACACTGCCAACATTTTAACGTTTTCTTATAAAATTGTGACTTTTGTCGAGTAAAATGACGACTCTTATCATAAAATTGCCAACATTTTAAGTATGTTCTTGTAAACTTGTGACTGTCGAGTAAAATTCCAACTTTTATCTTCATATTGCACAAATGTTCAATTTTTCTTGTAAAATTTTGACTTGCTTTGAGTAAAATTACGACTTGTATTATAATACTGCCAAAATTCCAAGTTTTTCTTGTAAAATTCCAACTCATTTTTCACAAGAAGCCTTTTTATATTTGCATAGTATGTATATATTATTAATGTTGTAAATACACATCTTTATACATCTAGCAAGGGTGGTGCTAAAGAGGTAGGCATTTTTCAGAGGTCTCAAGAACGTAACAAATACACGAGTGTGTGTGTGTGTGTGTGTGTGTGTGTGTGTGTGTGTGTGTGTGTGTGTGTGTGTGTGTGTGTGTGTGTGTGTGTGTGTGTGTGTGTGTGTGTGGTCCCAATACGGAAAACCATTGCATCTTATAGAGAATGTCTCATTTGCACCCCTGGCGGGGAAATCTATCAAAATCAGGGTGGTCCCAAAAAGGAGGGATTTTTCAAATTGACTCTGTTGCAAGTCTTGTGGATTCTTTGTAACGTGCTATGGCTATTGAGGTTTTTTTTCCCTGGTCTCAGTCTGGACCACCTCCCTGGGAGTCCAGCCTTAGACTGAATATTTCCTGTTCTCCCTGTAATGTTTGTTTCCTTTCAAGTGGGACTATGCTGACAACTGTGTGTCGGTTTTAAAAGTGCTCCCCCTCTGGTCATTATATGAAATAAGTGTGTATAACATCTTTAAGTGCTCCCCCTCTGGTCAACATATGTAATAACAAGTGTGTGTAAGAAATTGAAATGCGCCCCCTTTGGCCAAAATTAATAAAACAAATAAAATAAATATATATAGAGAGACATACTGTATTAACTTGAAGTAAATAATGAAGATTAAAAAACAATTACAAACAAAAAAAACAAAAAAATTAACTAAAAGCTTACCTTTTTTATATTTGCATAGTATGTTTATATTATTAATGTTTTGAAGACAAATCTTTATATATCTAGAAAGGATGGTCCTAAAGAGGTAGGCATTTTTCGGAGGTCTCAAGAAGGTAACAAATACAAGAGTGTGTGTGTGTGTGTGTGTGTGCGTGTGTGTGTGTGTCTGTGTGTGTGTGTGTGTGTGTGTGTGTGTGTTGTGTGTGTGTTGTGTAAGACTGTCAAGCTAATATACCTGCAGAACTTAATCAAGGCAAGGATCATTTCCATGTGTTTGGTGTTGCATGTGTTGTGTTGTCCTGCATCAGTGTGTCGTCATGCTTTGGGAGATTTTGAACAAAATTACCGTTGTCGTCGTGGTAAGAAAAGAAAGAGAATACGAAGAAGTCATCGGAATGTGTGAAGATTAAAAGCAGGCTGCTGCACAAAAAAAAGGCCACACTTTGTCTGATCTTTGAAAGTGACGCTCACCTCCTGGTGAACTTCCAGCAGAGTGGACCTGTAAACTCATCTTCCCTCAAATGAGAGCTTTAAGACTTGGGAGGGTTACGCAGTCCAACTGTCCTTAAAGGCACCACGATAGTTTTAAGTGTTTCAGGGTTATTACGCCGTTTCAAAGTAAGTAAGTGTGTCTGTAGCTTTAATGCTAATGAGCTGTGTTTGTGTGTCTCCAACAAGCGCTATTGTCTACTTTAGCCACTTTTTACAAACCCACTGTAACTCTGCACTGTAACAGGTGTCTTGTATCACGTACAATAACCTAACAATGAGTCTAGTTGCCATATAGCAGTTGGCGTCCTAGTTGTCATAGCGCGCGAGTTGCCAGCTAGCAATTGACACTCTAGTTGCGAGTTAGCAATTAGCGTTCTAGTTACCAGCTTGCAATTCGTGTTGTAGTTGTCAGCTATCGATTAGCACTTTATTTGCCAGCTGGCGATTAGCATTCTAGTTGCCAGCTAGCGATTACCACTCTAGTTGCCAAATAGCAATAGTGTTCTAATTGTCTGCTAGCAATTAGTGCTCTAGTTACCAGCTAGTGATTAACGCTCCAGTTGGCAGCTAGCCTACACTGACCATACGTCTTCTTTTCCCCGGACATGTCCTCTTTTGCGGGGCTGTCCGGGCGGAGTTTCTTAAATGCCTCAAATGTCCGGCATTTTGAGTTAGGGTTGCGTGTATTTTCAATGTACGTTCAGGGTTAAGAAGGGGTTGAAAACAAAACAAATAGTGCACGCAGCAGCATTGGTGAGGGAGGGGCAGAGACAGAGAGAGCGAGGGATTGATTGATTGATTGAAACTTGTATTAGTAGATTGCAGAGTACAGTACATATTCCGTACAATTGACCACTAAATGGTAACACCCGAATAAGTTTGTCAACTTGTTTAAGTCGGGGTCTATGTTAATCAATTCATGGTAAAGGGAGTGGAGAGACAGACAAGATACCCGGTTTGCTTGTTTTTTTTTATTGTATCGATTATCGCTTTCCGCCTGTGTTTTGTTTTGTTTTTATTTCAAATTTCCGTCCCCGTTTATTGCGCTTTTATTTTGATTCGCCAAAAGTTTTATCAATGACAACTACTGCCTCAGTTTGCACTCGGACAAGTTTACCACGAGGGGCTGTCAAAATAGAGACTTCATGGTAAACACTAAGGAGAGTGTAAAGTCAACATTTTTAACTCCAGTAAATGAGTTATTTTAGTCTTTGTGAGTCCATGGAAACTTCACTTTTATCTCCCGCTGGATCCACATCGTTCGAGGATGGAGACAGGTTAGCTGTTAGCTTCAAGCTAACCAGCAGCCGAGCAGACTCCTCCACCCCAAAAACATACTTTGCAGGTCAAAAAAATGGGGCAATTGTTTGCCTTTTGAAGTGTTAATGTGCAAGGAGTGTTCAAAAGGAGTCTCTTGGAGAAGTGGCTGACAAGTTAGCATCGCTGACAGTGACGTCATCACCGACATTGTTTACTGAAGCAGAGATGGTGAATGTGCGTTATGATAAACGCGCATGCGTCGTGTCAGGTTCAAACCCTGATGACATCTATTAATCAGACAAGAAGCAAGGAATCATGCAGAGACAGAGTTCAATTTAGCCCATGAGGAGAACACATGGAGCTGCACACTTAGTCACAGTCTCGTCCTACGCTCTAAGGTTTAGCTCCTGCGTCCCTCTATTAATTCAGGAGTTCCACAGTCAACAACACTAAGGCCGCCTCTAAAAGGAGTGGTCACATATATCATGCAGGTCCAGGACGCACAATACGTGCCGGAATGTGCTGGGGGCCTTGTGATTTCGCCTTGTCCCCGTTTCGTCTGCGTGTTGTCATCTTATCTTCGTTGAGGTTCTTGAAGTCTCTGCTTCGTCTGCGTGCTGTCATCTTATCTTCGTTGAGGTCGTTGAAGTCCTTGGCTGTTAGCGGGCTAAAACAAAGCTAACATCTGTGCTGAGGCCACCCCTCAGACAAGAAGTTTTGTTCTTGCATAGATTAGAAAAGTCTAACTTGAGCACAATAGCTAATAACTAAAGCAATGGACTTTAAGCATACTAAAGTTAGTGTGATAATATATACATAATTATTCTAACAGTCGCCAGGCTCTGCTTTTTATCGATAGATTTATCAGATTTAATTTTTTATTATCTATAGCAGGGGTGTCAAAAGTGTGCCCCGGAGGCCATTTGCGGCCCACAGCTAATGTTTTAAAGGCCCACGGCACATTCTAAAAATACTATTAAAAAAACAAAAACATAACAAAAGTGAAATAAAAAAGCTTAAAGGTGAAATGTCATTTAGAAAAAGTTGCAATGTTGACTCATAAAACAAAGCTGTTTTTTTTCTTTCAAACTGTCATTGCTCAAAACATAATATTGAATCAAAATCAATGTTATTATGAATTATTGACCTATCCAAGGTTCCCATTACTTCCCATCAAATATTCCACTTTGAAAAATATTTTTGGTGGAAGATTTTGCATATTTTGTGTGTTTGCCATTAAAAACATAGCTTTGTTTGACAAAAAAGGGCGGAAAACAAACAAACAAAAAAACAACATGAAAAAAACTAAAACATTTTGAAATGAGGGATAGATCTGAAGTTGATGTAGACTCCAGAGATTTAAGCGTTAAATATAAAATGTATGTATGCCCTGGCACACAATTATCATCATTTCATGACTCAAGCAAAACACTTTTTACACTTTTATACTGAAATAAATACACCTACAACTTATTAAATAAAAACATAGAAAAAACTACCAGCACCGGTAAAGTTTAGATCCATGAAGGAAAGAAGAACACTGGAGTTGCCAGATAGCGATAAGTGTTCTAGTTGCCAGCTAGCAATGTGTGCTTCAGTTTCCAGCTAGTGAATAGCACTCTAATTGCTTGCCAGCGATTAGCGCTCCACTTGGCAGCTGGAAATTATAGCTGCAGTTGCCAGCTAGTGATTAGCGTGCTTATTGTCTGCGAGCAATTAGTGCAGCAGTTGCCAGCTTGCAATTAGAGTTCTAGTTACCTGCTAGCAATTAGCACTCGACTTGCCAGCTAGCGATTACCACTTATTTGCCAGCTAGCAATTAGCGTTTTAGTTCCCAACTAGCAATTAGCACTCTAATTGCCAGCCAGCAATTACCACTTATTTGCCAGCTAGCTATTAGTGTTCTAGTTGTCAGCTAGCAATTAGCGTACTAGTTATCAGCTGGGGATTAGCGCGCCAGTTGGCAGCTAGCAACTAGTTGCCAGCTGGTGATTAGCGTGCTTATTGTCTGCCAGCGAGTAGTGCACCAGTTGCCAGCTAGCGATTAGTGCTTTAGTTGCCAGCTTGCAATGTGTGCTTTAGTTTCCAGCTAGTGAATAGCACTCTAATTGCTAGTGATTAGCATGCTTATTGTCTGCCAGCGAGTAGTGCACCAGTTGCCAGCTAGCGATTACTGCTCTAGTTGCCAGCTAGCGATTAGTGCTTTAGTTGCCAGCTTGCAATGTGTGCTTTAGTTTCCAGCTAGTGAATAGCACTCTAATTGCTAGCTAGCGATTAGGGAACCTGCTGCTAGCTAGCAATTAGCATGCTCTTCACTAGCTGGAAACTAAAGCACACATTGCAAGCTGGCAACTAAAGCACTAATCGCTAGCTGGTAACTAGAGCAGTAATCGCTAGCTGACAACTAGCGATTACTGCACCTGCTGCTAGCTAGAAATTAGCGCACTAGTTGCGAGCTACCGATTAGTGTTCTCGTTATCATCTATCAATCAGTGCTCTAGTTACCAGCTAGAAATTAGCATTCTAGTTACCAGCTAGCGATTAGCGCTCCAGTTGGCAGCTAGAAATTACAGCTGCAGTTGCCAGCTAGTGATTAGTGTGCTTATTGTCTGCGAGCAATTAGTGCAGCAGTTGCCAGCTTGCAGTTAGCGTTGTAGTTTCCTGATAGCAATTAGCCATTTACTTGCCAGCTAGCAATTATCACCTATTTGCCAGCGAGCATTTAGCGTTCGAGTTGCCAGCTAACAATTAGCACTCCACTTGCCAGCTAGCAATTACCGTTTATTTGCCAGCTAGCAATTAGCGCTCCAGTTGGCAGCTAGACATTATAGCTGCAGTTGCCAGCTAGTGCTTGTCTGCGAGCAATTAGTGCAGCAGTTACCAGCTTGCAATCAGCGTTCTAGTTTCTAGCTAGTGAATAGCACTCTACTTGCCAGCTAGTGATTATCACTTATTTTCCAGCTAGCAATTAGCGTTCTAGTTGCCAGTTAGCAATTAACGCTCGAGTTGCCAGAGAGAGATTAGTGTTCTACTTGTCAGCTAGCAATTAGCGTACTAGTTATCAGCTAGTGATTATCGCACCAGTTGGCAGCTAGCAACTAGAGCTGTAGTTGCCAGCTAGTGAATAGCGGGATTATTGTCTGCCAACGATTAGTGCACTAGTTGCCAGCTCGTAATTTCTGCTCTATTTGCCAGCTAGTGATTAGTGTGCTAAAGACCAGCTAACGATTAATGCACCTGCTGCCAGCTAACAATTAGCGCACCAGTTGCCAGCTACTGCTAAGCGTGCTTGTTGTCAGCTAGCGATTAGTGCTCTAGTTGCCAGCTAGCGATTTGTGCTTTAGTTTCCAGCTTTGTCAGCTGGCGATTAGGTCGCGAGTTGTCAAATAACAATTAGCGTTGACGGTGCCAAGTAGCAATTAGCGTGGTAGCTATTAGCGGCACTAGTTGCAAGTTGCTGATAAGCGCGCTAGTTGCCAGCAAGCAATTAGTGCTCCAGTTGCCAGATAGCAATTAGCGTGCTAAAGACCAGCTAACAATTAATGCACCTGCTGCCAGCTAACAATTAGCGCACCAGTTGCCAGCTACTGCTAAGCGTGCTCGTTGTCAGCTAGCGATTAGTGCTCTAGTTGCCAGCTAGCGATTTGTGCTTTAGTTTCCAGCTTTGTCAGCTGGCGATTAGTGTCGCGAGTTGTCAAATAGCAATTAGCGTTGAAGGTGCCAAGTAGCAATTAGCGTGGTAGCTATTAGCGGCACTATAAGGTTATTTGGAAATGTTAGTATTGCACAATAACAAGGTATCTTTAGGAGCACAATTAAACGATATAGAAGTAGGGGGCCCTTGCTCCATCTTGGCATCAGTCTGGGGTCCTTGGCCTGGAAAATGCTGAAGTGGCCAGTTTTGTGCTATTTGGTGGTGATTGAATCCTGAATCCCTCCCAGGTGTGTCTGAAGATGTTTATTTGCCTTTGCACTCCTCACACCTTGCTGGCCTTGCAATCTTCCACCACCCCCCTGTTATTGAAAATAAACAAATCTGTTTCAAGGCGCCCCACCGAGAGGCACCACGGGGCTGCCCTCAGGCGTCAATCGCACGACACACTTTTGCACGACCTTTGACCTTACACACTCGTAAACAATCGGCCGACCTTGGGTGAGCCGAGCATGAACGTGCGACACGTTTACTTTCTCTAACAAATGTATTAGCACGTTCGCTCGCTCAGTCTAGGGTTATCATCACTATTTATATTATTTGTCAGGGTTCATGTCGGTGTTTGTTATCATGACAGCAAGAACCACTTAAAACAGACCATCAAGTCTTCTTCGTCGGACTGCTGAGAGCCACTAGTGATGCTCATTACTGACACCTACAGGACTGGAATGGAACAGATTATCAGACGGCAACACAATGTAGCACCGTGTTTGAAAAAGTACAAAACTCAAAACCAGTGAAGTTGGCACGTTGTGTAAATGGCAAATAAAAACAGAATACAATGATTTGCAAATCCTTTTCAACCTATATTCAATTGAATAGACTGCAAAGACAAGATATTTAACGTTCAAACTGGAAAATGTTGTTATTTGTTGCAAATATTAGCTCATTTAAAATTTGATGCCTGCAACATGTTTCAAAAAAGCTGGCACGAGTGGCAAAAAAGACCGAGAAAGTTGAGGAATGCTCATCAAACACTTATTTGGAACATCCCACAGGTGAACAGGCTAATTGGGAACAGGTGGGTGCCATGATTGGGTATAAAAGCAGCTTCCATGAAATGCTCAGTCATTCACAAGCAAGGATGGGGCGAGGGTCACCACTTTGTGAACAAATGCGTGTGCAAATTGTCAAACAGTTTTAAGAACATTTCTCAACCAGCTATTGCAAGGAATTTAGGGATTTCTCCATCTACGGTCCGTAATATCATGAAAAGCTTCAGAAAATCTAGAGAAATCACTGCACGTAAGCAATAATATTACGGACCTTCGATCCTGCAGGCGGTACTGCGTTAAAAAAACGATATCAGTGTGTAAAGGATATCACCACATGGGCTCAGGAACACTTCAGAAAAACACTGTCAGTAACTACAGTTGGTTGCTACATCTGTAAGTGCAAGTTATATCTCTTGGGGACTTGGGGACGGCGTGGCGCAGTTGGGAGAGTTGCTGAGGGTTCTTGGTTCGATTCCCACCTTCTACCAACCTCGTCACGTCTGTCGTGTCCTTGAGCAAGACTCTTCCCCTTTGCTCCTGATGGTTCGTGGTTAGGGCCTTGCATGGCAGCTCCCGCCATCAGTGTGTGAATGTGTGTGTGAATGGGTGAATGTGGAAATAGTGTCAAAGTGCTTTGAGTGCCTTGAAGGTAGAAAAGCGCTATACAAGTATAACCCATTTTACTATGCAAAGACAAAGCCATTTAGCAACAACACCCAGAAATGCAGCCGGCTTCGCTGGGCCCGAGTGGAATGGACTGATGCAAAGTGGAAAAGTGTTCTGTGGTCTGACGAGTCCACATTTCAAATTGTTTTTGGAAACTGTGGACGTCGTGTCCTCCAGAACAAAGAAGAAAAGAATCATCCGGATTGTTCTAGGCGCAAAGTTGAAAAGCCAGCATCTGTGATGGTATGGGGGTGTATTAGTGCCCAAGACATGGGTAACTTACACATCTGTGAAGGCACCATTAATGCTGAAAGGTACATACAGGTTTTGGAGCAACATATGTTGCCATCGGAGCAACGTTATCATGGACGCCCCTGCTTATTACAGCAAGACAATGCCAAGCCACGTGTTACAACAGTGTGGCTTCATAGTAAAAGAGTGCGGGTACTAGACTGGCCTGCCTGTAGTCCAGACCTGTCTCCCTTTGAAAATGTGTGGCGCATCATGAAGCCTAAAATACCACAACCGAGACCCCCGGACTGTTGACCAACTTAAGCTGTACATCAAGCAAGAATGGGAAAGAATTCCACCTGAAAAGCTTCAAAAATTGGTCTCCTCAGTTCCCAAATGTTTCTTGAGTGTTGTTAAAAGGAAAGGCCATGTAACACAGTGGTAAAAATGCTCTTGTGCCAACTTTTTTGCAATGTGTTGCTGCCATTAAATTCTAAGTTAATGATTTTTTGCCAAAAAAAAAAAAAAAAATTCAGTTCAAACATCTTGTTTTTGCTGTCTATTCAATTAAGTATAAGTTGAAAAGTATTTGCAAATCATTGTATTCTGGTTTTATTTACCATTTACACAACGTGACAACTTCACTGGTTTTGGGTTTTGTACTTTTAGGCGCCATCTGTGGGGCAAAAGCAGTACAAATTATCCGTTTCTTGAAGTGATATCTTGATACAACATTGACTATTGGCCAGACCCGATACTAATCCGATATGATATCAGCACGGATCGCAGTATATACTTTATTTTGTAATGTGGAATGTCAGAAAAGCTTTGATCAAGTGAAACTTGTCAAACAGAGAACAATGGTAAACACTAACCTATGTATTATTGTCTGGAATGGACATATGTTGTCTTTAAGTTGAAGTGGACTGGTAATTGTTTATTCACCTACGCTACTGTAATTTAATGTGGGTCATTATGGTGGTATTTGGATAGTCATGTTTTTTCTGAGGTGGTACTTGGTGAAAAAAGTTTGAGAACCACTGCTACCAAAAAATGTATATCCAAGTTTACTTGCTACTTGCTACTTATAAAATACTGATATAGGAGCCTAATGGTAGTTATGAAATTGACTTATAATTTTTTTAAGTTGAAGTGGAGTGGTAGTTTAATTTTTTAAATGATGCGGCCACATTTGTTACTGGATACTTTCCTAATATGCCTTGGAGACTTTGTATGTGTAAGTAAGTAATATACAACTATTATGTGATACTTGTTTATATTGACAAATGTGCTGATTTACACTGCAATATTGTTCAAATATTATTACGTATGTCTAGCTTGTGTGCTTTTGTGTGCTTAGCTCTTGTGTAGCTGCTAGCTCCCAGTAGTCTATAGCCTAGCATGTTTACCTTTCGTAAATGACTTGACTAAAATAGAAGAAAAGACCAACCGTGTGTGCTTATTGGTTCTAACCATAACAAAAGTCCCTATTTCAGCCAAAAGAAATGCACACTTTGAAGACACAATAATGTGTGCATAACAAACATAACAAGGGGGTAATGTATCAACAATATCCATCCATCCATTTTCTACCGCTTATCCCTTTCGGGGTCGCGGGGGGTGCTGAACCCTATCTCAGCTACAATCGGGCGGAAGGCGGGGTACACCCTGGACAAGTCGCCAACACAGATAGACAGACAACATTCACACTCACATTCACACACTAGGGCCAATTTTAGTGTTGCCAATCAACCTATCCCCAGGTGCATGTCTTTGGAGGTGGGAGGAAGCTGGAGTACCCGGAGGGAACCCACGCAGTCACGGGGAGAACATGCAAACTCCACACAGAAAGATCCCGAGCCCGGGATTGAACTCAGGACTACTCAGGACCTTCGTATTGGGAGGCACATGCACCAACCCCTGTCCCACCGTGCTGCCCGATGTATATATGTATATGTATGTATATATATGTATATATATATATACATGTATATATGTATATATGTATATATATGCATCTATATATATATTTATGTATATGCATCTATATACGTATATGTATATGCATATAAATGTATGTATATGATGTATATACAGTATATATGCATATATATGTATATATATACGCATATGTATATGTATATGCATATATATGTATATGTATATGCATATATGTATATGTATATACTGTATATGTATATGTGTATATATGTGTGTATGTATACATATATTATATATATGTATATAATATATATAATATATTATATATATTATATATATATATAATATATATATATATATATATATATATATATATATATATATATATATATATACATATATATACATATATATATATATATATATATATATATATATATATATATATATATATATATATATATATATATATATATATATATATATATATATATATATATATATATATATATATATATATATATATATATATATATATAATCATTTTTATTTTTTTGTTTATTTATTGATTATTTTGACAAAATCTGTCCAGTCCAGCCACTTTAATAAATGTCTGGGTATAATTTTATTAAACAAAGCCAGTTTTCTTTGAAATAATAAAGACATTCATCAGAGCTGTTTATCTATTTTAAGGAGGAATGTAGTTAATCATACAACTGGCATCTAATGTTATTAAAAAAGTAGAGATTTTTAATCGAGAATCGATTCTGAATCGAATCGTTAACCCCTAGAATCGAATCGAATCGTGTGGTGCCCAAAGATTCACAGCCCTACTGTACATCATATGATACATTATATTATATATCATATAGGAACATCTTCTTAAAGGTAATGTCGCCACAGTGGGTCGCGCCATATGGCCTGTATCGTTTTGTAGGGGGAGGGGGGGGGGGGTGTTTAGGGTGCAGGTTACACCATCAAAGTTTAGCTGCCATCAGCTGAGAGGCATCAGAACCACCAGGTGGGTCAACTGCCAGGACGGTGTCCAACTTCAAGGGTTGGGGGGGCCATTGTTATGGCGAGAGGGACCGGCCCCAAGCGCTCAAAGGACACGCCGCCTTTGAAGCGGGCGGGTTCCCAACTCCAGGCCAATGGCAGAACCCCACCCTACCGCCGCATTTCACATATGGACACCTCGGGAGAAACCACCCCTGGGAGTGCTGAGGCATTGCGTAACCCGATAGCGTACTCCGTAGCCACCTGTCGCTCCCCCTGATGGAGTCTTTTCTCATTGGTCCAGACAGGAAGCCGGCGTGACCCCTCGGAGCCCCCCATCCCCCTGGCTGGGATACGTCTCCTTTAGCACGGTGACAATCGGATTAGTGTCTTCACAGGCCAGACTGCTTGGAAAACACACATTGACAGTGATGGGGCCGGGGGGCACTCATACATCCTCATATATCTCCTTTTATTAATAGTATCATACTTCTTGTTTTATGGCATTGATCACTTAACAGCACTCAAGTGTGATTCATCTAATCTGCTGCAGGCTAGCTTTTTTATTGATTTGCTTTTCATAAAAATGCCGTTACTTTTACTACAAACGAGTTATCTAATTAGTGACTTGTACGTATGTTGCAACGCTGTTACCGGTACTTTTGATGTGGTTGTATGTCAACATGACAAGTTCAATGCAGGAAGTATATGTTTACTAGTGAAAGCAACAACCAGCACCACACTAAAATGAACTTGATACCAAACAGAAGGAGGCTACACTACTACGAGGGAATAATGCTCAACAAATCAAAGACGGAAGTGAAAAGCTTGCAATCCGACTAAATACCCCGTTTGTGGACAAGGCGACTACAGCTTTTTAATCTCTATCGAACTCTAATTTATAATAAATAATTAGGGATGTCCGATAATGGCTTTTTGCCGATATCCCGATATTGTCCAACTCTTTAATTACAGATACCGATATCAACCGATACCGATATATACAGTCATGGAATTAACACATTATTATGCCTAATTTGGACAACCAGGTATGGTGAAGATAAGGTCCTTTTTTAAAAAAATTAAGATAAATAAATTAAAAACATTTTCTTGAATAAAAAAGAAAGTAAAACAATATAAAAACAGTTACATAGAAACTAGTAATTAATGAAAATGAGTAAAATTAACTGTAATAACAGAAAGAAACAACCCTTTTGTGTGAATGAGTGTAAATGGGGGAGGGAGATTTTTTGGGTTTGTGCACTAATTGTAAGTGTATCTTGTGTTTTTCATGTTGATTTAATATAAAAAAATAAAAAATAAAAAAACGATACCGATAATAAAAAAAAAAAACATACCGATAATTTCCGATATTACATTTTAAAGCATTTATCGTTGTGGCTTGTACAGCCCTTTGAGACACTTGTGATTTAGGGCTATATAAATAAACATTGATTGATTGATTGATTGATTGATTTATCGGCCGATAACATTGGCAGGCCGATATTATCGGACATCTCTATAAATAATTCACCCCTATACAATATCCTACCCTGATACCCTACTGTGCAATATTACCCTTCGAGTGCAATACATCCAACCCTGATTGTTATCACTCCGGTACTCTTGTCTTGTTCTGTATATTGTACAGTATGTTGTATATTGTTTTGTATATTGTACAGTATTGCTTATTATTTTTATTGGATAGTAGTCTATTTATTTCAATTCTTAGTTTTATCTTTATTACTTCTTGTGTAATTTATTTTTATCCCATATTTGTTCCCACCACTGCACTTTAAGTTGGAGTCCTTAATCTCGTTATATGCAAATATAATGACAATAAAGTCCATTCTATTTTATTCTATTGTATTCTATCTCTGTATTACCTAGCGCTAACACAATTCAGTGAAAAGATTCAACAGAGCTGCCATCACTGCCCACAAACTGCGAGTCTGAGCTAACAGACACAGCTGAACTAATGCTGCTATGTCTGCCGACGTCACTTAGCAACAGGCACCGCCTTTTAAAGGCACACACGCGCACTCTGCTCTCATGAAACATCGCAACTGTGTAAACCAGATATTTGAAGTTTTTTTAAAAGTGCCACACTAATTACTTCCCCGAGAAATTATATACATTCATTAAAGAATAATTATGTTAGTAATTTATTTACTTTTTTGGGCATAATATCAAGTAACAGCAGGCAAACATTGATACAATGCTGATTATACATACATGTCCTTTAAAACGGACTTTGAAACAACATTGAAAAACAGTTGTATTTTGTAAATTGAGACAATGTTGATGTCCAACGTTGGATCCACGTTGTTGGTTGGGAAATGACCAAATTTCAATGGTCAGATCAACGTCAGAACCTGACATTGAATAAACGTTGTCAAAAAGCATGTTGTTTCAACGTTGTGTTTGTGTTGTAGAATATTGGTTAGAAAATGACCAAAATTCAATGGTCAACTCAACCTCAGAACCCAACATTGATTAAACATTGTCAAAAAGCATGTTGTTTCAACATTGTATTTATGTTGTAGAATATTGGTTGGGAAATGACCAAAATTCAATGGTCAACTCAACCTCAGAACCCAACATTGATTAAACATTGTCAAAAAGCATGTTGTTTCAACGTTGTATTTATGTTGTAGAATATTGGTTGGGAAATGACCAAAATTCAATGGTCAACTCAACCTCAGAACCCAACATTGATTAAATATCGTCAAAAAATTTTGTTTTTATGTTGTAGAATATTGGTTGTGAAATGACCAAATGTCAATTGTCAGATCAACGTCAGAACCCAACATTGATTAAACGTTGTCAAACAATATGTTGTTCCAACATAAAGTTTGAGTTGGTCAACGTCAGGACCTAATTTAATAAGTTCTCAACGTTGTTTTAATGTCTTGTACCTGCTGGGATATAATTAGTTACTTAAGTATTTTTTTCTTTATTAACTAGCGCTAACACAATTCAGTGAAAATATTTTAACAGAGCTGCTGTCACTGCCCAACAACTGCGAGTCGGCGCTAACAGACACAGCTGAACTAATGCTGCTATGTCTGCCGACGTCACTTAGCAACAGGCACCGCCTTTTAAAGGCACACACGCGCACTCGGCTCTCATGAAACATCGCGACTGTGTAAGTTTGTTTTTTTAAAGTGCCACAATAATTATAGTACTTCCCCTATAAATTATATACATCCACTAAATAATAATTATGTTAGTACTTTAATGACTTTTTTGGGCATAGTAACAGCAGGCACAAGACATTGATACAACGTTAATTATACATACATTTGTAAATTGCGACAACGTTGATGGTTGGGAAATGACCAAATTTCAATGGTCAAATCAACGTCACAACCTGACGTTGAATAAACGTTGTCAAAAAGCATGTTGTTTCGACGTTGTTTTTGTGTTGTAAAATATTGGTTAGAAAATGACCAAAATTCAATGGTCAGATCAACGTCAGAACCCAACATTGATTAATCGTTGTCAAACAGCATTTTGTTCCAACGTAAAGTTTGAGTTGCTCAACGCCAGGACCTAATTTAACAAGTTCTCAACCTTGGTTTAATGTCTTGTGCCTGCTGGGATATAATTAATTACTTAAGTATTTAACAAACACTGTTGATGACACACACACACACACACACACAGATTTGGGGTGTTTAACAGCATCTTTTACTACTTAACTTTTACTTTTTGTCTGTGTCTTTTGTCTTTCCTCTCTCTCTCCATCGACTATTGGTCCCCATTATAAACATAATTTATGCCTCTGGAGCCACTTTGCTTGGTTTAGCTTGCAGGACTGTATCTGCATGCATCTTCAAGTATCCTGCAATCGTGTGTGTGCGTGTGTGTGCGTGTGTGTGTGTGTGTGTGTGTGTGTGTGTGTGTGTGTGTGTGTGTGTGTGTGTGTGTGTGTGTGTGTGTGTGTGTGTGTGTGTGTGTGTGTGTGTGTGTGTGTGTGTGTGTGTGGTCATGTTCGTAGAAGTAAGCATGCGGGGTGGGAGCTCCAAATAGCACACAATGTCATCAGACAGAGCCAAGAGCCAGCCTCACTTTAATGGCCGCCATAATTAAAAAAGCTTTTAGAGGAGGGTGTGCCACCAAAAGGGAGGGTGGTGGAGGGGCGGTTTGGGACGTGGGGCTGATTGGCGGGAGGGTTCCAGTCTCTAACGTGGGGAACTCTGCCAGAAGAATGCAAGAGGGGGGCAAGAAGGCAATAAATGTAATGTATTTTCACATTATTTTTAAGTGCCCCTCCTTTGTAAAAGTAGTTAAAAATACAAAACCACCACATGAGACCTCAGTTCTGCAAGCATCAAAATGTTTATTTGCACGTTTGGATTTTTCTGGGGTTCTTTCCACACACAAATGACATGAAGTGGACTGAGTTGGCACACTTGAATTCATACTAACGAGTAGAAGTAAAAATGACATAGTAGGGTTGTACGGTATACCGGTATTGGTATGGTACCGCGATACTAATGAATCATATTCGGTACTATACCGCCTCTGAAAAATACCGGTCCCCCGTGCCCCCGTCATCGTCACGTCGTGTCATTGCTGGTTTACGAGCAGACGAGCATGTTCGGCAGCGCACAATCACAAAGTACATACAAGCAGACACAATGTGTAGACAGAAAAGGGAGAACGGACGCATTTTGGTGAAGGTGAAGTTATAACACTGAAACCCCCTCAGGAAGAGGTGCTTTAAGACATGGCTAGCTAGCAACTAAAGTCCATCCGCACTCAGGTAGTGTTTTTTTTAGCTACTTCTAAATCACTAATCCTCGCCTCCATGGCGACAAATAAAGTATGTTTTTTACAAGTATCATCCCTGCAGGACGAGGAATAGCTAAACATGCTTCACTACACACCGTAGCTCACCGGCGTCACAATGTAAACAAACGCCATGGGTGGATCTACACCTAACATCCACTGTAATGATACCAAGTACAGGAGCGTATCTAGTCGATACTACTATGATTACATCGATATTTTTTGGAGTCACAACATCTTCTTTCGTTTAAAAAAAAAATTATATTATGTTTGTAAACTCAGGAAATACGTACCTGGACACACTTTGAATATGACCAATGTATGATCCTGTAACTACTTGGTATCGGATTGATACCCAAATTTGTGGTATCATCCAAAACTAATGTAAAGCATCCAAACAACAGAAGAATAAGTGATTATTACATTTTAACGGAAGTGTAGATAGAACATGTTAACATAGAAAATAACCAGATTTTAACAGTAAATGAACAAGTAGATTAATAATCCATGTTTACAGTTTGTCCCTCATAATGTTGAAAAAATAATAGAATGATAAATGACGCAATATGTTACTGCATACGTCAGCAGCTAAATTAGGAGCCTTTGTTTGCTTACTTACTAATAAAAAGACAAGTTGTCTTGTATGTTCACTATTTTATTTAAGGACAAACTTGCAATATGAAACATATTTTTAATGCACTGTAAGATTTTTTGTTAAAATAAAGCCAATAATGCAATTTTTTGTGGTCCCGTTTATTAAGAAAAGTATTGAAATACATTTTGGTACTGGTACCAAAATACTGGTATTGGGACAACACTAGTACACAGTGACGCTTATTACTCCTCATTAGTTGCCATCTTGGCTACGTAGCAGAAGGAGGGACTAACTGAAGTGGTTGCAATTCACCATTAAAACGGCGAGAAGAATAAGAGTAGATACGATTAATATTGGGCCACGATGTCAAAATATATATCATAAAACCTTTTTAAAATATGTTACAGGTTACAAAAGCTCCTCTTGGCTGCAGACTTGTGACGGATATGCACACATCAGATGGCCTAAAGAAGTATTTTTTTAATAGTATTATTTTTTTCTTTCTTTTAAGTTGATTGTTAAAGTATGAATCGATTTAGAATTGGAATAAATAAGAGTCGTGATTCAGATGCAAATCAATTTTTTTCAGCACCACTACACTATTACTGTACATATTTAGTCATATGTACTGTATATGTTAGCAATAGACCGCAGCTAGCGAACAAAGGCAGACTTCACGTTAATTAAATAAAATACATGCCAATCTAGTTATGGGCCTGCTGCAATGCAAGCAAGCAGCCCATATTATTATTGCTCTTACTTCAAACTTTATTATAGTTCTTATAGATCTTATTCTGCCGCGAATAATCCGAGACAAACCGGCCAACGAACCCCCACATATGTTAAACCGTCGGAAAGGTCTCGTTCATGCCGATGGGGGAACTTTAAATTGGGTACATTTCGTGTTACCATGGCAATGCTATTTAGGAAAAAAAAAAAAAAAATGAGCCAATAGAATGGGTACGCACCTTTTATAATGGTGAATATTTCCAGCAGAACACTCCAACCTGCGAGATTACTTCCTCTTGTAGCTCAGCCATGCTTTCACGTAGCTCTGTGCTTAACGTCTCATTTTGTTCACACACTTGTCTACTTTAACCCTGGCCAAAATGTTTTGACGTCCGATGTTTGGTTTTGGCTGGATGGCCATCGGAAGGAGGCGAGCGCCATCCAGCCAAAACCAATTAAAGCGGATGGCTCTCACCCTAGTTTACTAGAGCGTGGCATCTTCTTTTTTTTTGTGAACAACATTTCCTCATGGCCACATCTTTTATCCCACTGTCATGTACAAACCCCGTTTCCATATGAGTTGGTGAATTGTGTTAGATGTAAATATAAACGGAATACAATGATTTTGCAAATCCTTTTCAACCCATATTCAATTGAATGCACTACAAAGACAAGATATTTAATGTTCAAACTCATAAACTTTTTTTTTTTTTGCAAATAATAATTAACTTAGAATTTCATGGCTGCAACACGTGCCAAAGTAGTTGGGAAAGGGCATGTTCACCACTGTGTTACATGGCCTTTCCTTTTAACAACACTCAGTAAACGTTTGGGAACTGAGGAGACACATTTTTGAAGCTTCTCAGTGGAATTTTTACCTTTCTTGCTTGATGTACATCTTAATTTGTTCAACAGTCTGGGGTCTCCCTTGTGGTATTTTAGACTTCATATTGCGCCACAAATTTCCAATGGGAGACAGGTCTGGACTACAGGCAGGCCAGTCTAGTACCCGCACTCTTTTACTACGAAGCCACGTTGTTGTAACACGTGGCTTGGCATTGTCTTTTGCACTGAAATAAGCAGGGGCGTCCATGATAACGTTGCTTGGATGGCAACATATGTTGCTCCAAAACCTGTATGTACCTTTCAGCATTAACGGTGCCTTCACAGATATGTAAGTTACCCATGTCTTGGGCACTAATACACCCCCATACCATGGGGGTGTATGCCTTTGAACTTTGCGTCTAGAACAATCCGGATGGTTCTTTTCCTCTTTGTTCCGGAGGACACGAAGTCCACAGTTTCCGAAAACAATTTGAAATGTGGACTCGTCAGACCACAGAACACTTTTGCACTTTGTATCAGTCCATCTTAGATGAGCTCGGGCCCAGCAAAGCCAGCAGCGTTTCTGGGTGTTGTTGATAAATGGCGTTAGCTTTAACGTGCACTTACAGATGTAGCGACAAACTATCGTTACTGACAGTGGTTTTCTGAAGTATTCCTGAGCCCATGTGGTGATATCCTTTACACACTGATGTCGGTTTTTGATGCAGTACCGCCTGAGGGATCGAAGGTCACAGATATTCATTATTACGTGCAGTGATTTCTCTAGATTCTCTGAACCTTTTAATGATATTACGGACTGTACATGGTGAAATCCCTAAATTCCTTACAATAGCTGGTTGAGAAATGTTGTTCTTAAAACCGTTCGACAATTTGCTCACGCATTCGTTCACAAAGTGGTGACCCTCGCCCCATTCTTGTTTGTGAATGACTGAGCATTTCATGGAAGCTGCTTTTATACCCAATCATGGCACCCACCTGTTCCCAATTAGCCTGCTCACCTGTGGGATGTTCCAAATAAGTGTTTGATGAGCATTCCTCATTGTTGCCACTTGTGCCAGCTTTTTTGAAACATGTTGCAGGCAGCAAATTCCAAATGATCTAATATTTGCAAAAAATAAAGTTTTCCAGTTCGAACGTTAAGTATCTTGTCTTTGCAGTCTATTCAATTGAACATAGGTTGAAAAGGATTTGCAAATCATTGTATTCTGTTTTTATTTACGATTTACTCAACGTGCCAACTTCTGGTTTTTGGGTTTGTGTAATGGCCACAGACCCTGGAACAGATTATTTTCATTTTTTCAGGGGAAATTGTTAGTAAATTATATATTTTTTTCATTCTGAAGGGCATTATATTTTTCTACATTTTCACTCGGCTGTGATGCTGATTCTTGGGATTCTGTTAAAATGTCAACACTGGGTTTTATTTGACAAGCATGTGATGTCATGTGATTTGTTCAGTTCAAATAAGGAACAGAAAGGTGTTCCCGTCCATTGAAACAACTTTGTTGCCATTTGTCCCCCGCCCCCGATACTCCCCACAAAAAGTTGCGATGCGGCGCAGTGAAAACATAAAGTATCATGTGTCGTGATGTTGTGCTCCACCGTGGGTTCCCATAACAAGCGCCAAGAGGAGGCGGTGCCGGCTTGTCAGGAAATTGATGCGGTGTGCGAGTGCTTCAAGCTGTGTGTCTTCTAGTAATCCAGGGAGAGAAATCACCTGAAGGTCCTCGCCGGAAAAAAAAAGATGAAGGATTCTTCATCCTCATTTGCATTGACTGTAACGTATTCATGTAATTAAGATTCCACGCCGATGGACCTTTCCTGACGCTCTACAAGCACAGTGATGCAAAGCCAAGCACACAAGTGTGGAAAAGATTACACATTTCTAACGGTGCCCCCTGGTATTGATGTTGTAATCCAAACATGTCGGCGAGCATAAATATTGCAAGGAGCCACCGGATGTGAGCATGCTATTAACTCCCAATCAGCAGTTTGCAGCCATTTGCATCGAGGTGACTGCAAGTCCCTTTTTTCTCATTGCCTCACTCTGCATGTGTTCTTCCACTCTGCCTTTCAAAACCATCGGTGCCCTCATTGGACAGTGTATGTGTCAATCATCAGAGCGGCACCAGTGATTGGTCTTGTTACAACTTTGTTACTTCCGATACAATACCGATGTTGGAGACTTGAGTATTGGACGACACTGATAGTAATATGAATTGATATCAGCAGCATTTATGTAGTGTGGAATGTTAGAAAAGGTTTAATCAAGTGAAATGAGACTGAAAGAAAACACTGTTCGGTATGAAAAACACTAATCTATTTATTTGTATTGTTTCTTTATTGTATTATTTATTGTGTAAATATATGTATATGTGTGTATATATATATATATATATATATATATATATATAATATATATATATATATATATATATATATATATATATATTATATATATATATATATACATATATATATGTATGTATCTAAATAGGTATATAGGCGTAATATGATCAAACTTTCTTGTTCTTGTCAAAAGTCTAGCAGCCACATTTGTACCAACTGTAATCTTTCAATGTTAGACATAGGGAGACCTGAATATAATACGTTACAGTAATCGAGACGAGACGTAACGAACAAATGAATAATGATCTCAGCGTCACTGGTGGACCAAATGGAACGAATTTTGGCGATATTACGGAGATGAAAGAAGGCCGTTTTAGTAACACTCTTAATGTGTGACTCAAATGAGAGAGTTGAATCTGAAGGTGATATGGCGGAGAGGGAGAGTCTCAAGCTGAAGGCGTTTGGATCCAAGATCCAAAGATGTTTTTGTAATTTCCGTCTGTCCGTTTTCTCTTATCCTTTTTTCCATTGGCCATCGTTATTTGTTATTGTGATGCAAACATTAAACAACATAATAAGAATACCACCAATAATGGCTTAATAGAACAGATTTAACAAGTAAAGGTTGATTTGCAATACTAAATGTTCCCTAGTGTGTGAATGTGAGTGTGAATGTTGTCTGTCTATCTGTGTTGGCCCTGTGATGAGGTGGCGACTTGTCCAGGGTGTACCCCGCCTTCCGCCCGAATGCAGCTGAGATAGGCTCCAGCGACCCCGAAAGGGACAAGCGATAGAAAATGGATGGATGGATGATGGATGTTGATATTCATCTCAATTCCAAGGTAAACTTTGTGGAAATCTACATTGTTGTCCTGTATTCAGAGGTGAAATCTTCATGAATGGAAGTGTATATTTGCTGCGTATCTTGCATGGTGGAACCTGGAAGAAGGCGCTATAGGTGGATTACAGCTTACTGCACCTTGTACGTCATACTTCACAACCATTAGCCGCGTCCGCATGCTCAAATTTGTATCGGGTTGTTTCCTGTCCGTTTCATGCAAACCAGGTGTGTGTTGTGCGGTCGTACATGCAGCGCGGCGGACTGTAAGTGTATCTCGGCGGTGTGTAGGTGCGTGACATGCGTGGGATCATGTCACCGTAAGCCTTGAAGCAACGCTAATCACTAACAGGGTGTTTAAAACGCTGCCAGGCTGTGAAAACATTTGAGAACACTTTTCATTTCCTCCGGCTTCAACTGGTGCTGCATCCTGGTCCGCACACACACACACACACACACACACACCACACACACACACACACACACACACACACACACACACACACACACACACACACACATACACACACACACACACATATACTGTTTTCCATGTGACCCTCCACACATTTGCAGGATTCCAGATCTGTGTTGGCATGACCTCAGGGGTCACCCAGGCCAGGTCAAAGTCCTGGGAGAAGACTTAGTGGGTCCAATAGAACTCACATCACTGGTTAGTGTAAAATAAAGTTTAAAAGTAGCACATTTTACACCCAATGGATGTCCACAATGCTGTTGAATATTCATGTAGTTTCTCCCTGCATTCACTGTAGCGTGTTTGGGGATGATGTTTGTTAAGAAATTATCGATTTCGATGCCATTATCGAATCCTCTTATCGAACTGATTCCTTATCGATTCTCTTATCGAATCCAAATAGGTTGTTGTATATGGAAAAAAACACACAATACTTGGTTTGACAAAAGCTCACTGTGGAGGTCTTCCTCCCTCCGGGTGCCATGGACCACCAAGAACTGACATGACGGCGAGCAGTTTGTGACTTTGTTTTATTCTTTCAATAAAACCTTCGTCTCGTCGTGATCGCTTTTCAGCTCCTCTCCCAACTACTCGCTCTTCGGTTCACTTTTCAGCCGCCCACGTCGTCGTCTGCGTCTCGCTCTCGGTCGCTTTCGCTCTGCATCCACTGGCTCTCCGACAGCTTCTGCCCCGTCCTCCTCTGCAGCTGCCCTTTTACACACTGACAGGTGATTACAGAATTGTGCCCAGGTGGGCGATCCACCTGACTTCCATCTCGGAGCCGGTCTCGGTGCGCCCCGCCTCGCTGCAGGTCCGCCGGCCACGCCTCCTCGCCGCCATCTCGGAGTCGGCCCCGCCGTGCCCCGACTCGGTGCAGGTCTGCCGGCCACGCCTCCTCACACTCACTTTTATTTTTTAAGAAAAAATTATTAAATATTGACTGTTGTTAACCAAAAAAATGTTTTTATAAAATAAATAAATATTGACTGTTAGTGCCCCTTTAAGTGGGCCACCTAAGAAAAATACATGCAGGGAAAATCCTGCATTCATTTGTTTTGTACAGCATTTTACATTTGAAACAAATCTCAGAGTAATGGTGTTGTTTACTTTTTGCTCCATTACATGTCAGCAAAATACAATTATTAACCTACTTGTATTCGTCTGTGTTCACCAAGTTGAAGGGGAGGAGATTTTTCACCATCATTCTCGTTAGCTTGCGAGTAATGTTGTTACTCTCCTCCTCACTCATCTTGCTGCGCTCTGCGTTATACCTCGCCATGGTAAATGATTATACCTCTCAATGGTAAATGATTATACCTCGCCATGGTAAATGGGTTAACGCTCTGTGCTACAGAGCAAACACTACCCTGGTCACTCTGGCTGTCATGAAGGTCATTATCTGAAATAGGATAACGTTAACATTATCTTAATTCACATCTTGCAAGCACTAGTTTATTAGACAGACCTGCAAACTCTGGAGTGGTGTAGGCTACAAGATACCGTTAACGTTTTCAGACACATACAAAAAGGCTAACGTTAACGTTACCGTTAGCCACTGACTATGTTTAGGTAACGTTAGTCTAGCTAACATTACTGCAGTCCTGGTTGACATAAGAGGTAGTGTTATTTTAGCCTAAAGGCTACAAGTGAGCAGATATGGAAATGAACCGGCAACAGTTAACATTGGTTACTCACCGGCACTATCACTGGGACTGCAGGTTGAAGCAGAGGAAGAGGGGCGTGCTTCATCATCTCTGTCGCTGCTTCTCCAACCTTCAGGTTATGTACGGCCTGAACATGTTTCAACATGTTTGTTGTACTGCTCCCCTTACAGGAAAGCGAAGCCTGGCAATAATTGCAGATAGCCGTTTTCTCGTCGTATTTCTTAGTAAAGTGAAGCCATGCCTTGGAGCGTTTTTTCCGGTCCATTGTTGTTGCTGCTTCTGTATCTGCCGCCGAATGACTGGGCTACGTCATTTCCTGTGACGTGCCACAGGACATTTCCTGTGACACGGGATTTGTTCCCAGGGATTCGAATAAAGAACCAAATATTTTTCTTTACTAAAGTGGCTTCGATAACGGGAACCGTTTCTCAAAAAGGGATTAGAATCCATGGAATCGGTTCTTTTCTTATCAAACAATCGGTAGAACCGGTTTTCGAACATCATCCCTAAGCGTGTTAAACCGATACGATACAGATTCCTCGACCTGGGAATCGATACCGGTACTCAATGATACCAATGTTCAGTCCTTTTGTGTTTGTTTATAAATATTAATTGTTTTTGATAGTAAAATCTATTTTTTCATTGCAACATTTAAAAAGTATCTCATTATTACAATTACCGTATTTTTTGGACTATAAGGCACACTTAAAATCCTTTAATTTTCTCAAAACTCGACAGTGTGCCTTATAACCCGGTGTGCCTAATGTATGGAATAATTTTGGTTGTGCCTATCGACCTCAAAGCTATTTTATTTGGTACATGGTGAAATGATAAGTGTGACCAATAGATGGCAGTCACACATAAGAGATACATGTAGACTGCAATATGACTCAAGTAAACAACACCAACATTTTATAGGTTCCATTGAAAATACAGAACATTACACACGGCGCTCAAAAATGTATCAAAATGTTTTAGTACGACTTTGGTAAGCTATGAAGCCGCATCGCTTGATGGATTGTACTGTGCTTCAACATACCAGTATTATTATGGTGTGTATAAGGTAAGACATATTATCTGGCGTTTTGTTTAGCAATATTATGCAAAAGCAACTTTTCTTACATTCTGGTACCTGCTGATCTGTATTTGGGATCTGCATAAGTCCGTGATGACCCGTAGTCGATAAGCTTCTGCTTTTTCTCTATCTTCTTGTTATGGGACATTCATCCTCCAATGTTGCCCTTTCTAATATAAAGTAGTGTAAAGTTCTTACTTATATCTGTCAGTAAACTCGCCATGAAAGCGCTAAAACATACCGGTGTAGTGAGTTTGCATTATTCACCCAAGGAACTTTAGTTATAAGATAGTTCCGGTCGGACAATTTTTCACGGGACACATTTCCGGCGTTGTTGTTGTTGCACTAGTGAGCCACGGATGAGGAGATGCTGCTCCTTTATTGATTGCAGTAAAGTCTGAATGTCATTAAAACAGTTAGCTCCATCTTTTGACACTTCTTCCACTCCCGTCCCTTCACGCTACACCGCTACAACAAAGATGACGGGGAGAAGACGCTGTTGAAGGTGAGCCACGTAAATAATACCGCCCACAAAACGGCGCATCCGGAAGCAACTGTCAGAAAGCGGCTTGAAGATGATCTGTAAAACATAATCCATGCAACATTTTGACCAAAGAACCACCATTACATGTTATGTAGACCACAAGGAAGTGTTTTACATTTAGAAAAAAATAATAATAATATGACTCCTTTAATGCGCCCTATAATTCGGTGCGCCTTTTGTATGAAAATAGACCAGCTCATCGGCAGTGCGCCCTATTATCCGTAAAATACGGCACTGTCAAGTTTTTAAATCTTTTTTTTTGTCATATTTTTGAGCCTCACTTTTGCCAGAATTGTATAGTTCATGGTGTGTTGGCTAGTCAGTTCAGTCTTTGCTGTCTAGTCTTTTGTTGCGCCCTAAAAAAGGTAATACTGTAAGTATTGTACTTATTACGCAGCATCTGTTTGATTGTAATGTGCATTTTAAGTTGTAGTTTTCATTAACGAACTTGGAGGTGTTGAAATTGCTAATCAGTAGCACGTCAGTAGCAAAGACCATGTATATTAGCAACAAGCTAATGCATTTTTTTTGAAAAGTGGAGCCTTACATAGCTTATGTCGGAGCATTTTTTTTTTGAGTCAATTTCTTTATTGGCGTTGAAAATTGCAACATTACCTTGAGGTAGTTTGGCTGACTCCACTCTCAGTGCTGCTGGAGTGATCGCTAAGTGCCGAAGTGACACAACCCAGGTATTGGAACATGGCACTGCTGGATTTGGTCGCTGCAAAAAAAAAAATTTAAAAAAAAATTACTGGATTCGGTTCGCATTCCTTAAGGTTGGCACTGTTATGACGTTATGTAACAATAAAATGATTGTTGTGCTTGTGGTTTGACTCTTGTAGCCTCATGAGACAGCTGACATCTTTAATATAAGGCTTGCTGTGTGAAGCAGAGCAGTCATAGAAGAAGTGGTATTGTCATTTCACGATGCAGACTTGATACACGACTGTACATATTTTCAATTCAAGAGGAAATAAGTATTACTATAATTTTACTCGCTTAAAAGCCTTAAAAGTGCTTGAATTTAGATTGTATTCTTTTATTCAATACTTGTTTAGCATGCATGCTGTAATTATAGCACAAAGAGAACAGGGTGTTGTGAAGTGAAGTGAATTATATTTATATAGCGCTTTTTCTCTAGTGACTCAAAGCGCTTTACATTGTGAAACCCAATATCTAAGTTACATTTAAACCAGTGTGGGTGGCACTGGGAGCAGGTGGGTAAAGTGTCTTGCCCAAGGACACAACGGCAGTGACTAGGATGGCGGAAGCGGGGATCGAACCTGCAACCCTCAAGTTGCTGGCACGGCCGCTCTACCAACCGAGCTATACTGTTAATTGGAAGCAGGCCGTAATTAGAGAGAGAGAGGCTGTTATTTCCTAAATGTGAGAAGTCGTTATAAAAAACAAGTTCATTGTGACAGTGACAATGATTTAGAGTGCATGAGAAAGTGGAAGGGCGGCCACGCAGGCAGGAGATCGAGGGTTAAAATTTCTGCATGGGCATCTTTGTGTGGAATCTGCAATGGGGATGAATAATATATATATTTTTTTAAACTGATAGCAATAACTTCAAAATGGCAGATATTTTTTTTAATGTTTAAGTAGTTTGAGCACACCAGGAGGAAAGGAAGAGTCCTCGATGGTAAGGGCGTTCACTTTAGTGATGTGCGATACCACTGATTTTCTTTCCAATACGATACCAAGTAAAGTTCAGGCTGGTATTGCAGATACCGATCCAGTACCGATACTTTGTGCAAATATACCTAACGTGTCAGCTAAAATATAAAAAACTGTGTACTTTTAAATAACATATCTAAAAAAAAAAAACAGTAGAAATGTAAGGAAAACTTAGCAAAAAATTGGAATGTAATGAGAAAAAACTGACATTGTTAAACTAATAATAATAATAATAATACACTTAGTCACCAATGAAAAAGTGGTATCTTTAAATATCTTTAATATCTGTTTTTTAGCATTTTTCTTTAAATTAAAAAATATCAAAATGGCCCCTCATACTGGATTTTTCAGTATGCGGCCCTTGGTGTAAAAAGTTAAGAAACCCCTGATCTAAAATATTACAAATTCTCAAAATAAAAATGAAATTAACTTAAAATATATACAAAAAAATGTATTTAGTTTATTAAAAAATAAAATAATAGTAACTCTTTAATTAAAAAAATTACAACAACCATTATAAAAACTGTTAAATATGTAACTGAACATTAATATTTTGGTACAGGCGGAATTTTGGACACACTAGGTTATGCGGTTACACAGTTGTATTATTCATATTTTTATTCTATTCTTACATGGTAAAAAAAACAACAGTAAAATGTAAGTAAAAAAAAGAGCAAAAAATGTTACGTAATGAGAAAAAGCTGAAATGTTGTAATAATTAATACTATACTTAGTCACCTATAAACAGTGTTCGTAATAACGGCGTTGCTAATGTGGTTTTACAAGACAGCGTCATAAGTGCAGCAAGTTCTATGCAGGAAATATCTTTTTACTCATGAACGCAACAAGCAGCACCATACTAAAATGAACTTGATATCAAATAGGAAGAGGCAACATCACACTGTGACACAGCATACAACAATGTACACAATGGGAATAGTGAACAACAAATCAATGATTGAAGTGACAAACTTGCCTTCCAAACAATACCCCGTTTGTTGACAAGAAGATATGACGGCCATCGAAGCACATGCAATCTCTTTATTAAGCAGAGGTAACACAATCCGGTGAAAATATTCAAAAGAGCTGGTGTCAGAGCCGACACACTGCCGCTGCTAACTGCTAAAGCTAAAAAGCAGAGCTCCGTTGAAACCCTCAATGACGTCACATGTCACTAGGCAACAGGCCCCGCCTTTTAAAAGCACAGACCCTGCACACTGTTTTCCATATATGAAACATCTCTCAAATGCATATGCCCTATTTTTTTTTAAAGTAACGTATAAATTACTTTACTCAGTAACTAATTACATTTATTAAAGAATAATTCCGTTAGTGATTCAATTACTTTTTTGGTAAAGAGTAACTGTATATATATGTTTTTTAAGTACTTTTCAGAACATTGCCTATAATACTGTACAATATATGTTTTTAACCTTTTTTTAAATGAAAACAAATATCAATATGGCCCTCGTATACTTTGACTTTTCAGTATGCGGCCCTGGGTGGAAAAAGTTTGCACACCCCTGAACTAAAGTATCAAAAGTATTGATATTTTGATTTGGGAATCGATATTATAATGTAAAGATTTGGTATCGGCGGTATCGATAATTCAGTATTGATCCGCACATCACTTCTCGTGTCATCTCTGGCAACATGTTGGCACTTTTCAAACGCGCGGCATAATGAAGAAGTCCTGCCGTTGGCTTTTGGCCAGATAACGCCACAAAGATGGATGGACAAAAGAAGGACAGAAAAGATATCACTGCCAAAAATCCAAACTTTGTGTAAATATCTAGGCGAGTAGGAGACTTGTCATAAAAGTAAAGAGGAGCAGGCAGCAGCTTACACATTCTCATACTTTCTGTAACATCAAGTAAGAAATTATATCGGACAGCTTGAAAAATGTCTCAACTATGAACTGCGCGAAGGAGCCCACAATTGTTTTTATTTAGATGTTGGCAATATTCCAGCATTCTTCACGAGAAAACCTTAAAATGTATTAAATCTCTAAAATGTTATAAAATTGAGTAGATGAGTTTGTGTGATGTAAAGAAATCCCATATTTTTACCAATTTACCCAGATTTCCCATATTTTGAAATGCAAATGTTGATGCTCCTCTTAGACCGGGGGTCGGCAACACTAGTGGATACCAAGTACAGGAGCATATCTAGTCGATACTACTATGATTATGTCGATATTTTTTGGCATCACAAATTCTTCTTACGTTTTTTTCATATTTATATTATGTTTATAAACTCAGGAAATATGTCTCTGGACACATGAGGACTTTGAATATGACCAACAGAGGTGGGACCAAGTCATTGCTTTGCAAGTCACAAGTAAGTCTCAAGTCTTTGCCCTCAAGTCTCGAGTCAAGTCCCGAGTCAAGACAGGCAAGTCCCGAGTCAAGTCCAAAGTCAAGACTGGAAAGTCTCAAGTCAAGTCCCAAGTCCTGCATTTTGAATTTCGAGTCCTTTCAAGTCCTTTTAACCACAGACTAATATATTTACACAGATTGTGTATGCTTTTAAAATGCTGTATTTATTTATTAAAACAAGTGCATTTGAAATTGCAGGAAAAAAAAATAGTGCTGACATTGCACTTCATAAGAGCACTATTATCCAGTCATTTTAAACATTTAAATCATTCCTTTACAGAATAAACACATTTGAAAAAACAAGTGCAACTGTACTTATTTGCACAAAAGTGTTAACATTGTATTTCCATGGCATATTGCATTGTAACTAGTTCCACAGCAGTTTCTATCCTGTTCTTACCTTATCTCATTGATCTCATCTCATACTGAATGTGTGTTGATGTGTGCGTACATATGAAAAACATAACAAAAACATGAACAAAACAATGAACAGAGTTGTACTTTTTAGATGTCAGGGCCCTATGCAATATGTTCACATATTCTTAATATAGTATACATTTTAACTGACCTTTATTTGACTATGTTTGTGTTTTTGTAGGTGGCTAAAATATGCGGTGCTGCTGATCGCCGTCTAACGTTACGTTACTGTGTGTGATACATTGACTAACTTAACGTTATGTGTAGGTAACTCATGCAACCCTGCTTAAAAAAAATCACTTGACAAAAAGTATGAATAAGGTAGCGAACTGCAGTGGACGCAACATATTGCCGTGTTTGCAATGATGTTATAACCATAGACATCTTATAAGTAGACGCAGCATTGGCTGCTGTGACACGAGCAATTTGGCCGCCATCTTGAAGTGGTGATGAGGAGCCGGCGAGCAGCCTAAACTGACAGTTGACAGGTAGAAAACAAAGATGGTGTTCAGCGTTTTCCTACTCAAATGAGCGGACTGTTGAAAATAGGAATCGGGTGATTACTTTTCACAAGTAAGATTTAACATTAATGTACTATTGGTTGTATTTTATGAAAATAATATTACCACAGACTTGAAAAGGAGCAAAGATCTTTAATATTTGTATGTGAAAATCACAAAGAAATCTTCTGGGGGAGGATGACCCTCCTACATGGGTTTGGTTTACAAACTTTCAGCCCCACCTAAAACAAAATTTACTAGCCGCCACTGATTATGATGCATTCTCATTTTAGGCAAAATATAAGACAATACTTTCTTAACAATATAATTGTAACCAGGAATAAGTCTTCAAGTAACAATATTCAAATACTAACATTGTTGGGTAAGACAGAATTTGGTTTTATTCTGAATCCAGTGAAACAGATTGGTGGTTTTAGCTGATATAAAGACTTTCAGGTGTTTATATATGTTTAAGTATTTGGCAGACGCTTTTATCCAAAGCGACATACATAAAAAATACATATAAAACAATGACTGTAAACATGATCATTTAAGGGAAGAATGTAATACAAAATATCAATACAAAGTGTCAAGACAGAATAAACTCTCTGCTGCTGCAGCAACAGAGATACGGTCTATAAGATATATAGATATCTAATGTATTCATACATTGTTTATGTAGGATATACGCATGTATATATAACCTAATCATATTGTTTCTTCAATTTAAAAATAGCTGACCGTTTTTTCCCCCTTCTGTGGGATTATACAGGTATTCCCAGTTTTGATCTTGGATGTCTGGTCACTTATAGCGTATTAGAATATTATATTACTGTTAAGCAAACTATGAATAATAAAACACGCCAAAACATGTGTCCTTTATCATAGCTACACATATAACAAAAAAGCGCGTGAAAATCAGTGGTATTCAGTGAGGTAAGATGAATTAAATGTGCTGACAGTTCATTGCTCCTGCCAAATGAATTGCACTAGTGGAGCGGATCACCACTCCAAGATGGCGGCCCCGCGTCTCGTCTGCGCCTGTAGGCAGTAGCGCTCCATGCTGTGTACCCTTATAAGATGTCTATGGTTATAACGTTAGCAGTGAGTTTACAGCCTCACTGATTTAACTACACAGCAAATAAAAGTCACGTTACTTAGCCAATAAACGTTAGCTTACATTCAAAACTTACCCTTCTTTGTGCATCTTCAAATGTCGAACGAAGTTGGAAGTTGTTACGTCTCCGTCTAAAATATTCGAACTGCATGATTTGCATAGGGCAATTCGTTTTTTGTTGACCAAGTCGTAGTTTTAATACCCGAACGAAATTAACTTCGGCATAATTGTTTCTCACTGGCGCATTGTTTGACAATTCTTCTTCATTGGTTGTCCTGCAATTTGATTGGATGAGAGCTGTGTGATGAAAACAGCGTAGATCTAATTTGATTGGCTGTTGTACTGAGAGCACACCAGCTGACAGGAACAACACGCTGATAGACACAGACGAAGAAAATGAAAAATACGGAGCGGCGCGCTCCCAAATAACTTTTTAATCTTTGGGTTTTGGGGAAAGTAGCAAGTCATGTCAAGTCAAAAGGCTCAAGTCCAAGTGAAGTCACAAGTCATTGATGTTAAAGTCTAAGTCGAGTTGCAAGTCTCTTTACATTTTGTCAAGTCGAGTCCAAAGTCATCAAATTCATGACTCGAGTCTGACTCGAGTCCAAGTCATGTGACTCGAGTCCACACCTCTGATGACCAATGTATGATCCTGTAATTATTTGGTATCGTATTGATACCCAAATTTGTGGTATCATCCTAAACTAATGTAAAGCATCCAAACAACAGAATAATAAATGGTAACACTTAAGTATGGGGAACATATTCACCATTAATTAGTTGCTTATTAAAGTAACAAAGACTTAATTTAGAGTTATTTGCACACTAGGGGAACATATAAGGGTTAGAGTTAGGGTAACTAATAAGCAATAATTTGGTGGTTATTGAGGGAAAACTCCTAGTTAATAGCTTACTGGTTGTATAATAAGGCCATGCAGAATAAGGCATTAATAAGGACTTAATAATGACTAATTAAGAGCCAATAGGCTGTTAATAAGCAACTGATAATGGTGAATATGTGTTCCCCATACTAAAGTGTTACCGAATAAATTATTACATTTTAAGATAGAACAATTTAAAAGAGAAAGTAAGCGTAAATGAACAAGTAGATTAATAATTATTTTCTACCACTTGTCCTTAATAATTTTGACAAAATAATAGAATGATAAATGACACAATATGTTTCTGCATATGTCAGCAGACTAAATTAGGAGCCTTTGTGTGTTTACTTACTACTAAAAGACAAGTTGTCTCGTATGTTCACTATTTTATTTAAGGACAAACTTGCAATAATAAACATATGTTTAATGTACCGTAAGATTTTTTTGTTGAAATAAAGCCAATAATGCAATTTTCTGTGATCCCCTTTATTTAGAAAAGTACCGAAAAATATCTAAATAATTTTGGTACCAGTACCAAAATATCGGTATCGGGATAACACTAATCTCTACTAGTATGACGTTTCCTGAGAAAATAATGTAAAAAATAATAACTTCAAGCCTTGTCCAGCTGTTTACTGTACTTCATGTTTATATAACGTTTCCAAATATCAGTTATCGGCCTCCTTGACCATGAAAAACATCTATTATGGTGTCCCCTCTGACAGTTATTTCAAATGTTGTAAAAGACCACAAAATAAACGGAGATATGTAAGTCCTGAACAAAAGTGAGTGGTGGCGGCAGGAGAAGTCGTCGTTGTCATGACGCATCCTCCACCACCTCATCATCATCATCATCATGTATAGTTTTCAGTCCTGATGTAATTCGGGTCGAGCCCTCTGTCCCGCCATGATGGATCATCGCTCTGATTGTGATCAAACGTGTCGTGTTCCTGCGGCGCCAGGATGGTGGAGTTTATTACGACTGGAAGCTGAGCGTCATCATCATCATGTGAGGAAGCAAATGAGGCAGGAAGGCGGAGGTTTGGGGGGGTTGGAGCGAGGAGGGGTCCAATTACTCTATCGGCGCATCTCAGCTCTCATGATGCTTGTTGTCGTTTATTTTCACACCCGTTTACGCCGTCTACACTTTCACTCGGCTGTTTGCTTTTCCATCACTCCAGCTAAGTGACCTTGACTGAGGGGGGTGGGGGGGGGGGCTGGAAGCCCGCCCGGGTGGCCCGGCGAACGACTCGACTCCCGTGGTTTGTTTATGGAAGCCACTCGCGCTGTGACGGCCCACAGCAGCCGCAATTTGTCGCGCTAATGCCGTTAATTCCGCTCCTGGACATCGTCCTCGCCGTGACGCCTCCCTGCAGGCTCCAGCTGCCAGGCGCAGGGAGAACATTCTTTGGGTTCCACAGTGGCGTGTCCAGACTTTCTTTTCAGGGGTGGCACCCAGATAACAGTCAGTCTACCCAGGGACCAGCTGTATAGTAGTTGACCACCACCATTAAAGTTAAAGTTAAAGTACCACTGATAGTCACACACACACTAGGTGTGGTGAAATTACCCCCTGCATTTGACTCATCACCTTGTTCCCACACCCTGGGAGGTGAGGGGAGCAGTGAGCAGCAGCGGTGGCCACGCTCAGAAATCTTTTTTGGTGATTTAACCCCCAATTCCAACCCTTTATGCTGAGTGCCAAGTAGGGAGGCAATGGGTCCCATTTTTATAGTCTTTGGTATGACTCGGCCAGGGTTTGAACTCACGACCTACCGATCTCAGGGCGGACAGTCTAACCACAAGGCCACTGAGAAGGTCTGTTATGGAGTCAATCTTCTTGTAAGATTATTGCTGACATCAGACAATATTGCAAAGCATTGAACTTCTACAGCAGGGGTGTCAAAATAAAGGCCCGCGGGCCAGATACGGCCCGCGAATGAATGATCTATGGCGCCCGGGATGATATTTGATTAGTATTAGAACCGGCCCGCAGGCCACAGCCGCCTGCTGCTGTTTTGCACGCATCAATACTCCATCAGTGTTGGCGCTAGGAATTTTCAAAATGGGGTCATCAAGGCATAAAAATGGGGTCCCACTGTAAATTTTTGCGGTCCCACTTTTTTGTAACCGTTTTGAAAATAATAACTCCTTTTAACTCAGGGGCCGTATGGAGGAAAATCTGTGCACACGCGGGCCGGACTATTAAAATCATGGCATTAAAACTAAAAAATAAAGACAACTTCAGATAGTTTTTTTTGTCTTACTTTGGGCAAAAATAGAACAAACACATTCCTAAAATATTAAAATAAAAACATCGAAAAAAAATATTGGCAGCGGTAAAGTTTAGATCCATGAAGGAAAGAAGAAAGTGAATGAATGTTTATAACTGAACACATTTACATATGCATAAAAATGTGTTTTCTTTTGTATTTTTATTTTTTTGATGAATTAAATGACGTTTATGACAACCTTTTTCCAAAACACGATATATAATTTTGTATTTGCTTTTTTAATGTGTATTTTACTTCTGTTTTAAATTTTATTTTTTAGTCTGTCCTTTGCCTTTATTTCTTTGTGGTGTACAGCCCTTTGTTTTTCAACTGTGGTTGTTTTTAAAGGGCTTTATAAATAAAGTTGGTATGGTATGGTATAATGTGAGATATAACAAGATAATACATGCATTTATCATTTGTTTTCAAAACGGTTACAAAAAAGTGGGACAGCAAAAATGTACTGTGGGACCCCATTTTTATGACTTGATGGAATCCCGGGGACCCCATTTTGAAAATTCCTAGCGCCAACACTGATGGAGTATTGGTGTGCTCAAAACAGCAGCAGGTGACTCCGGCCTGCGGGCCGGTTCTAAAACTAATCATATACCATCCCGGGGGCCATAGATAATTCATCCTAGACTTTGACAAGATGAAACGAAAATGATGTTTTTGTTGTTTTACTTTTAAAGAGTTTTTTTTTTGCAGAGTCAACACCAAAGTCAAAGAATAGAATGGACTACTTTTGTTGTTGACGTCTGCTACGTTTCTTTGCATCCGTGCAAGTGTGACAATGTGTTGGCGTGTTAAACGCTCTCGGGCGTCGAGCAGTGGCGTGTCTCGGGGTTCCAGGTGCCACCCCACTTAGAGGCGAAAGCCAGTGTTTTTCAAACTGTGGCTCGTTTACCACTCGGGCTCCATCTAGTGCCTATGTGTCAAAGTCAAGGATGAATCATCTATATGATATTTGACTAGTATTAGAACCGGCCCGCAGGCCTCAGCCGCCTGCTGCTGTTTTGCACACACCAATACTCCATCAGTGTTGGCGCCAGGAATTTTTAAAATGGGGTCCCAGGGACCCCATCAACTCATAAAAATGGGGTCCCACAGTACATTTTTGGGGGTCCCGCTTTTTTTTAAAACCTTTTTGAAAACAAATGATAAATGTATGCATTATCCTGTTATATCTCACATTCTATATTGTGTTTTGGAAAAAGGTTGTCATAAATGTTACTTAATTCATTAAAAAAATAATAATACAAAAGAAAACACATTTTTATGCATATGTAAATGTATTCAGTTATAAACATTCATTCACTTTCTTCTTTCCTTCATGGATCTAAACTGTATGCGTGTGTTCTATTTTTGACAAGACAAAGAAAACAATCTGAAGTTGTCTTTATTTTTTAGTTTTAATGCCATGATTTAAATCAGGGGTGTCAAACGTATGGCCCGAGGGCCGGATCAGGCCCGCGAACAAGTTTTATCCGGCCCGCGGGATGAGTTTGCTAAGTTAAAAATGAACCTGAAATTTTTGAATGAAAGAAACAGCTGTTCTATATGTGTCCACTGGATGTCACAATCGCAATTCTTTGTATCTTTGTAGATGATGCTACATATGTTCAAAATAAACCACATGATGTTAGTACATCAGTCGAGGAAAATGATCAAACTACATAAATAACATCTTGTAATTTGATTTTGATATCATTTTTTTATCTTGATAGATTAAAAATTAACACCAATGAGTTGACTGATGAACATTATCACATCATTTATTCAAAAAATATAAATAACGACAAATAAAGTATATATACTATTAACTGCAAAAGGTAATTGTGCAAAAAAAAAGCAAAAAAAAACAACATTATGATTTGTACAATTTCAGAATGTGCTTGTTCTATTTTTAAACAAAGAAAACAATCTGAATTTGTCTTAATTTTGAAGTTATCGTGCCGTGATTTTACCAGTCCGGCCCACTTGGGAGTAGATTTTTCTCCAATGTGGCCCCCGATCTAAAATGAGTTTGACACCTCTGATTTAAATAGTCCGGCCCGCATGTGCACAGATTTTCCTCCATGCGGCCCCTGATCTAAAATAAGTTTGACACCCCTGGTCTACAGTATGTCATCTTTCTTCTTTAATCAAGTAAAATTGTAATATTCATAAACCTTTATCTAAATTGAAACGTTTTAGGTCCTCATTCAAATCCACTCTTTATATTGCTGGCACAAAAAAAAATGAATACACAAATAAAAATAAATAAATATTTCATTTGACAGGGACAGTACAATTAAACATTGCAACCCATAGGTAACCGATGTCAAAGTAGATAAGACTTCTAACCACAGTTGCAACCCTTGTCCCTGGTTAGGCTTTTAAAGAAAAGTTGAGAAAAACACATACAAAAGGATTAAGATAAGTACAAAAATAAAAGACATTGAAAATATTGGCCCCATTTGTCCACACTACATCCTGTTCTAGTGCTCACACTTCTGACTTTCCTTAAGCCACTTTTTCAGTTTTGTGGAGAAAAGTTTCATGTCCGACTGTGACTTTAACTCCAGTGGCAAAGAGTTCCACAGATGTGAGGCCACTGACTCAGAGTCGTCCGGCACCTTTTCCCTCTGCAGCTCCCACTGACCGCAGCTCGAGTCTGCACACTTTCACTACTGTATCTTTGTATTTCTTGACACATCACATCAGGGGCTAATCCATTAAAAATAGCTTTTAAAAATGAGAAATGTATAAAAGTATCAAAACTAATCATGTTATATTTTTGGGTAATATGGCAGTGATGATGCTTCATTAGTTTTTAGTCAAATGTCTTTAGTGTTTGTTTATATAGTGACAACAGAGGCTTCACTGCACATTTTGTGGCCTTTAAGAGTATTTGCACAACAAATAAACGACCTGCACTGAGTAGAACTAGATCATAGTGGACTAACAAAAGATGGTGGCACTGAAATACACTGTAAAAAAAAAAATCCTATTTTTATGGTTAATTTACTCTAAATTTTTACTGTAATTCAATTTTTTTTTTAATAGTTTATAAAACTGCAGAATTGAAGACATTATCTGTGAATAAACAATCCCCCTGTTGTTTTAAGTAATATGCCAGTAATGACGAACTATGTATATTTCTATTTCTTTAACAGAAAAATACCAAATTAATTATACATACAGTAGCATTTTCTGTTTCTTAAATTACTTTCAAATTCATGTAAAATTACAGTAATTATCTTTCATTAAATATGTAGCTTGTTATATAAAAGTCTATGTCCATACTAACAATCTGTAGAATAAAGGTATTTTTCTGCAGAACTGTTTGCATCGTCACTTTATTAAAGGTGGTTGATCTTAACAACTCAGAAAAAATCTGAAAAATAATGGTATTTTTCTGTGGAAAGGGGCCAGTATTGTCACTTCATTAAAGGTGTTTAATCGTAATAATTTGGAAAAACTCTGTAGAATAAAGGTATTTTTCTGCAGAACTGTTTGCATCGTCACTTTATTAAAGGTGGTTGATTTAAATAATTTAGTAAAAATCTGTAAAATTACGATTTTTTTTCTGCAAAACGTTTCATGAAAATTTCTGTAAACATAATTTTTTTTATCATTATTTGGTTTACAATGTTTTACTTAAATTTTATGGTTTTCGTTTGGCAGCCGTAGCTGCCAGTAGATGACCGTTTTTTTACAGAATTTATTTTTACAGTGTAACGTTCAAAACAGATGATCGCGTCTGTTTTTATGTTGGCAGGCAAACACTTTAAACACGCTTGTGTAAAAAATGTATATTGTAACTAAAATGATTTAGGTTTAGTGAAGGACCACGGACGTCTGGAACCTGGCTGCTCATCATCAATCAAAAAAGAATGCCCGCCACCTAAATATGTGTGTGCCGAATTCGCAGATTAAGATTGACCGCTACTTCAATATAAAGTATACACAATAAAACATTGAATATTAAGAGTATATGAACCATTCCTAGCTTGACGTCCTCCTTAAAGTCTTGTAATCTATCAGAAATATTTGTATTATTTTTTCAATGAATTAGGTAACGTTTATGACAAACTTTTTCCAAAACACAACATAGAATGAGGTGAGTGAGGTGTATATTACTTATTTGGTTTTTTTGTTCGGTTTGTACTTCATGAAGTTTTGCACTCGTGTTTTTTTGTGTGTTTTTTTATTTTTTTTTATTTTTTTATTTTTTTTGTTGTGTTTTTTTTTTTTTTTTTCGTTATATTTGGATGTAATTGTTGGTTCATATATCATTAAGTAAGACTATGTATTATGTTGAAGGGGGCAGGAAATATACGATTTTTCTTCATCCTGCTCCTTCTCAGGCATTGGTGTGTAACGGTGTAACTGAATAATTGTGTTATAATTGTCTATCAAAGATGCACATTAATGAAGGAGATAAATAAAAATGAAAATTAAAATGAAAATGAATGTGAGATATAACAGGATAATGCTTACATTTGTTTTCAAAACGGTAAAAAAAAAATTGGGACCCTAAACATTTACTGTGGGACCCCATTTTTATGACTTGATGGGTTCCCTGGGACCCCATTTTGAAAATTCCTAGCACCAACACTGATGGAGTATCGGTGCGTGCAAAACAGCAGCAGGTGGCTGTGGCCTGCGGGCCGGTTCTAATACTAATCAAATATCATCCCAGGGGCCATAGATGATTCATCCTTGATTTTGACACATAGGCACTAGATGGAGCCCGAGTGGTACACATGCCACAGTTTGAAAAACACTGGGTTTCGCCTTTAAGTGGGGTGGCACCTGGAACCCCTAGACACGCCACTGCTCGACGCCCGAGAGCGTTTAACACGCCGACGCATCGTCACGCTTGCACGGATGCAATGAAACGTAGCAGACGTCAACAACAAAAGCAGTCCATTCCATTCTTTGACTTTGGTGTTGACTCTACAAAAAAACTCTCTGTGAAAGTAAAACAACAAAAACATAATTTCCGCGTAACCTTGTATTATTATTGTTGTGTTTCTGAAACATCTGACATTGTTTTGCTCGTAAGCATCCGTCAGTGTACACAGTAGAGCCTATTGTTGTGTGATAAATGATCTCGCATACATTCAGCGTTCAAGATGTTTTCACTTTGCCCAGCTGCCTCCACTCTCCTTGCCGCACTCGCAGGAAGCGATTTAAGCTAGTAGCGTCCGTCTGCACGCTGATCGTCCCACTCTAACTTTCCCTCGCATGGACTCGGTGCTTTGTTTACTCTTGGATAACAGTGATTGGCTGCTCGGATTACATGCAAGTCACGGCTTCTGACGCCGTATTCCAGCACGCTTTGGCATGCAGGAAAGTGGACTGTACTGTGCAGAACTGCAGCCTTTAAGTCAGAGGTGTCCAAAGTGTGGCCCGCAGCTACTTTGCACATTCTAAATATAATAATAAAAACAAAACATTAAAAAGTGGAATAAAAGAGAATCCAGGTCAAATGTACCGGAAAAAAAAGTTGCAATGTTGACTCCAAAAGCACAAAGATGCCATGCCGGCTGTTTTTTTGTCTTTACAAAAACTGCCATTGCCCAAAAATAATAATGAATCAAAATAAATGTTATGAATTATTGACCTATTCAATATTTAATTTTTTATAGGCCCACGTCGTATTTTAAAAATACTAATTAAAAAACAACAACATAAAAAGTGGAATAAAAGAGCAAACAGGTCAAATGTAACAAGAAAGAGTTGCAATATTGACACTATTAACGCAAAGCTATCATGCAGGCTGTTTTTATACACACAAACTGGCATTGCTGAAAAATGATAATAAAAAATATCAACAGGTATATCTAAAGCAGGGGTCCCCAAACTTTTTGACTCGGGGGCCGCATTGGGTTAAAACAATTTGGCCGGGGTCCGGGCTGTATATATATATACAGTATATATTATATATATATATATATATATATATATATATATATATATATATATATATATATATATATATATATATATATATATATATATATATATATATATATAATATATATATATAATATATATTAGATATATTAGATATATATAACGCACTTTCCGCGCACGCAATGATTTCCCGTTATCGATGAGAAAATGCATTTTTAGACAATATGATTTGCCTGAGCGGCTAGGAGACACTGTGAGTAGCAAGCGGTACAAAGTGGATAAGAAAAGACAGAAAAAAAATATATATATATATTTTTAAATTTTTTTATTTTTTTTTTTATACTTGGGACTTCCCGCGGGCCTGATTTGGACGCTGGCGGGCCGGATCTGGCCCGCGGGCCGTAGTTTGGGGACCCCTGATCTAAAGATTCAGGCATTAAAATTAAAACTATTCATATAATTCATACAAAATATTGTATGACTTATTTTTAACACTTTTAAGAGTGGGCCCTTTTGGAGCCCTGAGAATTTTCAATCAATCAATCAATCGATGTTTATTTATATAGACCTAAATCACAAGTGTCTCAAAGGGCTGCACAAGCCACAACGACATCCTCGGTACAGAGCCCACATTTTAGTGGGATTTTTTTCCAACTCTATGCACAAAAAAAAATTATGAATCAATATCAATGTTATGAATTGCTAATCTTGTTAAGTCTCCAATTACCTCATATCAAATGTTCCACCTAAAAAAAATAAGTGGGAAATTATTATTTTGTGGTTGTTTGCCATAAAAAAACAGGGTTTTCTTTAACAAAAAGGGGATAAAACATAAAACAATGTAAATAAAACTATATCAACAGATAGAGCTGAAGTTGATCTCGAGATTTAAGCGTCATGAAAAAAATAAAAATATGACTTATTTGTAACATTTCTTATGACTGAGAGCCTCCCGTGTCCCAGGGACCAAACTTGAGTGAAGACCCAAAGGTTAAAAAAATAAAATGTAGTTATTGTATTGGTTATAAAAATGAAAAATATCACTGCCCAGTTGCAAGTCCAAGACGTTAGCTGGCAGCAGTGAATCATTTCAGTCTTTGCTGTCTGTTGCGCCCTACAAAGTGTTAGTACTTTTTACGCACCAGCTGTGTAATTGTAATGTGCATCTTAGTTGTAGTTGTAATTACGGTTGAAAAAAAGGGCATAAAGCATTTTTTTTTAAAAAGTTAACTCTCAAAGGATATATCTCAAGTTGATCCATAGATATTTAAGTGTTGAAAGTAATTTAAAAAAAGATATCTAACCAAGACCTTAAAGGCCTACTGAAAGCCACTACTACCGACCACGCAGTCTGATAGTTTATATATCAATGATGAAATCTTAACATTGCAACACATGCCAATACGGCCGGGTCAGATTAGTAAAGTGCAATTTTAAATTTCCCTCGGAATATCCTGCTGAAAAGGTCTCGGTATGATGACGTTTGCGCGTGACGTCACGGATTGTAGAGGACGTTTTGGGACACCATTGTGGCCAGCTATTAAGTCGGCTGTTTTCATCGCAAAATTCCACAGTATTCTGGACATCTTTGTTGGTGAATCTTTTGCAATTTGTTTAATGAACAATAGAGATAGCAAAGAAGAAAGCTGTAAGTGAGAAGCGGTGTATTAGCGGCCGGCTGCAGCAACACAAACACGTAGCCGGTGTTTCATTGTTTACATTCCCGAAAGATGACACTCAAGCTTTACCATTGGCCTGTGGAGAACTGGGACAACAGAGACTCTTACCAGGAGGACTTTGAGTTGGATACGCAGACACGGTACCGTGAGTACGCAACCAGAATGTTGCCATAAGCATTTTGTTTAATTTGTATGTGTAACGCAGTACGCAGTTGCGGCTTCCAAACATTTGAGCGCTTGCCCGTACGTGCGTGCCGCTATGTGCATGTCACGTACGTAACTTTGGGGAAATATATGTGCTGTGTGAACTTTGGGGAGGTGAACGGTACTTTGGGCTGTGGGATTGAGTGTGTTGTGCAGGTGTTTGAGTTGTATTGGCGGGATATATGGACGGGAGGGGGGAGGTGTTTGTTATGCCGGATTCATTTGTGGCATATTAAATATAAGCCTGGTTGTGTTGTGGCTAATAGAGTTTATACATGTCTTGTGTTTATTTACTGTTTTAGTCATTCCCAGCTGAATATCAGGTCCCACCCGCCTCTCACAGCATCTTCCCTATCTGAATCGCTTCCACTGCCCTCTATTCCTTCACTCTCACTTTCCTCATCCACAAATCTTTCATCCTCGCTCAAATTAATGGGGAAATCGTCGCTTCCTCGGTCCGAATCGCTCTCGCTGCTGCTGGCCATGATTGTAAACAATGTGCAGATGGGAGGAGCTCCACAACCTGTGACGTCACGCGCATATCGTCTGCTACTTCCGGTACAGGCAAGGCTTTTTTATCAGCGACCAAAAGTTGCGAACTTTATCATCGATGTACCTCTACTAAAGCCTTTCAGCAAAAATATGGCAATATTGCGAAACGATCAAGTATGACACATAGAATGGACCTGCTATCCTTGTTTAAATAAGAAAATCGCATTTCAGTAGGCCTTTAATCATTGAATACAATTGATGGGAGCCCTAATGGTTACAATATATATTGTACTGTGAATGAATGAAAAATATCAAAATGGCCCCTAGAGGCTTTTATTTTTTCAGTGTGCGGCCCTCAGTGGAAAAAGTTCAGACAACCCTGATATAGAACAGTATATTACTTCGGAAATAACATCTCCGAATTGTCCAGAAGCGTTTCCTCCTCCACTTCCTGCCTTCTGGCTGACAAAGATGCAGCTGGTGTCCGCCAGCAGACTCTCAGTCGGACTGTTGGATGTTGTGCGTCTTCAAGGGCCACTTGGAAGCCGGCAGCTCCTTCTTCTCTAGAATCAAATTTAATGGAGCGCCGCGCTCATCAAAGTGAGCGCTCTGCTGCATTGCGCTCGAAATCTTCTGAAAATACGGGCTCAGAACCAAATGTGTCTATGGTTCGGAAAGGAATATTCATTAATTTTTTATTTATCTCCTTCATTGATGTGCATCTTTGATCGATAGACAATTATACCTCAATTATTCAATTTTACATTTACACACCAATGCCTGAGAAGGAGCAGGATGAAGAAAAATCTTATATTTTCCTGCCCCCTTCAACATAATACGTAGTCTTACTTAATGGATATTATATAAACCAACAATTACATCCATGTTTGTACAAATAATAACTCATGTAAAATACAAAAGTCAACTCTCAAAATTTGTAAATAAATCATGTCACACTTTGAACTGGACACTAAATCTGTTATCTGTTTCTTTGTCAGTTAGTGAAGACCAAGTCTTTAAAATATTTTCTTGGATTTTCAAATTCTATTTGAGTTTTGTCTCTCTTAGAATTAAAAATGTCGAGCAAAGCGAGACCAGCTTGCTAGTAAATAAATACAATTTAAAAAATAGAGGCAGCTTACTGGTAAGTGCTGCTATTTGAGCTATTTTTAGAACAGGCCAGCGGGCGACTCATCTGGTCCTTACGGGCGACCTGGTGCCCGCAGGCACCGCGTTGGTGACCCCTGTTCTACATATTCCACATTTCTCGACTGATTTGAACAGTTCCAACGTCAAAATTTCGAAAATTTTACAGTACGTATTATTCGCAGACGATACAAATTTATACTGGTCAGGAGATGACTTGAAAATCTTAGCCGATAATATTGAAGAGGAAATGGTTAAACTAAAATTGTGGTTTGATGTAAATAAATTATCTTTAAACTTGGAAAAGACTACATTTATGGTATTCAGTAATACAAGAAAGATAGAAGTTAGTTTATCCATAAACAATGTGAAAATTGAGAAGGTGTCTGAAATCAGATTTCTTGGGGTCATCTTAGATGAAAAGTTGACATGGAAAGCTCATATATTGCATGTGAAAAATAAGGTATCTAAAAGCTTATTTATTTTGAACAAGGTTAACTACAGTTTCCCGTATAACACAATGAGAATGTTATATTGCTCAATTATTCTACCTTATTTCAATTATTATGCAGAAATATGGGGAAATACATATCACAGCAACATAATGCCTTTATTTCTTTCACAGAAAAGAGCAATTTGTATAATTTGTACAGTGGGATATAGAGACCACACAAATCCACTCTTCATTGGGTCAGGATTATTAAAACTAGGAGACATTGTAGAATTCCATACTCTATTAGTGATGTTCAAAGCTAGAAATAAAGTTCTTCCGAAGGATTTACAAAAGTTATCTGTGTTCACGTCTGAAGATGGGAACCACAGAAGGCCGTATGATTTTAAACATCCAAGAGTGCGAACAAATTTGAAGCAAATGTGCTTGTCTGTTGCTGGTGTGAAAGCATGGAATTCTCTAGACAAAGACTTAAAAAGTTGCAAGAATATCTTTGAATTTAAAAAGAGTTACAAAAAGAGACAACTGGAATCATATCAAACTGATTTTTGATTTAGATTGGACGTGTCATTTTGAAAATGCTTAAACGAAAATTTTAAGTATTTTAGAGTTCGGGTGTTGGTGGAGGGAACAGTGATAAAGTCATCTAAATAATTTGTGTTAAAAAGGGGGCGGATAAATATAAGAATAGTATTCTTCCATCTGCTCCTTTCTGATCATGGAAAAGTATAAGAAACAAAAAAAACAACGAAAGTGTCAACTGTATATGGCTTGTATATATGCATTTTCATGAAAGGAATAAAAAGAAATGATGATGATGAAAATACTCCTTACTCTCGGTAGTCAACTGTTAGCATGCTAACCGTTTAGCTAATTTGGCAGCCGTACACTTGCGAATCATGCACGTGACACATGCTAACTGTCAGCATGCTAACAGTCACGTATGAAATGCAGTTTATTTCTGCCATGGAGGCAAGCATTAGAACGTTTTAAGATTTGTGTATGGACACACTTTAGCCACGGTAGCTAGCACGGAGGCTAAAATGCTTCGTTGCAGACAATCACCTTGGCGCTGCATACTGGATCTGGGTACTGCTGGATTGAATCAATCAATCAATCAATCAAAGTGTATTTACACACTTGTGATTAAGGGCTATATACAGTTGCGATCAAAAGTTTACATACACTTAAAAGAACATAATGTCATGGCTGTCTTGAGTTTCCAATAATTTCTACAACTCTTATTTTTTTGTGATAGAGTGATTGGAGCACATACTTGTTGGTCACAAAAAACATTCATGAAGTTTGGTTATTTTATGAATTCATTATGTGTTTACTGAAAATGTGACCAAATCTGCTGGGTCAAAAGTATACATATAGCAATGTTAATATTTGGTTACATGTCCCTTGGCATGTTTCACTGCAATAAGGCGCTTTTGGTGTTCCTGGGATTAAAGGCCTCACCTTTTCTCCTCCAAACATATTGCTGGGTATTGTGGCCAAACAGCTCAATTTTTGTTTCATCTGACATCACATGGACAAAGATAAGACATTCTGGAGGAAAGTTCTGTGAGCTGTTTGGCCACAATACCCAGCAATATGTGTGGAGGAGAAAAGGTGAGGCCTTTAATCCCAGGAACACCATTCCTACCATCAAGCATGGTGGTGGTAGTATTATGCTCTGGGCCTGTTTTGCTGCCAATGGAACTGGTGCTTTACAGAGAGTAAATGGGACAATGAAAAAAGAGGATTACCTCCAAATTCTTCTGGACAACCTTAAATCATCAGCCCGGAGGTTGGGTCTTGGGCGCAGTTGGGTGTTCCAACAGGACAATGACCCCAAACACATGTCAAAAGTGGTAAAGGAATGGCTAAATCAGGCTAGAATTAAGGTTTTAGAATGGCCTTCCCAAAGTCCTGACTTAAACGTGTGGACAATGCTGAAGAAACAAGTCCATGTCAGAAAACCAACAAATTTAGCTGAACTGCACCAATTTTGTCAAGAGGAGTGGTCAAAAATTCAACCAGAAGCTTGCCAGAAGCTTGTGGATGGCTACCAAAAGCGCCTTATTGCAGTGAAACTTGCCAAGGGACATGTAACCAAATATTAACGTTGCTGTATGTATACTTTTGACCCAGCAGATTTGGTCACATTTTCAGTAGACCCATAATAAATTCATAAAACAACCAAACTTCATGAATGTTTTTTGTGACCAACAAGTATGTGCTCCAATCACTCTATCACAAAAAAATAAGAGATGTAGAAATTATTGGAAACTCAAGACAGCCATGACATCATGTTCTTTACAAGTGTATGTCAACTTTTGATCGCGACTGTATATAGCCCTTAATCACAAGTGTCTCAAAGGGCTGCACAAGCCACAACGACATGCCACATAAGTAGTATAATAATATCTGCTTGAATAAAAGTCATTTGAAAAAAATGTTTGTAAGGTATGTTTACTATTAGTACATATAAATGATTACAATACAATATAAGGTTAATAGTAAATAAGGTGTGAAATACATAATTTCTTTATTTTTTTCAGTTATTTCATAGCAATATGGTTAACATTCCTCCTAAGTAATATTGCCTCTAACCCTAAAACTATGAACGTAATAAGAATTTGTTTAACAAAAATATATAATAGTATAGTATCATCGACTACATCAGGGGTCGGCAACCCGCGGCTCCTTGACCACTCTGATGCGGCTCCTTGACCACTCTGATGCGGCTCAGCTACATACATGCCGACCCCCCCGATTTTCCCAGGAGATTTATGGATCTCAGTGTCCCTCATAGATTACTCCCAGGGAAAAAATAATCCTATTTACACTCTAATTACTAAATAAAGGGCGTGCCCTAATTGCACTGCAGTAATTGTCCTCTATAGCATTTACACACAGCGCGCCAGTCCAGCCACATGTTGCATGTTGTTATTACTTACACACACAGGAGACAGCAAAGCATACTTAGTCATCAGCCACACAGCTTACACTGACGGTAGCCGTATCAAACAACTTTAACATTGTTACGTTACAAATATGTGCCACACTGTGAACCCACACCAAAAAAGAATGAAAAACACATTTCTGGAGAACATCCCACCGTAACACAACATAAACACAACACAACCATTACCCAGAATCCCATGCAGCCCTAACTCTTCCGGTCTACATTATACACCCCCGCTACCACCAAATCCTCCCACACATCAACCCCCCCCCCCCCCCTCTCCGTGCGTTGGTTGAGCGGAAGAGTTAGGGCTGCATGGGATTCTGGGTATTGGTACCGTCAGTGTAAGATGTGTGGCTGCTGAGTTAGTACGCCTTGCTGTCACTTACGTGAGCAAGCTGAAATTGCATTCTACGTGTGGTCGAGCAGGTACACTGTTAGGGCAGACTGTAGAGGGCGCCAAATGCAGTGTCATCACGCTCTGATATTCGGGAGTCTCCCGGGAAAAATGAGAGGGTTGGCAAGTATGACGCTATCAAGCGCCATCCATTCAAAACTCGCGGGCTGCACTAACATCAAATTTCCACATTAAAGTGCGTGCCGGTGCGTGTGTCGGAGACCCCTAGTTAACATAGCACAAAGCGTTTAAGCTTTGTATGCGGTGTTTTTCATTTTAAATTTAAAAATTTTTTTTGTGGCTCCCATTACTTTCTTTAATTTGTGAAACTTGCCAAAATGGCTCTTTGAGTGGTAAAGGTTGCCGACCCCTGGACTACATAGATAGTAATGCAATATAATTAAGTTTGAAATGCTTCAAAATAAGTGTTATTATTTTCAAACATATTGAAGGTTTGTTCTTACAAAATTGTTTTATTACGCCTTTTTGTATATTTTTGCATTTTTATCTTTAATTTATTGGATATGTTTTACTTTAAACATGTAACGATTTATTAATTTATAGGGAAAAATCACATGGTTAAAAAAAGATATTCAGTCAAAGGCTGGACTCCGGGGAGGGGGTCCTGACTGAGGCCAAAGGGAAAAAACCCTCATAGCCATAGCACACATAAACAAGTCACATAAAATCAACAAAACTTGCAACATAGGGAAGGGAGTGGGAGCTACGGGGGCCGGCTGCAGCTGTATAAGCGCTAGTCGGCCATCCATCGCCCCTAAGGGATAGAAGTCCTGCAGTCTGGACTAGACAGTCCGATACGAGTCAATACCTTTTGTTTTTTCAGTGTTTCAATATCAGTATCCCACCATGGATTAGTTCCAGCTGCAATAACACTCCCCTTCTCTTTTCAGTTATCATTGTTTGCTCTTGACAAAAAGCTGACAAGCTAATTATTCAACCATCATCACAGAGTTGACTATTTTTGATTTGACTGGTCAGGTTTTTATTGTAATCCCGTGGATGAAAAGTCACCAGGTTGTTCCACCAATCACCTTTAAGCTTCTAACTTTGTGAGCGCTTTTTTACAAATTATGTATGTTTTAGTTTTTCAGCTATTTGAGATGTGTCCAATCATTGTGTTGACAAGTGGCGTCAAGCAGTGTCATGGAGGTGACCCTCCATGTGGCCCCTTCCGATTTGTTTGTGTTTCAGGCCGAGCGCTCCGGAGGTTTCGCAGCTTCTTTTTTTTTTTATGCGCGTCACACGTCACAATTATTATTATTAAATTCTTAATATTATTTATTTATTTATTTTTATTGTGATTACTTGTGGAGTTTATTGTGAAAAAATTGTGAACAGGAAGTGAACAAAAAGTTTTGCAACTGTTATGTAAAGAAAGGGGGTAGGATTAAATAAGCTCTGCTTCTTCCTACTCCTTTTCGAACATGTTGAAAAGAAACTGGAAATTGTGATGTATCATGTTGTATGCTTGCATGTTCGAAATAAACTCAAAACTCAAACTCAAAAACTCAAACTCATGTTAAAAGTCAAACAAAGGCAGATTAGATTTAGTGAGTTTGGGAGGGCAGTGCAGCTTCCATGAGCGTGTAAAGGCACAGGTGTTGGCGTCACCGACCTCTGGCGCCAGGTGTACCTAATGTTGTGGCTGGCCGGTGTCGCGTCCGCTCAGCCCGCCACCATGTGGAGGCGGAGAAAAGGCTAGAAAGAGTCAAACTGCTCGTTAATTAAGCGAGGTTTGTCATCACCTGTTAAAGTTAAAGTACACACTAGGTGTGGCGAAATTATTCTCTGCATTTGACCCATCACCCTTGATCACCCCCTGGGAGGTGAGGGGAGCAGTGAGCAGCAGCGTTGGCCACGCCCGGGAATCATTTTTGGTGATTCAACCCTCAATTCCAACCCTTGATGCTGAGTGTCACAAAGGGAGGTAATGGGTCCCATTTTATAGTCTTTTGTATGACTCAGCCGGGGTTTGAACTCACGACCTACCGATCTCAGGGCGGACCCTCCAACCACTAGGCCACTGAGTGTCAGCTTTATCTTCCATTGCAAATATTAAAATAACGCAGCCATTCGTTTGTGCTGCATTTGTGCCGTAAAAAATGCAGTTTTGGCCGTTACGTGTTTTAAGTTATTCTTTAAAATACATTTTCTAAATGGTGACAACGTTTGTGCTGCAAAATGTTTTTGTCCATTGCATTTTTTTATGTTAAAATGTTTTGATTCATAACCGTCCCCTGCATGTTTTGTCTAACAATTATAGTTGTTAATGTGTTATTACTCATAACCAGCCCCCCCCCACATCTTGTCAACATCTCCTCAAACTTGTCCCAAACGTTTGGGCTGCAAAATGTTTGTCTATTTTTTTTATGTTAACATTTTTTGATTGAAAACAGTGTTTTGTCTAATTATTATAGTGTGTATGACGTGAATGTGTTATTACTCATAAATGTCATGTCAAAGTCTCCCCAAACTTTTCCCAAACATTTGTGCTGCAAAATGTTTGTCTATTATACTTCTTATTATATCATAGTTTTAATTGTATTAACATTTTATATATTATAATTATAACCAGACCCCCCACCTTGTAAAAATCCCCCCCAAACGTGTGCCATTATTGTGTTGTTTAGTAATTATATTAACATGTTATTATTCACAACCTCTCGTCAAATTCTCCTCAAACTTGTTCCAAACGTCTGTGCTGCAAAATGTTTCTGTCTATTATAATTTGTTATTAACATTTGTTGATCCATCACAGTGTTTTGTCTAATTATTATAGTTAGTATGATGTGAATGTGTTATTACTCATAACCAGCACCCCCCCCCCCACCTTGTCAACATTTCCCCAAACTTTTCCCAAACATTTGTGCTGCAAAATGTTTTGTCCATTATAGTTTTTATTAACTATCATATTTTTTATGTTAACATTGTATTAATCATAACCAGACCCTCCACCTTGTCAAAAATATCCCTCAAACTTGTGCCATTATTGTGTTGTTTAGTATTTATATTAATATGTTATTATTCACAACCAGCCCCCCATCTTGTCAAAATCTCCCCAAACTTGTCCCAAATGTTTGTGCTGCAAAATTGTTTTGGTTTATTATAGTTTTTATTAACTATCATAGTTTTAATGTTAACATTTTATTAATCATAACTAGACCCTCCACCTTGTCAAAAATATCCCTCAAACGTGTGCCATTATTGTGTTGTTTAGTATTTATATTAACATGTTATTATTCACAACCAGCCCCCCATCTTGTCAAAATATCCCCAAACTTGTCCCAAACGTTTGTGCTGCAAAATGTTTTTGTTTATTATATTTTTTTATGTTAACATTTGTTGATTGATAACAGTGTTTTGTGTAATTATTATAGTTTGTATGTTGTTAATGTGTTATTACTCATAACCAGCCCCCCCCCCCACCTTGTCAAACTTTCCCCAAACTTTTCCCAAACATTAGTGCTGCACAATGTTTTGTCTATTATAGTTTTTATTAACTATCATAGTTGTAATGTTAACTGTGTATTAATCATAACCAGACCCTCCACCTTGTCAAAATCTCCCTAAACCGTTCCCAAACATTTGTGCTGCAAAATGTTTTGTCTATTATAGTTTTTATTAACTATCATAGTTTTAATCTTATTAAAGTTTGATTAATTATAACCAGACCTGCACCTTGTAAAAATCCCCCCTAAACGTGTGCCATTATTGTGTTGTTTAGCACTTATATTAACATGTTATTATTCACAACCAGCCCCTCTCGTCAAAATCTCCTCAAACTTGTCCCAAACGTCTGTGCTACGTTTGTGCTGCAAAATGTTTTTGTCTATAATATTTTTTATGTTATTAACATTTGTTGATTCATAAGTGTTTTGTGTATTTATTATAGTTAGTATGATGCGAATGTGTTATTACTCATAACCAGACCCCCACCTTGTCAAAATCTCCCCAATCGTTTGTGCTGCAAAATGTTTTGTCTATTATAGTTTTTATTAACTATCATAGTTTTAATTGTATTAACATTGTGTTAACTATAACCAGTACCTTGTGAAAATCTCCCCCAAACTTGTTATTATTCACAACCAGCCCCCCCCCCCTTCTTGTCAAAATCTCCTCAAACTTGTCCCAAACGTTTTTGCTGCAAAATGTTTTTGTCCATTAGATTTTTTATGTTAACATTTGTTGATTCATAACAGTGCTTTGTCTAATTATTATAGTTTGTATGATGTGAATGTGTTATTAATCATAACCAGACCCTCCACCTTGACACAATCTCCCCCAAACGTGTGCCATTATGGTGTTATTTAGTATTTATATTAATATGTTATTATTCCAAATCTCCCTAAACATGTCCTAAACATCTGTGCTACATTTGTGCTATGCCTGTGCTGCGAATTTTTTGTTTTAGTTATTATAGTTTTTACGTTATTAATATTTTATCATTTATAACCAGCCCCTCCCCACCTTGTCAAAATGTCCCCAAAGGTGTCCCATTCGTTAGTGCTACGTTTGTGCTGCAAAATGTTTTGTCGAACTATTATAGTTTTTTATGTTGTTAACCATTATAGTATTTATATTAACGTCTTAATATTCATAACCAGCCCCCCTGTCTTGTCAAAATCTCCCTCCGTGTTTCAAATGTTTGTGTTACGTTTGTGCTGCAAAATGTTTTGTCTAACTATTATAGTTTTTTATGTGATTAACTATTACAGTATGTATATTAACGTCTTATTATTCATACCCAGACCCCCTATCTGATCAAAATCTCTGTCAAACGTGTTTCAAATGTTTGTGCTACGTTTGTGCTGCAAAATGTTTTTCTCCATTATATTTTTTTTGTTATTAAAATTTTTCTGACTCACAACCAGCCGCCCCCCACATTGTCAAAACCTCACAAAATGTATTGTATGTAATGGAGATGATATCAATAGACACAACTGCATTTAGTTGAGATAATAATGAGTCATATATTGGAATATGGGATCCATTATTTGAATTTGTTTTAACTATTAAATGAACTTAAAATATGACTTATTTTATCTTTGTGGAAAATATTGCACACAATGTGTTGTCAAGCTTATGCAAGTGTAAGCCACTGTGACACTATTGTTCATTTTTTTAATATATATTTGTTTTTATTTTTTATTAATGGCTGTGATGATAATGTCAATGAGGGATTTTTAATCACTGCTATGTTGGAATTCTTATTAATATTGATTCTGTTGTTGATATTATTAATTTTTGTTTGACTACTTTTGGATTGTTTTGTGTCATGTTTGTGTGTCCTCTCAATTGCTCTGTTGATTGCTATTCTGAATGTTGCTGGGCCGGGTTTGGTTTTGGAATTAGGATTGTATTATTACAGTGTTATTGTGTATTATTTTGTTGGACTGATTAATAATTATTTTTTTTTAAATGCAATTAATTTGACACTAGATTTTTTGACACCCCTAATAAATATAATTATAAAAAATAATAATAACATTTTTTTTTTAAAACCTCACCAAATGTGTCCCAAACATTTGTAGTGGTTTGTGCTGCAAAAATAACTACAAAGGCTAGACTTTTTTTCTTTCTTTTTTTTAAATAAAAACATATTTTAGAATAACTTACAACCATAACGGAATACCCATAAAAAATGTCAGCACAAAAGTAGCACAAACGATCAGCAGTGTTATTTTAATATTTGGAACACAGGTGTTGTTAACAGTTGTTGTCATGGTGAAAAGAAGCTAATGTTTATGGAATTATAATCATCATATTCAACATCATAGCTGCTGATTTACATCCACTTCCTGGTCCTTTTCCTCGCAAAAGCTTCGAACAAAAGGATGCCTTCTTCTTTATTTCACTTGGAGTGCTTTAGGCTAGAGCGCTTTTATTCCTTTTTGTCCGAGTGGTGACTCATCCCTTTTTTTCATTTACACAGACACACACACGCACACACACACACACACACACACACACACACACACACACGCACACACACAACGCACACACAAACATTCTTGTATTTGTTGCCTTCATGAGACCTCCGAAAAATGCCTACCTCTTTAGGACCACCCTTTCTAGATATATAAATATTTGTATTTACAACATTAATAATATATACATACGATGCAAATATAAAAAAGCTTGTCGTGAAAAATGAGTTGGAATTTCACAAGACAAAGGTCACAATTTCACAAGAAAAACGTAAAATCTTGGCAGTATTAAAATAAAGGTCGGGATTTTACTTGACGCCAAGTCAAAATTTACAAGAAAAACTGAACATTTGTGCCATATTATGATAAAAGTTGGAATTTTACTCATTAACAGTCGCAATTTTACAAGAAAAAGCTTAGAATTTTGGCAATTTTATGAAGAGTCGTAATTATACGCCACAAAAGTCACAATTTTATAAGAAAACTAACATTTTGGGAATGTTATAATAATAATTGGAATTTTCAGTCAGAGTTTTATATGACAAATGTCGACATTTTGCATTAAAAAGTAATAATTTGACATTAAAAAAATGTGTAATTTTACAAGAAAATATTGCAATATTACAGAGACAGAATGAATGTGAGAAATTGTTCTCAATTTTATAAGAAAAAAGTCGACACATTGTGAGAAAAAGACTGCTTTTAGTTATTTTATTTTTTTTGTAGTTGGTTTTTAATCATTATTTACTTCACGTTATTACAATATGTATCCATATACATATTTATTAAAAATGTTTTAATTAATTTGGCCAAAGGGGGCGCATTTTAATTTCTTACACATACTTGTTATTACACATGTTGACCAGAGGGGGAGCACTTCGAAATTTTACACACACTTGTTATTTCATATGTTGACCAGAGGGGGAGCACTTTTAAAACCGACACAGTCAATTTGAAAAATCCCTCCTTTTTGGGACCACCCTCATTTTGATAATTTCACCACCAGGGGGTGCTTAGATGCAATGGTTTTCCGTATTGGGACCATGATTTATGTCCTAACTTGTTCAAACCTCCTCATATGGAAGGTACTTTTCCTTGTTGATGTCTCAAGAAGCGTAGAAATACAAGAACACACACACACACACACACACACACACACACACACACACACACACACACACACACACACACACACACACACACACACACACAGAAAGAGACGGTGGTGGAGGTTCTGGAGAACAATCAGTTGAGATGTGTCCAATTCCAGCATGCTTTTGTGATTCTTGGTTACAGAAAATGTCAGCCGATGATTATTATAATGGTGGGCCGCATTACACCCACCCCCAACCCTACAATTTTTCTCCTGAGATGAAGTTTAGCGCCGAGTTGTTGGTTTCCATGGCGACTTCCTAAGAGAAACAACAAAAAAAAGTTGACTTTGGCAATCACGATGTGCCGCTCATAATGTGGCCGTGTTTGACCTGTGACCCCTCGCTTTCTCTGACAACATAGACCCCCTCTCCCCCCTCAACCCGCAGGTTGTTCACCACCAAGCATTGTGGGAAATGTTTACCCGATGCAACAGTGTGATAACGCACATGTGTGCCTCGTTAAAAGTACTTAAAAAGCACCGCGTTCACATGCGTTCACATCTTTTAAGATATAAAATAAGTAGGGGGGAGGCTACGTGATGTCATCATCTAATTTGCATAATTGGCCATGACACAAGTGCATGTCATTTGTCTGGATGGTGTGGCAGAGGTAAAAAAAAAATAGCAAAAAAAACAAACAAATGTTGAAACAATACAAATGACACAGTCATGTGTGGGTTTTTGGGTAGGGGAGGGGGCTTTTTAGCGTTAGTCCCTCAAAAGTTGCTGGCTTTGTTACTAGTCTCTTTTGTAAAAGGCAGAATCTAAAGAGGAACACTTTCTAAATATAGCGGGAAAAAAAGGCGCTAAGTTGGCAACACTGATTCCTTCTGCTATGTCTTCTTATGCTCTGGCAGACCAGGGGCCTCATGTACAGTATTAAAGGCCTACTGAAATTACATTTTTTTTATTTAAACGGGGATAGCAGATCCATTCTATGTGTCATACTTGATCATTTCGCGATATTGCCATATTTTTGCTGAAAGGATTTAGTACAGAACATCGACGATAAAGTTCGCAACTTTTGGTCGCTGATAAAAAAAGCCTTGCCTGTACCGGAAGTAGCGTGACGTCACAGGTTGAAAGGCTCCTCACATTTCCCAATTGTTTACACCAGCAGCGAGAGCGATTCGGACCGAGAAAGCGACGATTACCCCATTAATTTGAGCCAGGATGAAAGATTTGTGGATGAGGTACGTGAGAGTGAAGGACTAGAGTGCAGTGCGGGACGCATCTTTTTTCGCTCTGACCGTAACTTAGGTACAAGCTGGTTCATTGAATTCCACACTTTCTCCTTTTTCTATTGTGGATCACGGATTTGTATTTTAAACCACCTCGGATACTATATCCTCTTGAAAATGAGAGTCGAGAATGCGAAATGGACATTCACAGTGACTTTTATCTCCACGACAATATATCGGCGAAGCTCTTTAGCTACGGAGCTTACGTGATAGCATTGTGCTTAAATGCAGATAGAAACAGAAGAAATAAATCCCTGACTGGAAGGATAGACAGAAAATCAACAATACTATTAAACCATGGACATGTAACTACACGGTTAATGCTTTCCAGCTTGGCGAAGCTTAACAATGCTGTTGCTAACGACGCCATTGAAGCTAACTTAGCAACGGGACCTCACTGAGCTATGATAAAAACATTAGCGCTCCACCTACGCCAGCCAGCCCTCATCTGCTCATCAACACCCGTGCTCACCTGCGTACCAGCGATCGACGGAAGGACAAAGGACTTCACCCGATCATCCGTGCGGTCGGTGGCTAGCGTCGACGGCTAGCGTCGGATAGCACGTCTGCTATCCAAGTCAAAGTCCTCCTGGTTGTGTTGCTACAGCCAGCCGCTAATACACCGATCCCACCTACAACTTTCTTCTTTGCAGTCTCCATTGTTCATTAAACAAATTGCAAAAGATTCACCAGCACAGATGTCCAGAATACTGTGGAATTTTGAGATGAAAACAGAGCTTTTTTGTATTGGATTCATTGGTGTCCAAATACTTCCGTTTAACCATTGACGTCACGCGCATACGTCATCATACCTAAACGTTTTCAACCGGAAGTTTAGCGGGAAATTGAAAATTGCACTTTTTAAGTTAACCCGGCCGTATTGGCATGTGTTGCAATGTTAAGATTTCATCATTGATATATAAACTATCAGAATGCGTGGTCGGTAGTAGTGGGTTTCAGTAGGCCTTTAAGCGTGCGTAGGCACAAAAACCAGGCGTAGGCCCTTTTTCACGGCAAAAGTTGAGATGTATGTTATTAATGTTCATGGTTCTTATGATCGTGAACACACCGTGCCTAAAATGGGTGTTGTTGTGTGTCTGGGAGTGAAGCACGGACATGTTGGAATTGGGCCGGTTGTTAGCATAAGAGTGGCAATAAAGAGGGAGACTTATTCTGGACGCTGAAATACATTATATTACTTTAATTTGTTTTGACGTAAAATACCCTTAGTTTTTAAGGTGTGTCGGCTTTAATTTTGCCATGGCAGGTCGCCATGTAAGGGGAAACCCTGGCTGAGAATAATTTAATTGTATACATTTTTTGAAATTTGATTTTGTCCACAAAACAAATTTAAAAAAGCCTTTATTAGAGGTGTCATAAAATGTTCGACAATAAAATGTTCGACAATAAAAAGGAAATTGGTGTGGTGCTCACCGTCCACAGTGCAAAAGAGGCAAACCATGCAAAAAAGCGAGCAAACAGCAATAGTGAACGATGCAATAGCGAACAATTAAATAAATAAAATGTGACAGTATAAGGCTATACAATTTAAAAAGATCAATTACATGTTTTCAAATACCGTATTTCCCATACTATAGAGCGCTATACAAGTGCGTACTATACAAGCCACACCCACTATATTTTAGAAGAAAACTTTTTTTCTCCTTATATTTGCCACACCGGACTATAAGCCGCAGATATATATGTTGCAAAATGAGGTATTTACACAGAACGATTCTGTAAATATTTATTTACATACCATAATTGTTTCCAAACGGCGCCTATAACTTGGCAGTAAAACGGCTGATCAAACAAAACTTGGGCCCAGTTGTGTGTTCCAACAGGACAATGACCCCAAACACACGTCAAAAGTGGTAAAGGAATGGCTAAATCAGGCTAGAATTAAGGTTTTACAATGGCCTTCCCAAAGTCCTGACTTAAACGTGTGGACAATGCTGAAGAAACAAGTCCATGTCAAAAAAACAGCACATTTGAACTGCACCACTTTTGACAAGAGGAGTGGTCAAAAATTCAACCAGAAGCTTGTGGATGGCTACCAAAAGCGCCTTATTGCAATGAAACTTGCCAAGGGACATGTAACCAAATATTAACATTGCTGTATGCAACGTTCCCTCTAAAGTGCGCGCCTGCGCAATTGCGCACTGCTCAAGCGTCCTCTGCGCACAGCAAATATATGCCGCGCACCAAATCAAATCCCATCTGTATTCTAAACAAAATAAACACATTTATTCTGTGTAATTTTGCAATGCAACTCTGAGTAACAGTGACAACAAGCGGCCCTAGCGGTGTTCGTCAACACCGTTCAATTGAACACCGTTCAATTATTGTAACGTCTATCGAGATGCTTCGAGGACAGGAATTATATCGATCACTTTATTGAGCAAAACTGTTTATATTCGGCCATAACCACACCAAAAACATGAGTAAAAAACTTCTATCTCGAAAAACTAGTCATTTTCTGCCGTACAAACCAGGCCAAAACAAACTTGTCATCTGTCACCAACACGCGTACCACTAAGCCACTGGTGCGTTTATGGCCACACAAAAAGTCGGACAACTCAAACACCACACAAAGTTACACTATGACTCCTCAGTCATACGTGTGCTTATTCTACTGTCATTTATTATTAATGTTAATTTATTTATATTAATCATGGAATGCTGTTACTAGAGAAAGTTACAGGAATGCACACTTCATATATGCTTACATTTCATTGTGCAACATGAGGATGTTTTAGGGGAACTAAATGTGATCTCTGAAAGGGGTACAAATGATTTCCAAAGCAAGACCCCCACCCAGACATATTGTACAATACTAATCCATAGCTTATGAAAAACAAGATGTCTTTTATTTTCATTACAAGTGGGCCAAATCACTAATATTACAAAATAATCTCATGAAAATGACTCCTCTCATTTGAGTGTTATAATAAAAGATTGGTTTGAGACAGGTGTGCTGCTGGTATTGCCACGTGTGATGTTGCTCAGGGAGTTTTTGTGTTTGCTCAGACACATGAACAATTAGAGGGAACATTGGCTGTATGTATACTTTTGACCCAGCAGATTTGCTCACATTTTCAGTAGACACATAATAAATTCGTAAAAGAACCAAACTTCATGAATGTTTTTTGTGACCAACAAGTATGTACTCCAATCACTCTATCACAAAAAAATAAGAATTGTAAAAATGATTGGAAACTCAAGACAGCCATGACATCATGTTCTTTACAAGTGTATGTCAACTTTTGATCGCGACTGTATTTCTCAGGTAATTTCTTCTGTATGTGAACATCAGTTGAAATATAAGACACGGTGTGAGTAGATCAAAGTCATATCAACAAACACATGGATTTTTTTATGAGCATCATCTGCTGGACATGTTAAAAAACACACAGTATATAAGCAATATATCATTCCGTATCTTTCTATGTCAGCAGGCTTGTTGCTTTGAAGTGGACCATAAAACCCACAAATATGAGTGATATGAAACATTAACTGTAAATGTTGGACCTTTTACACACTTTTATACACAAACATTTGAAGAATGTGGACCACCTTTGACCACCAATGCAACAGTAAAAATGTTGGAGAAAAAAAACAAAACAATTGCCACCGTACCTGTGTGGGAATATTTCAGTTTTAAACCTTTGGAACAGTTTGCCGAATGTGCTTGAGAGCGGTGCCAACAACAAAAAATCCGATACGACAAACTCGCATGCCCACTTGAAACACAACTCGCTGAGGCGTCTGGTGAACAAGGTCAGTGCAAAAAAAATAAAAAATGTGCTCACAGAAACTAGCATTTAGACATTTGTCTTGTCATGTTGGAATCTGCCAGACTTAAGTTGTTGGTTTTTTTGCATATGACCTGTTAATACATCTGCTTATACTTAAAGGGGAACTGCACTTTATTTTGGAATTTTGCCTATCGTTCACAATCCTTATGAGAGACGAGAAGACCAAATGTATTTTTTTGCATTCCAACATGTAAAAATTGGCTCGTTCGAGGTGGTTAGCAATGCGGCTAATGGGAGGAATACATTCTACCTCTAAATCACTTCAGAAATGTGTTCAAAAACCTAGTGGCGAGCCGTGCGTTTCCCACCTAGTCCTTCAGTGATGTCCGACTTCAATGATTACCTCTCAAAATACCATAATTGATGTCATTACATGACCATTGCTGGATAAATACTATACAGCAGGGGTGTCCAAAGTGCCATTTGCGGCCCGCAGCTAATTGTTTACCGGCCCGCCACACATTCTGGAAATACTATTGTAAAAATAAAAAATTAAATTAAAAAAAGTGGAATGAGAAACGAGAAAAAGTTGCAATGTTAACACAAAAGCTGCCGTGCAGGCTGTTTTTTTTTCTTTTGTCTTTCTTTATTTTTCTTTTTTTGCCATTGCTCAAAAACAAAAAAAATAATGACAAAAAATCCATGTTATAATGAATTATTTTCAGGGCTCCAATTACTTCAAATATTTCACTTTGAAATGTTTTATGTGGTAAATATTGCATATATTGTGTAGTAGCCATATAAAAACATCAAAGTTTTCTTTGACAAAAGCGCATAAAACAAACAAAATAATAGTTCCAGCATAAAATCGACAGATATATCTGAAGTTGATCTCGTAACGTAAGTGTTGAAAGTAAAAGAAAAACCTAATAAAAATGTATCACTTTATGAGTGGGGCACCTTTTGGATCCTAAATATATTTAGTGATTTTTTATTTATCTTTTCACTGTGATTACTCAAAAATATGAAATAATTAAAATCAATAGTGTGCTGCATTATTGATCTTTTAGGGCTCTAATTACTAAATACTGCATATTTCAGTTTTACTATACAAAAACTAAGTTGTTTTTGACAGAAAAGCCATAAAACATTTTTTTAAATTTGTGTTACGTTATATCAACTTGAAGTTGATATATAGATTTACTGTAAGCGTTAAATATTTAAAAAAATAATAATAATCTGACTTATTTTTAACATTTTAATGACTGAGACCCTTTATGGTCCCCGGGACCCCTAAAGGTAAAATAAATAAAAAATCCATATATTTTGTTATGGTTTGCAAATGAAAAATATCAAAATGGCCCCCACATGCTTTAATTTTTCCGTGTGTGGCCCTCAGTGGAAAAAGTTTGGACACCCCTGCTATACAGGAACACATTTACGCCCTACCCGCCATCAGTGTGTGAATGGGTTAATGTGGAAATAGTGTCAAAGCGCTTTGAGTTCCTTAAAAAAAAGGTAGAAAAGCCCCAAAATATAGTAGAACCATTTCCCATTTACTGTGCATTGAACACATCAACAGTGTACAAAACGGGTCATTTTCTGGCGCATTTAAAAATCAATAAAACGCATCAGCAATTAAAACATATCTGATGTGATACTGTCAAAATTAAAATTGAAAAAAAAACATATTAAAAGTAAAAAAATACAATATTTGAACTCACAATTAGTAGGACCTATTCGACACCGTATAAGCCAGTGGTGCCCCTCGTCGTCGGCTTATTCGAGTGGAAATGGCGAGCGTTTCCCGATTTCATCGCCAGAACAGCTGATCTAGTTTCCGTGGTTGGCCGACATGGTCTCACAAGATGTAGCTTCTCTTTAAATATCCTTCTTGAAAATGGCCTTGCAAATATACACTACATTGCCAAAAGTATTTGGCCACCTGCCTTTACTCACATATGAACTTGAAGTGCCATCCCATGGAATTGTCCAAAATGTTTTGCTATCCTGGAGCATTCAAAGTTCCTTTCACTGGAACTAAGGGGCCAAGCCCATCTCCTGAAAAACCAACCCCACACCATAATTCCTCCTCCACCAAATTTCACACTCGGCACAATGCAGTCCGAAATGTAGCGTTCTCCTGGCAACCTCCAAACCCAGACTCGTCCATAAGATTGCCAGATGGAAAAGTGTGATTCATCACTCCAGAGAAGACGTCTCCACTGCTCTAGAGTCCAGTGGCGACGTGCTTTACACCACTGCATCCCACACTTTGCATTGGACTTGGTGATGTATGGCTTAGATACAGCTCCTCAGCCATGGAAACCCATTCCATGAAGCTCTCTGCGTACTGTACGTGGGCTAATTGGAAGGTCAGATGAAGTTTGGAGCTCTGTAGCAACTGACTGTGCAGAAAGTCTTTGCACTATGCGCTTCAGCATCCGCTGACCCCTCTCTGTCAGTTTACGTGGCCTACCACTTGGTGGCTGAGTTGCTGTTGTTCCCAAACTCTTCACTTTTTTTCACAAAATTGACTTTTGACTATTTAGGAGCGAGGGAATTTACGACTGGATTTGTTGCACAGGTGGCATCCCGTGACAGTTCCACGCTGGAAATCACTGAGAGCGGCCCATTTTTTCACAAGTGTTTGTAGAAACAGTCTCCATTCCTAAGTGCTTAGTGATTAAAACACCTGATTCTCATCATTTGAATGGGTGGCCAAATACTTTTGGCAATATAGTGTATATCTGCCACCTAATCAACGTTTTTTTTCCCTTCTCTGCTATCCCGCTCTGGCTACGGTGCAACACTTCCTGTGTCATGCTAAATTGAAACTTGTGAATGGATACTCACTTTGGAATGACAAGTGAGTATCCAATCACAGTCTCGTTACCATCAGGCTACTAAGATAGGCTACTGTCAACAACTTGTGATCTGATTGGCTATCGCAACTGTCTATCAACTCTATGTGTTCTCTAATTAATCCGCTAACGGTCCTGATGAGAATCCAATCACAGGACGCGTAAATGTCACGTTCAACCTTAGGCCAGCTAGAAGGCCTTACTGACAACAACTCGTGATCTGATTGGCTATCGCAACTGTCTATCACATATATGTTCAGAATCAATGCATTGTTGATTCTGAAGACCCATGGCAGATTTGGTACAGCATGGCAACATAAGCTATCTGAATTCTGATTGGCTACAAACTAAAACTAAAAACAACAGCACTGGAACGAGCATAATATGACATGAAGAGAATATGAATACTTTTGGATATTTAGGGAAAGTAAATTAAAAATTATTTTATCGTTAATTATGATCAGGATTTCTGGTTACGTTAGGCCAGCAGAGAAGGCCTTGCTGGCCCTGACGGCACACCACAGCAAAAACCGCCAACAATACTTAATTTACGTCCTGTAACCTGTATAATAATCAGCAGAGCAAGCTGTAGCGACTTTGTTATTGTAAGAGCGAACACTGAGGAACTCTTTTTCTAGCGTGGTAACACATCAGCGTGCTTTGGTGTCAGTCGTAGAAGCTAACTACGGCAAGAGATAAGCTAGCTACTGTTATGATTTGTCATTCTATGTTAGATTCTCCGTATTATTCTTCTTAATTTAGTGACCAGTTGTGTTTGTCAAAGCTCCCTTGGTTTCGTATTGTTGTTACTAGGTGACTGATTAGCCGCACCTGCTTTCTGTTTGTTGATGAGCGTCCTCACCTGTTTCTGTCCCTAATCACTCCCCCCCTAGTTGCCGGTCCATCGTTCGCTGTTTGCTGTACGCTACAGGCGACGGTTTGTTTGTTGGTTTTGTTGTTTGTTTCATGCTACCTATGTTGTCGCGCTGTTTATCTTCCCGCTACGCTAAGCTACCACCACTTTGTGTCACTTTGCCTTGTGTCATGAAGTAAAGAAATCTTCTCACCCGCACGTCGCCTGAGGTCCTCCGCATCTTTGGAATCGCAAAAACTTCACAAAAAAACAACAAAACCACCAGTAAAAAAGACATCACGACGTCAGCAATTTCAATTCAAAACAAAGTAAATATCTTTATGCACAATATCTACTTATAAAGATATGACCAATGATGAAACTTACACTGTTGTTGCTGGTCTGGAACAGTGTGTCCGCCGCTTAAAAGGTCCGACAGGAAACAGTGGCTCAGGGCAGAAAATTCACACTTTGTTGTCCAGTCGCTGTTTAAAGTCACATTTTCTCTATTTTTTCAGATTTTTTTTTAAGGGTCGACAGTAGAGATGTCCGATGATATCGGACTGCCGATATTATCGGCCGATAAATGCTTTAAAATGTGATATCGGAAATTATCGGTATCGGTTTCAAAAAGTAAAATGTATGACTCTTGTGTGATCATGTTCTGTTTTAGTCATGTCCTGTTTGGTTTTGGTCACTTAGTTCCTGCTTTTTCACTCCCTTGTTTTGTTTCCATGGTTACCCATTAGTTTCACCTGTTCCACGTTTGGACTCACACACCAATCATGTCACTGTTATTTAAGCCTGTCTTTTTCTGTTGGTCGGCCTGGCGACATTATCTGCTGTTAACCTTGTCACTCATGCGTTCATTCCATGCCATTGTTCCATGATCCTTTCCATGATTGTTCCAAGTAAGTTTTTGTTTATTCATGTCACGTTTAGCAGTTCTTTTGTTTCATGTCCTTAGTCTACGTTAAGTGTAAGTTTTTGTTTCATAGTCAAGTTTGTACGTCCGCCTTGTGCGCGCCTTTGGTTTGTACCCTTTTGTTTGGACTTTGTTGGAATAAATATGTCCTTACCTTCACGCCATGTCCGCTCCAACTTTTATTGCATCTCGGGAAAACAAACACCCCATAGTCCACGTCTTGACAGAAGTACAGAGCGCCAATAGCCTTTGTGTGCCGGCCCAATCACATAATATCTACGGCTTTTCACACACACAAGTGAATGCAAGGCATACTTGATCAACAGCCATACAGGTCACAGTGACGGTGGCCGTATAAACAACTTTAACACTGTTACAAATATGCGCCACACTGTGAACCCACACCAAACAAGAATGACAAACACATTTCGGGAGAACATCCGCACCGTAACATAACATAAACACAACAGAACAAATACCCAGAACCCCTTGCAGCACTAACTCTTCCGGGACGCTACAATATACACCCCCCGCTACCCCTTACCACCCGCCCCCCACCTCAACCTCCTCATGCTTTCTCAGGGAGAGCATGTCCCAAGCTGCTGTTTTGAGGCATGTTACAAAAAATAATGCACTTTGTGTCTTCAATAATAAATATGGCAGTGCCATGTTGGCATTTTCTTCCATAACTTGAGTTCATTTATTTTGGAAAACCTTGTTACATTGTTTAATGCATCCAGCGGGGCATCACAACAAAATTAAGCATAATAATGTGTTAATTCCACGACTGTATATATCGGTATCGGTTGATATCGGAATCGGTAATCAAGAGTTGGACAATATCGGAATATCGGAAATTCGCAAAAAAGGCGTTATCGGACATCTCTAGTCGACAGTGCCATTTTTTTAATTGTCTTCTTCTACTCACCCCACTGCTGTTTCATCGTGACACATGTGCCTCGCTGTTGCCTCCTGCGGGGTGTCGGGAGTACTGCATACATGAGCAGCCCTAGTTTGAATAGTTCCATCAAGCCTATTTGGGTGATGTTCGGCGGGCCAAATGAAATGCTGGTGCGGGCTGGAAGTGGCCCGCGGGCCACCAGTTGAATAGTTTTGCTCTTTTTAGTGCTTTTCATAGTTTTACCTTGCCCAAAATGCACAAACCTCACAACGTTTTTTGTTTTTTTTTGGTACATTTTATCTCACGCTGTCACATCACTGCGGTGTCCTGTTGCGGTTTCACTTCGAAAGAGGGAGGGGGGCCCCCAGAGGGGACCTTGTGGTCATGTGATTTCCCGGCCTGTGTGGGCGCTCTGGCAAAATAAGAGGGTGTGACTCAGATATGTGCGCAGAAAGCTCGTTAAGCAGATAGTTTTTTGGCTCTCGCCTGCCAACGGATGCCTGACCTCCTCCGCGCCTCCATCGAGGGTGTGTTGGGGTGTAATTACCAGGACTGCGAATCGCTGGTTGGGGTCGTGCATAGAACACCATAAACTGTTAAACCTGTTAGTCGCCATCCTCAGCAAAAGTCCATGTTGGTTCGTTCTAGAGCTGCAGCTATCCAATATTTTAGTAATTGAGTATTCTATCGAATATCCCAATCGAGTAATCGAATAAATCATGTTTTTGCTTAATTATGGTTTAATTATACATGTTAAAATGTGCCCTAATTTTTTACGTTTGGCCTAATTGTCTCTTATTTCCTAAACGCCGGTTTTCATTATTGAAGGCTGACACGCACAGCTGAAATGCGTCCGTGGTTGATTGTGCCAATTTGTGTGTGCTAATAAAAACAGGTGCGCTCACAGCCCTATGTGCTGTGTGGTGTGACTGCTTAAACAAAGTTCTTGTCTCTCCTGCGTTTTTGATGAGTATCATACGGGGCCGTTTAAATATCGGTTTCTCCACGCAAATCCGCTGAGCTGTTTTCAACCTGCCAGCAATAAAAAAACAATATAAAAAGACAAACCACTTAATAATGACAACCGTTTTAAATGTTAAGAAAGCAATACGGTTCAGTGCATCCATTGCATGCAAAATAGTAATCAATGTTCATTTTGCCATCATAACATGTTTGAGATGAAAACACATATACATAAAATTACTTCAAAATTAATATTCGCTGAGAAAGTTAAAATAATAATATATTCTTAGTATCAAAAATAAAACAATAAGAACAGTTTTCATTATATCAAACTAGACATGCTTTAAAATGTAATATCGGAAATTATCGGTTTCAACCTCCCGATTTTCCCGGGAGACTCCCGGATTTCAGTGCCCCTCCCAAAAATCTCACGGGGCAACCATTCTCCCGATTTCCACCCGGACAACATTATTGGGGGCGTGCCTTAAAGGCACTGCCTTTAGCGTCCTCTACAACCTGTCTTCACGTCCGCTTTTACTCCATACATACAGCGTGCTGGCCCAGTCACATAATATATGCGGCTTTTACACACACATAAGTGAATGCAATGCATACTTGATCAACAGCCATACAGGTCATACTGAAGGTAGACGTATAAACAACTTTAACACTGTTACAAATATGCGCCACACTGTGAACCCACACCAAAGAAGAATGACAAACACATTTCGGGAGAACATCCGCACCATAACACAACAGAACAAATACCCAGAACCCATTGCAGCACTAACTCTTCCGGGACGCTACAATATACACCCCCCGCTACCACCAAACACCAAAACTTGTATTAGTAGATTGCACAGTACAGTGCATATTCCGTACAATTGACCACTAAATGGTAACACCCGAATAAGTTTTTCACCTTGTTTAAGTCGGGGTCCACGTTAATCAATTCATGGTAAAGTTACATTGTTTAATGCATCCAGTGGGGCATCACAACAAAATTAGGCATAATAATGTGTTCATTCCACGACTGTATATATCGGTATCGGTTGATATCGGAATCGGTAATTAAGAGTTGGACAATATCGGATATCGGCAAAAAAGCCATTATCGGAAATCCCTATCTCAAACATAAAAAGTGGATTAGGTAGTGCCTTTAATATTTGGATTAAAGGCACTACCTAATCCACTGCATTTGGACTAAATACTAAACGATAGAGATGTCCGATAATATCGGACTGCCGATATTATCGGCCGATAAATGCTTTAAAATGTAATATCGGAAATTATTGGTATTGGTTTCAAAAAGTAAAATGTATGCATTTTTTAAACGCCGCTGTACGGAGTGGTACACGGACGTAGGGAGAAGTACAGAGCACCAATAAACCTTAAAGGCACTGCCTTTGCGTGCCGGCCCAATCACATAATAGCTACGGCTTTTCACACGCACACTTGAATGCAATGCATACTTGGTCAACAGCCATACAGGTCACACTGAGGATAGCCGTATAAACAACTTTAACACTGTTACAAATATGTGCCACACTGTGAACCCACACCAAACAAGAATGACAAACACATTTCGGGAGAACATCCGCACCGTAACACAACATAAACACAACAAAACAAATACCCAGAACCCCTTGCAGCACTAACTCTTCCGGGATGCTACAATATACACCCCCAACCCCCGCCCACCTCAACCTCCTCATGCCCTCTCAGGGAGAGCATGTCCCAAATTCCAAGCTGCTGTTTTGAGGCATGTTAAAAAAAAGAATGCACTTTGTGACTTCAATAACAAATATGGCAGTGCCATGTTGGCATTTTTTTCCATAACTTGAGTTGATTTATTTTGGAAAACCTTGTTACATTGTTGAATGCATCCAGCGGGGCATCACAACAACATTAGGCATAATAATGTGTTAAGTGGGCACCGCTGCTGCCCACTGCTCCCCTCACCTCCCAGGGGCTGAACAAGGGGCTGGGTCAAATGCAGAGGACACATTTCACCACACCTAGTGTGTGTGTGACAATCATTGGTACTTTAACTTAACTTTAATGTCTTAATTCCACGACTGTATATATCGGTATCGGTTGATATCGGAATCGGTAATTAAGAGTTGGACGATATCGGATATCGGCAAAAAAAACATTATCGGACATCTCTACTAAACGAGGCAACATGCCGTAAAAAAAAACTTAACGAGGCCTCGAGGCAGCAAAGATTCCTTGAATATATTTTGTAATTGAATTACACGTTGGGAAGACTATGTCTCCCGGCTGGCTTGGGAACGCCTCGGGATCCCCCGGGAAGAGCTGGACGAAGTGGCTGGGGAGAGGAAAGTCTGGGCTTCCTTCTTAGGCTGCTGCCCCCGCGACCCGACCTCGGATAAGCGGAAGAAGATGGATGGATGGATGGATGAATTACTCGAGTTACTCGAGGAATTGTTTCAGCTGTAGTTCGTTCCTCATGACGTGTCGTTTCCTTTCACACCTTCTCAGTGTAAAATCGTTTAACTGATGTAAAGTCTTTGTGGTGTCATCCTTCATTTGACCGTAATGGCCGCCAGACTGCATCAATAAGGCGTTTTAGCCAGACGAAAAGTTGGAGGTGGGGGGAGGGGGCGATTCACCGCCTGATGTAAAGGAAAATAATGTAATTATGATCAGAATATGGGCCCACGCTGACCTGTGTGCGAGCCCATCACTGGTGAGAGGGGTAGGGCCGCTCTGGGGATGACCCCCTTCCCACTCCGTGATGGATGGGGTGTGTCTGAGCGGTCCCGGCCCCCAAATGGCTCCAAACGAGGCCTGGCTGTCGATCTGCGGTCGAACCGGGCTTCACGTTATTAACTTAGCCAAGAAAGAGGGCAGCGTGAATACGCTTGGACAGTTGATGAATAAAGGGTGTGTGTGTGTGTTCTGGCAATGCTTACTTAATGGGGACATCGCTCTGTTTACATAGTCACCTTTAGGGGACCTCTGACGGTATGGGGACAAAAAAACTGGTCTCCTAAAGCAGTGGTCCCCAACCTTTTTGTAGCTGCGGACCGGTCAACGCTGGAAAATGTGTCCCACGGACCGGGGGGACAAAAAAAAAAAAAAAAAAAATTTTTTTTTTTTTTTTTTTTTTTACAGTATAATTTGTGAATCTGCTTAACTTGATGTGGTGGTGGCGACAAACAAACAAACAAACAAAAAACAGCCTTCCATGTTTTTGGACTGGAATTCTTAATCATGCGAAATATTGTGCTGTTTTTTTTCTCATTTTTCTTTGGCCATTTTTTTTTTTTTTTTTTTTTTTTTTCATAAAGAAATACAATCATGTGTGCTTACGGACTGAATCCCTGCAGACTGTATTGATCTATATTTATATATAATGTATATATTGTGTTTTTTATGTTGATTTAATAAAAATAAAAAAATGTTGTTTTTTTTTGTTTTTTTTTCTTGTAGGTACCAATCGGGCCGCGGCCCGGATGGTTCGGGACCACTTCCCTAAAGGGAAACCTTTTTAAATGATAGTCAGATCCATTCTGAAGATGTCTAAGTGATGAGTAATGAGTTTGTATTTTATTTCTGTGGTTTAATGTAAGATAAGATAATCCTTTATTGATCCCACAACAGGGAAATTTGGGTTACTTTGTTTACGTGTTTCAAATATTGGTAAAAGAGAAAATAAATTTTCTTGAAAAGTGAAACATTTGTTATCCTGGCATTAATAGTACTGTGATTCTGTATAGAGATGGCCGATAAATGCGTTAAAATGTAATATCGGAAATTATCGGTATCGTTTTTTTTATTATCGGTATCGTTTTTTTTAGTTTTTATTTTTTTTATTTTTTTATTATTATTAAATCAACATAAAAAACACAATTTACACACATCTTTCTGTTATTAATATTCTGGTTCCTACATTATATATCAATACATATCAATACAGTCTGCAAGGGATACAGTCCGTAAGCACACATGATTGTGCTAATAGTACTAACCTTTAACAGTTAATTTTACAAATTTTCATTAATTACTAGTTTCTTTGTAACTGTTTTTATATTGTTTTACTTTATTTTTTATTCAAGAAAATGTTTTTAATTTATTTATCTTATTTTATAAAAAAATTTAAAAAGTACCTTATCTTCACCATATCTGGTTGTCCAAATTAGGCATAATAATGTGTTAATTCCACGACTGCATATATCGGTTGATATCGGTATCGGTTGATATCGGTATTGGTAATTAAAGAGTTGGACAATATCGGGATATCGGATATCGGCAAAAAGCCATTATCGGACATCCCTAATTCTGTATGGTATCCATCCTTAGTTAAAACTAATATATTTTTCCAAAAACAAAATCTGGTTTAGTGTTCTATAGGATGACATTTTCATACAGCATGATTATAAAACATTATTACCTTAAAGTATGATTCACATTCATAATTTTCCATCCTTCTATATATGGTAGTTGGAGTTGCAGACAACTTCATTACTGCTAAATAGCAGTTTTCAGTAATGTCACAGAAGATGCAGGATTTGCTTTAACATTTAAGTGGTGAAACTTCCTATAAGAGGACAGCTGTAGTGCTGTATTCTGAGGATCATGTCATATTTCATTTGAACTTGTTTTCTTTTTTTTAAATGGTCCTCAGTAGTCACGTACAAATTTGTGTGAATTATGCAAAATTATTTAAATTTGGTCCCCATGAACCATATTAAGTCTTTTTCCCCAGGGTCCCCAGTAAGAATGATCAGCACATTACTTCATCAATCCAGAGATTTAAAGACGTGTATGAGCTAACTGGGCAGTGGCCATTTTTCCAAAAAATGTTATGCCTCCACAAACTGTAAAAAGGGTGGTCCCCACAAGTGATGATCAAAAACGTGGTCCCCATTCCAAATAATAACCGGTATGTGTGTTTGTGTGTGTGGGGCGTTTGAGAAATTGAATTTGTAACTGAATCCAAGGTGCTGCCATCGATTGAAGCGCAAACTGCAGCTGTGCTAAATATGAAAGGACTAACATTAGCGCCGTCATGCTGGTGGCTCCTCTAAAGGTGCAAAGGTTGGGGAAAAAGAGAGTACAGAGTTACCTGGATTATCACAGCCTTTACATTCCAAACCCCCCTGTCCTACACACATGTCCACAAAGTAGTTTATTTGCTGATATTTATGAATATTTTGTCACATCTTTATTATTATTTCACATCTTTGTTTCTTTTGTTTTTCTGCATAAAAACAAGAATGGGACGTAGGGGTGGGTATCGTTCACATGTGAACCGATATACAAGTTTCGGTACCTGGGAATTAGGGTTGTACGGTATACCGGTACTAGTATAGTATCGCGATACTAATGAATCAAAAACGGTACTATACTCTGTTTGAAAAGTACCGGTTCCCCATATATATTTTTTTTACAGGCATGACAGCGCGTTGTCACGTCATGATATTGCTGGTTTACGAGCAGACGAGCATGTTCGGCAGCGCACAATCACAGAGTACTTACAAGCAGACACAGTGTGTAGACAGAAAAGGGAGAACGGACACATTTTGGCTTAAAAACTGAAACACCCTCAGGAAGAGGTGCTTTAAGACATGGCTAATGTCCATCCGCAATCTGCAGTGTTTTAGCTACTTCTAAATCACTAATCCTCGCCTCCATGGTGACAAATAAAGTACGTTTCTTACAAGTATCATCCCTGCAGGACGAGGAATAGCTAAACATGTTTCCCCACACACCGTAGGAGGCTACAATAGCTCACCACTAACAACAAGCTAGCGCCCCTGGATGTAAACAAATGCCATGGGTGATCTACACCTGACATCCACTGTAATGATACCAAGTACAATAGCGTATCTAGTCCATACTACGATTACATCAATATTTTCTTATCATTTTTTAAAAATTCATAGTATGTTTATGAACTCAGGAAATATGTCACATGAGGACTTTGAATATGACCAATGTATGATCCTATAACTACTCGGTATCGGATCGATACCTAAATGTGTGGTATCATCCAAAACTAATGTAAAGTATCCAAACAGAACAATAAGTGACTATTACATTTTAACAAAAGTGTAGATAGAACATGTTAAAACGGAAAACAACCGGAATCTAACAGTAAATGAACAAGTGGATTAATAATCAATTTTTACAGCTTGTCCTTAATAATGTTGACAAAATAATAGAATGATAAATGACACAATATGTTACTGCATATGTCAGCGGCTAAATTAGGAGTCTTTGTTTGCTTACTTATTACTAAAAGACAAGTTGTCTAGTATGTTCACTATTTTATTTAAGAATAGATTTGTTTTTTGATTGCAATAATAAACATATGTTTAATGTACCGTAAAGTTTGTTGTTAAATAAAGCCAATAACGCCATTTTTTGCTGTGCCCTTAATTTAGAAAAGTATCAAAAAGTACCAAAATATTGGTATCGAGACAACCCTACTGGGAATTGATATCGATACTCAACGGTACCAATTTTTTATTCTTTTGTGTGTGTTTATAAATAATTTGTTTTTAATGATATTTTATTGCAACATTTAAAAATGAGCTGATTATGATACCTGCTGTCTAGTTGTTGCATCTTGTTTCACTATCATCATACTATCATTTGCAGGTATGATATTAAGTTGCAATGACAGTTGCAAGTCCAAGCTGATGGCAGTACTGTATCGCTGTTGTTGTTGTTTTGGTTGCACCCTAAAAAGTGTTAATACTGTAAGTAGTGTGCTGCTGTTTGATTGTAACGTGCATCTTAGTTGTAGTTTTCATTACCAAATTTGGACGTGTTGAAATTGCCATGTAAAGTCGCTAATGCTAATCAGTAGCGTGTCAATGGCAAAGCCAATATATATTAGCATCAAGCTAGTGCATTTTTGGAAAAGTGGCGCCTTACTTAAATTTGTTTTATGAGTCAACGTCTTTGTTGGCATTGAAAATTGCAGATCGGGCGGCATAGCTCGGTTGGTAGAGTGGCCGTGCCAGCAACTTAAGGGTTCCAGGTTTGATCCCCGCTTCCGGCGTGTCCTTGGGCAAAGACACTTTACCCACCTGCTCCGAGTGTGACCCACGCTGGTTTAAATGTAAAGCGCTTTGAGTCACTAGAAAAAAGCGCTATATAATTCACTTCACTTCATTACCTAGATCAGGGGTGTCCAAACTTTTTGCCCGGCGTTTAAAAAAATTGGCTTGGGGGCCGAAAGCCGACTGCATGCAAAGTAACTATACATTTATAGTAAATATTATAATTGGTTACCAAGGGTTTATGAAAGTTCAACTCCTACCTTTTTTACCTCTGTGACAACCTCCTTAAGGTTTTGTTGATCAGTCAGAAATATCAAGCGGCTAAAATGCCCAAAACATGGATAAGTGTGGAGAAACTGTTTTGCATTGTTCCCATCATCCCTTGTAATGGATTTAATAGGTGTCATTTTTATTTGTATTTATTTTTTTATGCTGATTGGACGTTTTTTTATAATATCCACAAAGTTCAATGAGCGGGATGTTACGTGTGACCATGTTTGTTAAATGTTTATGCTGCTTGATTGGGTGGTTTTTTTCTGCACCATGACTAGGGAAGGTTGTTTGGATTGGATTATATAAATAAATGTTGAGCTATAATTTCATACAAGTAAGGTAATGATTCAGTAACTATTGTTGGCCACCAGATGTCAGCATCACAGCAGCTTTTGGACAGCTGGTTATTCATATAAGATATGAATACGCTACTCTAGGCCAGGGGTCGGCAACCTTTACCACTCAAAGAGCCATTTTGGCAAGTTTCACAAATTAAAGAAAGTAATGGGAGCCACAAAAAAAAATTTTAAATTTAAAATGAAAAACACCGCATACAAAGTTTAAATGCTTTGTGCTATGTTAACCAGGGGTCTCCGACACACGCACCGGCACGCACTTTAATGTGGAAATTTGATGTTAGTGCAGCCCTCGAGTTTTGAATGAATGGCGCTTGATAGCGTCATACTTGCCAACCCTCTCATTTTTCCCGGGGGACTCCCGAATATCAGAGCGTGATGACACTGCATTTGGCGCCCTCTACAGTCTGCCCTAACAGTGTACCTGCTCGACCACACGTAGAATGCAGTTTCAGCTTGCTCACGTAAGAGACAGCAAGGCGTACTAAGTCAGCAGCCACACATCTTACACTGACGGTACCAATACCCAGAATCCCATGCAGCCCTAACTCTTCCGCTCAACCAACGCACGGAGAGGTGGGGGGGGGGTTGATGTGTGGGGGGATTTGGTGGTAGCGGGGGTGTATAATGTAGACCGGAAGAGTTAGGGCTGCATGGGATTCTGGGTAATGGTTGTGTTGTGTTTATGTTGTGTTACGGTGGGATGTTCTCCAGAAATGAGTTTTTCATTCTTTTTTGGTGTGGGTTCACAGTGTGGCGCATATTTGTAACGTAACAATGTTAAAGTTGTTTGATACGGCTACCGTCAGTGTAAGCTGTGTGGCTGATGACTAAGTATGCTTTGCTGTCTCCTGTGTGTGCAAGTAATAACAACATGCAACATGTGGCTGGACTGGCATGCTGTTTGTAAATGCTATAGAGGACAATTACTGCAGTGCAATTAGGGCACGCCCTTTATTTAGTAATTAGAGTGTAAATAGGATTATATTTTCCCTGGGAGTAATCTATGAGAGACACTGAGATCCATAAGTCTCCTGGGAAAATCGGGGGGGTCGGCATGTACAGTATGTAGCTGAGCCGCATCAGACTGGTCAAGGAGCCGCATGCGGCTCCGGAGCCGCGGGTTGCCGACCCCTGCTCTAGGCCATATTGCTTATTAAACTTGTTCATTCTTGCTGGATATTGAAGATATCTGCATGCTGCATTTTGCCCGCTGGCCGTAGTTTGGACATTCGTGACCTATAGGTAGTTTGGCTGAGTCCGCTCTCAGTGCTGCTGGAGTGATCGCCAAGTCCCCAAGTCCACTGAGTCGGCAACCGGGCGCGAAGTCACACGTGACCCAGGTACCGAAACATTGCACCGTTTGATTTTACGTGAATCGGTGCCCAGTGGGACCGGCGGGATTTGGTCGGTGCCAAAAAAAAATGACCGGATTCGCTACCCATCCCTTTTGCTGAGTCAGCATTCATTTAGCACCAAAAAAGGCTTCAATAGCGACTTATTTTTCTTTATGGAACTGTGTTTCGGTGCCCTTCCCTACTTACAACACTGCACCACATGGGCCATGTGTAATATTGTTATTACTGATGGAGCAGGAACGGGCTAGGAATACATTTTTTAACATGAAGCGTCCTGTCATTCATTAATTGACATTTTACTTGCGCTTCTTTCATGCCAAACGGGCCCCGTGATGCACATGTGCGCTCAGACTGTGTGTAGTTAGAGGAGATTTAGACGTCAACAGGCTTCCTCAGAGTTAACGTTTTCATCTGATTTAATAGGCGATGTCATGATATCGCTAACCCACTCAGAGTCATTCCCAGGACGGATCAGGAGAGAACAGAGACGATTGTTGCTGAGATTTATTTTTTATACGTGAAATACAATCCAGCGGCTTTGGATAATCGACTCTTTTGCCTCCCCCGTCATCTCCCTTTTGAGCTCGCCGCTCGACATGTGTTCCGCTCAGGAACGCCGTACTGTACCTCTCTCGGCTCTTTATGGCTTCCATGTGCTCCGTGGAACAACCCACCGATGGACTGAGTGGAATCTGCTGTGTCTCCCCCGTGTGGGCTCCAACCGTTCAGGGCCCACGTGAGCACGCTCCGCTCGCCCCCTGTCATCGTTTGACACCGGGAACAAGGTGGCCGCCTTCCTGGCGGCGCTCATGTGTGTGCAGCTTGGAAACATTACTTTCAAAACATTTAAGAAAAAATTATAATAACATGCAAAATCTTTTTTTTTAATGTACAGTGCAAACGCAAAGTATTCATAGCACTTTACTTTTTCCACATTTTGTTATGTTATAGCCTTATTCCAAAATGGAAAAAAAAAAAATGTTATCCTCAAAATTCCACACACAATACCCTATGTGGACAATGTGAAGAAGAAGACAAAAATTGTATTTGCATATTTATTAAAAAAAGGTTTTTTTTTCACAGCCTTTGCTTTACCTTTTCACATTTTGTTATGTTACAGCCTTATTTCAAAATGGGAAAAAAAAAAATATATATATATATATATAAATGTTGTCCTCAAAATTCCACACACAATACCTTATGTGGTCAATGTGAAGAAAATAAATATTTTTTAATTTGCATATTTATTAAAATTTAAAAAAATAAATCATAGGTTTTCCCAGCCATTGCTTTACTTGTTCCACATTTTGTTTTGTTATAGTCTTATTCCAAAATGGGGGGGGGAATAATAAAAAAAATAATACAAATAACAATGTCCTAAAAATTCCACACATAATACCCGATGTGGACAATATGAAGAAAATAAATATTCTTTTATTTGCATATTTATTAAAAATAAAAAATTTAATCATAGGTTTTCACAGCCTTTGCTTTACATTTTCCACATGTTGTTATGTTACAGCCTTATTCCAAAATGGAAAAAAAAAAAAAGAAAAAAAATGTTGTCCTCAAAATTCCACACACAACACCCTATGTGGACAATGTGAAGAAAATAATATATTTTTAAATTTGCATATTTATTAAAAATAACAAATAAAATCATAGGTTTTCATAGCCTCTGCTTTACTTTTCCCACATTTTGTTATGTGGAAAAATATGTTTTTTTCTAGTTTTATTAACTATATATACTTATTCGAAAATGTGAAAAAAAAAAAAAAAAAGTCTTCAAAATTCCACACAAAATATCCTATGTGGACAATGTGAAGAAAATAAATATTTTTAATTTGCATATTAATAAAAATAAAAATCAAAAAATCATAAGTTTTCACAGCCTTTGCTTTACTTTTTCCACATTTTGTTATGTTAAAGCCGTATTCCAAAATGGAAAAAAAAATAGAAAAAAAATGTCCCCAAAATTCAACACACCCTATGTGGACAATGTGAAGAAAATAAATATTTTTTAATTTGCATATTTATTAAAAATAACAAATAAAATCATAGGTTTTCACAGCCTTTGGTCAATACTTGCACCTTTGGCAGGAATTGCAGCCTCAAGTCTTTTTGAATACGATGCCACAAGCTTGGCACACCTATCTTAGGGCAGTTTTTGCCCATTCCTCTTTGCAGCACCTTTCAAGCTCCATCGGGTTGGACAGGATGTTTTTGTACATTGCTGGATTCATCTTCCCCCCCTATCACGACTAGTTTTCCAGTTCCTGCTGCTTCCATCCCCACAGCATGATGCCGCCACCACCATGCTTCACTGTATGTGTGGATGGTCTTAGCCTGGTGATGAGCGATGCCTGTTTTTTTTAAACAAACCTTTTCACATTGTCGTCATGGGGTATTGTGTGCAGAATTTTGAGGACAAAAATTAACACGTTCCATTTTGTAATGAGGCTGTAGCATAACATGTGGAAAAAGTGAAGCACCGTGACTACTTTCCGGATGCACCGCATATGGAATGACGCCAGACACCACACAAGACGCATCACGCCGCTCCTGATGGTGTTCATTGAAAAGAACGCACGGCTGCCATGATGCAGTGCTGACCTTTGACCTCACTTCCATGATTATTTGGAGGCATTGAGAGTTGAGGGAGGAGCTCACTTTAGGGATTAATGTTTGATTTACAGTCAGGAAGTGATGAAGTTAAAAAAAAAAAAATCAAGCGCTTGCGTTCCTGCCCAGGTCATGTGATTTACAGCTCCATACAACGGCGAGCTGGGAAAGATGTTTTCAAGCCCGTCGCACGCTGTCACGGTCTGCCGCATTGATTTAGGCCGCGCCGCCGCCGTGAAGGGAGGAAGAGGTCTGACTCGGGACTGGTTCGCTTCAGTCTGGATTGGATAGCAAGGGTGTGTGTGTGTGTGTGGGGTTGGGGGTGTCGATGAGTTTGGAGGTTTATTTTTACAGGGAGGACAGGTGCTGCCGATCGAACATACGGGCTGTCGGAAAATAAACACAAACTTTGTCGCGCACGCACTCCATCACGGCCAGGAACGCCATTAAGCTCCATTCAAACCCCCCTTGGCATCCACCCTCTAAACAAAATGTCAGATGAAAGCTGAACTGAAATAAATTGCTCATTACTGCAACTTAACATTGCACCACTTTAAAGATCATATGTGGTGTTTTTTTAACTATTTTAAATGCATTTCACAAGTGGGAAATATAGTGAAAATTGTGCATTATATGGAAGTTAATTTGTGTCTTTTTTTTTTGGACACTGAATTTTTGTAACTGATTTTTTTGTGTTGGAATTTTGTGAACTGAAACTCAATTTATGCTGGCAACTATTACTATTGTGAGTAAAATTTGTGTTGAAAAATTCAGTTGGTTAAAATACGATGTTTTGAAATTCAGTGTATAAAAATTCAGTGTAAAAATATGTGTTGCTTCAAAACTCAAGGCCCACTGCTGGTAAATGAAATGAAATAATATAAAACAAAAAAATTGAGTTAAACAAATTTGGTGTCAAAAACAGTTTTTGTTATGTGTGTGTGTGTGTGTGTGTGTGTGTGTGTGTGTGTGTGTGTGTGTGTGTGTGTGTGTGTGTGTGTGTGTGTGTGTGTGTGTTCTGGCAATGCTTACTTAATGGGGACATCGCTCTGTTTACACAGTCACCTTTAGGGGACCTCTGACGGTATGGCATACTTGCCAACCTTGAGACCTCCGATACCGGGAGGTGGGGGGTCGGGTGTGGGGTGTGTGGTCGGGGGTGGGGATTGGGGCGTGGTTGGGGCGTGGTTGGGGCGTGGTTGGGGGTGTGGTTAAGAGGGGAATATATTTAAGCTAGAATTCACCAACTCAAGTATTTCATATATATATATATATATATATATATATATATATATATATATATATATATATATATATATATATATATATATATATACATACGTATGAAATACTTGACTTTCAGTGAATTCTAGCTATATATATATATATATATATATATATATATATATATATATATATATATATATATATATATATATATATATATATATATATATATATATTTATTTATTTTATTATACATATAAATAAAAGAAATACTTGAGTTTCAGTGTTCTGGAGGCTATCCAGTAGATGGCAGTATTGTCCTGTTTAAGAGTGTCACAACATTGCTGTTTACGGCAGACGAACTGCTTTACGGTAGACTAAACGTGACTGCTGTTGTTGTGTGTTGTTACCGCGCTGGGAGGACGTTAATGAAACTGCCTAACATTAAACCCACATAAGAAACCAAGAACTCGCCCTCGATCATTCTACAGTTATGACGTCATTGGGCAGGCAAGGTGTTTATATTGTGGGAAAGCGGACGTGAGAACAGGCTGTCTCCACTCAGGTCCGCATTGAGCTGGAGGGGGCGTGGCCTCCAGCTACGGCTGAATACCGGGAGTTTGTCGGGAGAAAATTTCTCCAAGGAGGTTATTGGGAGAGGCGCTGAATACCGGGAGTCTCCCGCTAAAAACGGGAGGGTTGGCAAGTATGCGGTATGGGGACAAAAAAACAGGTCCCCTAAAGGGAAACCTTTTTAAATGACAGTCGGATCCATTCTGAAGATGCCTAAGTGATTTTTAACCTTTGGCCCATAAAACATGTTTATTGGTTAGTTTGAGTGTGAGACATTTGCACAGCAGCCCCCTCATTGGGCTGTAGCTGGTACTGCACTCGCTCTTTTAAATGGTCCTCAGTAGTCATGTACAAATTTGTGTGAATTATGCTAAATTATTTAAATTTGGTCCCCATGAACCATATTAACTCTTTTTCCCCAGAGTCCCCAGGAAGAATGATCAGCACATTACTTCATCAATCCAGAGATTTAAAGACGTGTATGAGCTAACTGAGCAGTGGCCAATTTACCTTTTCTTTTTTTTTTGTCTCCACAACCTGTAGAAAGGGTGGTCCCCACAAGTGATGAGCAAAACCTTGGTCCCCATTCCAAATGATAACCAGTATATATGTGTGTGTGTGTGTGTGTGTGTGTGTGTGTGTGTGTGTGTGTGTGTGTGTGTGTGTGTGTGTGTGTGTGTGTGTGTGTTCTTGTATTCCAGCCATTCTTGAGACATCAACAAAGAAAAGCAAAAAGGAGGGATTTTTCAAACTGACTGTGCGTCAGTATTAAAAGTGCTCCCCCTCTGGTCAACATATGTAATAAGTGTGTGTAAGAAATTTAAATGTGCCCCGTTTGGCCAAAATGAATTTAAAAAAATTAAAATAAATATGTATATAGAGACATACTGTAATAACTTGAAGTAAGTAATGAAGATTAAAAACCATTTAAAACAAAAACATTTTTTTTAAATGTACTAAAAGCCGACCTTTTTTATATTTCCGTAGTATATACAGTATATATTATTAATGTTGTAAATACAAATCTTTGTATCTAGAAAGGGTGGTGCTATAGAAGTAGGCATTTTTCGGAGGTCTCAAGAAGGTGGTGTCAAAAACAGTTTTTGTTATGTGTGTGTGTGTGTGTGTGTGTGTGTGTGTGTGTGTGTGTGTGTGTGTGTGTGTGTGTGTGTGTGTGTGTGTGTCCAGCTTTACTGCTAATGAAATGTGTTTGTCTGACAAGAGTGTGTCTCCCCAAAAGTGTTGTATCCACTTTATACATTTACACTAGTTTAATTAGTTGTGTGTATCTTGAAAAAAAAAACATTGTCAAACAGCGCCGGTTGGAATTATATGAAGCTGAGATAGGCTCCAGCAACCCCCCACGACTCCAAAAGGGACAAGCGGTAGAAAATGGATGGATGGCATTGTAATGTATGCTAGCACCCCCTTAAAGCCAAAGCCATGGTCCCCCCACCATCACCCTCCCCACCAATGCCAGCACTTCATTAAAGGAGTTGAAGGACTCAAAGGACTCCAATGACATCACAGGACTCCAAAAACATCATAAGACTGTAAAGACCCTCTCCATCAAAGAAGAGGATGTACGCCGGCAGTTCTTGAAGCTGAATACGCGGAAGGCCCCCGGGCCGGATGGTGTCTCCCCCTCCACTCTCAGACACTGTGCGGACCAGCTGGCTCCTGTCTTCACTGACATTTTTAACACCTCTCTGGAGCTATGCCGCGTGCCGTCCTGCTTTAAGACCTCTACCATTGTCCCTGTCCCCAAGAAAGCACGGATCACAGGACTAAATGACTACAGGCCGGTCGCGCTGACGTCTGTGGTCATGAAGTCCTTTGAGCACTTGGTCCTGCCCCACCTCAAGGACATCACCGCCCCCCTCCTGGACCCACTGCAATTTGCCTACAGAGCCAACAGGTCTGTGGATGATGCAGTGAACCTGGCCCTCCACTTCATCCTGGAGCATCTGGACTCCCCAGGAACCTACGCTAGGATCCTGTTTGTGGACTTCAGCTCTGCCTTCAACACCATCCTCCCTGGACTGCTACGAGACAAGCTCTACCAGCTCAGCGTGCCCGACTCCCTCTGCAGTTGGATTAATGACTTCCTGACAGACCGAAGACAGCACGTACGGCTGGGGAAGATTGTCTCGGACAGTCGAACCACAAACACTGGTACTCCTCAGGGCTGTGTACTCTCCCCCTGGCTCTTCTCCCTGTATACAAACTGCTGCACCTCCAGTCACCAATCCGTAAAACTGCTCAAGTTTGCGGATGACACCACCCTCATCGGGCTCATCTCGAATGGCGATGAGTCCGCCTACAGGAGAGAGGTGGACCGGCTGACGTCCTGGTGCAGCCTCAACAACCTGGAGCTGAACGCCCAGAAAACAGTGGAGATGATCATGGACTTCAGGAAAGTCACAGCCCCACCATCCCCCCTCACCCTGATTGACTCTCCCACCCCCGTCCCCATTGTGGACTCCTTCCATTTCTTGGGCACCACCATCACCCAGGACCTCAAGTGGGAGCTGACCATCAGCTCCCTCATCAAGAAGGCCCAGCAGAGGATGTACTTCCTGCGGCAGCTGAGGAAACTTAAGGTGCCGACCGAGATGCTGGTGCAGTTTTACTCAGCCATCATAGAGTCCATCCTGACCTCCTCCATCACAGTGTGGTTCCCCGGCGTCACAGTCCAGGATAAGAATAGACTGCAGCGCATCGTACGTGCTGCTGAGAAGGTGATTGGCTGCAAGCTCCCATCCCTCCAGGACTTGTTCTCCTCCAGGACCAGGAGGCGTGTGGGTCGGATCACAGCTGACTCTTCTCACCCTGGACACACGCTATTCTCCCCTCTCCCATCAGGCAGGAGACTACGCTCCATCCAGACCCACACCTCCCGCCACCTGAACAGTTTTTTCCCCTCGGCCATCAGGCAAATGAACAATAACTCCTAACGGCAGCTCCTTGAATTCCTTGAATTCCTTCTAAGTCTATCTGATAGCTCAGTTACAGCTCTTTTTATTACCAAATATGTGTAATATGTTTTTATGTCGCACGTTTGCACCAAGAAAAATTCCTAGTTTGTGAACCCGTTCTCAAACAATGGCAATAAAACTATTCTGATTCTGATTCTGATTCTGATTCTGATTCTGAAACAGAACGATTGTATGACGTAACATGCCTTTAAAAAGTAAAAAGAAACGTTTAGATAAGAAATGAAAAACAACACAAGAAAACCTAGTCGAAACAACTAGAGTAGTTTTATGAAGTAATGTAATAATAATGTACAACATTTAAAGTCTATAGTATCTCCTTTCCGGCTGCTTCTCTGTCAAACACATCATCTGCAGCCTCTCAAGTAGCAGGTGTGGCGTGGGGCAGTAATTGCCACTACGATCAGGTATGAACAGGTGCTGACCCATCGGGCACTTCAGGGTGTCATCGTCATCATGTCTACCAAATAAGATCAAGATCGGAATTTTTGGAGCCGAGTTATTAACGTTTCGTGTTTTGTGGCGAATCATCGGAGCAAAGTATGGCGCCATGCCACGCAAACTTTATTCGCAATTCATCATCACCTCCGTGTTAAGTATCTGTCAATTTAACCGCGACTCATTTGGCCAAGGTTAAAATACGACACCTTTTCTGAGCCAAAAAATGGCTCAAAACCATGGGAACGAAGTGTGGCGCCACGCCACGCCCACATCTTATGGCGTAGGAATAACGTCTTCACAATTTATCATCACCTGTACGTGTAATATCTGTAATTTTGAACGCGATTCATTTGGTCAAAGTCCCTCGTCGTCGTTAGAATAATTATGTATATATTATCACACAACTCTTATGGTCAAGGGCCGTTGCTATAGTTATTATCAATTGTGCTGAAGTGGTATTTTTCTTTGTCTGTGTAAATCTGGCAATCCAAAAGATTGCAAGCCAGTCTGGTATCAGTGTTTGTTTCCAGAATCGGCCTGCTGACTGCCAAGGCCGAACATCGAGTACCGTGACATAGGCAGAGCAGAGACAAGGCGATATCACTACTGTCAGCACATTTGCGTTTTTGTTTAAATAGAGGAAGCACGTGGGCTGGACTTTTAGAACATAGTTTGGATCTGTAACTAGAATACAGCCCAAAACACGTCTCTCCTCAATTGAGCAAAATGTAACTCTGTCTGTGCATGATTCCTTGCTTCTCGTCTGTTTAATAGATGTCATCAGTGTTTGAACCTGACAGTCGTAAAAGTACGACCCCTTTTTTTTTGGCCGAAAAACGGAACACCAAAAACCAAAATGGCTGACTCCCTGTTCGTTTTGAGGTACGGGTTTCTGAGACGCCATGATAGACGTCGCCTGCGATTTTTGTGTCGATACGTAAAACTGGTAGGAGGGGCTAATGTTCTCTCGTTTTAAAGGTGGCGCTAGAGAGCCAGTTTAGAAATGTAATTTTTGAGACCGCAAAAATACTACATTTTTCTCCGGCAAAATACAGGGACTTTCCGTGCAAAGTTAAGGGCCCTAAATATGACCTGTTAAAAAAAACATCATGCTAGGTTTTCCTGTTTGCTGGAAAAAAAAGCGTTATTTTTAAAAATGTCTTTGATAATAACTTTCAATAATACAAAAACTGATGAGTCATTGTTGAAAGTCAGATGATCCTACTTTTAGTACCACACTGCAAAAACTGAATTTTAAGTAAGATGAAATATCTCAAATAAGGGTGATATTTGCTTATTTTCTGTCTGATAAGATAATTCTTCTCACTAAGCAGATTTTATGTTAGAGTGTTTTACTTGTTTTAAGGCAGGGGTGCTCATTACGTCAATCGCGAGCTACCGGTCGATCGCGGAGGGTGTGTCAGTCGATCGCCAGCCAGGCATTAAAAAAATAGTCCTAAAAATTAGCGATCATAAATATCCACTATGACGTCACTTTCGTGACTTGATTGACATCCACGGCACCCGAGGGTCTTCTGAGATGAAAAATTACCGACAGGAAGGCGAGAAACACTTTTTATTTCAACAGACTCTGGCGCCGTACCTGTCGTCAAAACCCCAAAGACCGACTGCACAGTTGCAAAATAAAAGCGCTGCTTCTTCCTGCCTGCGCTAACAAAATAAGAGTCTCAGAAAGCTGGAGTGCACAAGGTAGCAAGCTACGGAGTTTGCCGCCAATGTATTTCTTGTAAAATGTATACAAAGGAGTACGGAAGCTGGACAAATAAGATGCCAAAAACCAACCACTTTCGTGTGGTATTGGACAGAAAGGAGGACTTTTTTTCTCCTCCATTTGAAAATGCGGACGTTATCAGCACTACTGTCTGATTCCTATCAATGCAAGTCATCAGAATCAGGTAATACACCAACTTATATTCTTGTCTTCATGAAAGAAAGGAATCTATATGTGTTAAACATGCTTGTATTATCATTAAACACCTTTAACTTGTTAACAATATTAAGTATATGTGTTAAACATGCTTGTATTATCTTTAAACACCTTTAACTTGTTAACAATATCATAACTATGTGTTAAACATGCTTGTATTATCTTTAAACACATTTAACTTGTTAACAATATTAATTATGTGTTAAACATGCTTGTATTATCTTTAAACACTTGTCCAGGGTGTACACCGCCTTCCGCCCGATTGTAGCTGAGATAGGCTCCAGCGCCACCCGCGACCCCGAAGGGAATAAGCGGTAGAAAATGGATGGATGGACCTTTAACTTGTTAACAATATTAACTATATGTGTTAAACATGCTTGCATTATCTTTAAACACCTTTAACTTGTTAACAATATTAAAGGCCTACTGAAATGAATTTTTTTTATGTAAGCGGGAATAGCAGATCCATTCTATGTGTCATACTTGATCATTTTGCGATATTGCCATATTTTTGCTGAAAGGATTTAGTATAGAACAACGTTGATAAAGTTCGCAACTTTTGGTTTCTGATAAAAAAAAACCTTGCCCCTACCGGAAGTAGCGTGACGTTGTGAGTTGTTCACTCCCTCATATTTTCCTATTGTTTTCAATGCAGCTAGAGCGATTCGGACCATTACCCCATTAATTTGAGCGAGGATGAAAGATTCGTGGACGAGGAACGTTAGAGTGACGGACTAGAATGCAGTGAAATACATATTTTTTTTCGCTCTGACCGTAACTTAGGTACAAGCTGACTCATTGGATTCCACACTTTCTCCTTTTTCTATTGTGGATCACGGATTTGTATTTTAAACCACCTCGGATACTATATCCTCTTGAAAATGAGAGTCGACAACGCGAAATGGACATTCAGTGCCTTTTATCTCCATGACAATACATCGGCGAAATGCTTTAGCTACGAGCTAACGTCATAGCATCATGCTTTAACTGCATATAGAAACAAAAAAAATAAACCCCTGACTGGAAGGATAGATAGAAAATCAACAATACTATTAAACCGTGGACATGTAAATACACGGTTAATGCTTTCCAGGCTGGCGAAGGTTAACAATGCTGTGCTAACGACGCCATTGAAGCTAACTTAGCAACTTAGCAACCGGACCGCACAGAGCTATGCTAAAACATTAGCTCTCCACCTACGCCAGCCAGCCCTCATCTGCTCATCAACACCCGTGTTCCCCTGCATTCCAGCGATCGGCGGAAGGACGAAGGACTTCACCGATGCGTTTGGCGGCCCGGAGACGTAGGAAGTCAAGGTGAGGTCGGCAGCTAGCGCGTCTGCTCTCCAACAAAGTCCTCCTGGTTGTGTTGCTGTAGTCCGCTGCTAATACACCGATCCCACCTACAACTGTCTTCTTTGCAGCCTTCATTGTTCATTAAACAAATTGCAAAAGATGTCCAGAATACTGTGGAATTATGAAATGAAAACAGAGCTTTTTGTATAGGATTCTACGGGGTACCATAACTTCCGTTAAACTGACTTCGTCACGCGCATACGTCATCATACCGCGACGTTTCAGCCGGATATTTCCCGGGAAATTTTAAATGTCACGTTATAAGTTAACCCGGCCGTATTGGCATGTGTTGCAATGTTAAGATTTCATCATTGATATATAAACTATCAGACTGCGTGGTCGGTAGTAGTGGGTTTCAGTAGGCCTTTAACTATATCAATCAATCAATCAATCAATGTTTATTTATATAGCCCTAAATCACAAGTGTCTCAAAGGGCTGTACAAGCCACAACGACATCCTCGGTACAGAGCCCACATACGGGCAAGGAAAAACTCACCCCAGTGGGATGTCGGTGAATGACTATGAGAAACCTTGGATGTGTTAAACATGCTCGTATTATCTTTAAACACCTTTAACTTGTTAACAATATTAACTATATGTGTTAAACATGCTTGCATTATCTTTAAACACCTTTAACTCGTTAACAATATTAACTATATGTATTAAACATTATTGTATTATCATTAAACACCTTTAATTTATTAACAATATTAACAATATGTGTTAAACATGCTTGCATTATCATTAAACACCTTTAACTTGTTAACAAAAACATATATTATATAAATAAGTAAATATAAATTATATATATGAATGAGGTAGATCCCCGCGACTTGATCAATTGAAAAGTAGCTCGCCTGCTGAAAAAGTGTGAGCACCCCTGTTTTAAGGGTTTTGGTCCTAAATGATCTCAGTAAGATATTACAGCTTGTTGCTGAGATTTTATGACCTATATTGAGTAAAACATGCTTGGAACTAGAATATCAATTGTTGCAAAGCTGCGTCATCAACACTCACAAGTATAAAACTACTTCTTTAATGTAATAATTTCTTATTTCAAGCATGAACAAAAAAAAATCACGGCTTTGACACAATTGTGTCTCATAATTAAAACAGATGACAGCCAAATGGACTTTGCTGTTTTATTTTCAATGAAACAATAGAAAATATGTACTCATATAGTAGTACAATTGGCACAGTACAGTAAACTGACAGTTAATATTTAACAATGTTTAAGATGTGACATTTCTAACAATTTGGAACAGAAATAGTTCATGCACATTCCGAGGAATTCTTCAAAATTACAATTAAAAAGTTTTTGGCCGAGGGCCGGGCTGTATATATGCGCACTAATTAGCTGAAAGAGCACACACTTGACGCGATGATGTCATGTTATCGATGGAAAAATGCATTTTTAGACAATATGATTTGCCTGAGCGGCTAGGAGACCCCGAGAGTAACAAGTGGTTGCCTTTCCATTAAGAACAATACATTTGTTTTTAGTGTAAGTTTGCTGGTTTCAAGAAATGTAATGTCAAGCGCATATCATTGTGTCAAGATAATGGCACTAGCATTTACTTAATTTAAGAATATTTTTCAACATATTGAGCGAAAAGGTCTCTTCTTTTTTTTTCTACTAATAAAAGTGCACTTGTTATTAGTGAGAATATACTTATTTTAAGGTATTTTTCGGTTCATTGAAGTAAGCTACTTTTACTTGTTTTGGAAAGTCTTGACAAGCCAAATGTTCTTGTTCTATTGGCAGATAATTTTGCTTAGTTCAAATAAAATACCCCTCATTTTTGTATTTTTTTTATCTTGTTTATGAACACTGACTTTTTGCAGTGCACAAACTCCTTTTGTTTTCCCTCTGGTTCTGACCATGAGCGGATGGGACCAGAACCCTGTGCAGGCCTCGCCTGTTGTCATCCGCGGTTACATCCCGCATCAACAAAGCGTATTATTAGCAACATCGCCATCATCATTAGCGACACCTGCTCGCTAATGACGGGTCAGGCCCGGGTCGCGGCCGCAACAGCACCCGGCGCCCTGGCGTGCGGCGCGCTCCTCTCTTCCAGACGGGCGCTGTCACGGCCACCTGCCCGGGAAGCCCTTAAGGCGATTAGGACCCCTAAAAAGAAGCCGCCTGCCAAGAAGAAAAGCTGTAAAAAGCAAAGTTGGATTAAAACACTTGAATTCAATCAAGTGTGCCAGGGAGGCTCCCTAATGGCCGCCGCCTTTTTTATTCAATTATATTGTTTTATTAATGCTTCCCCCTCTCGCTCCCCTCCAAACCTTCGCCTCTGACTCATCTGCTGCAGCCTGGAGTGGGTGGGGGGCAGCACCCAGGGGTGGCGGAGGCGTAGAGGGCGCGCACGACGCCGACCCCAAGCAGGGCGAGTCACGACGCACTCATCATCATCATCATCATCATCATCCTCTAGACCACCGCCTGCAACTCGCCGCTGTCCCTGCAGACAAATGAGGCGTCTTTACGTCTCGGGGGGGTCCACCATCACAAAAGTGGTAGACTCTTAAATCCACCAATCACAGACCACCGATCCTGATAACAACTTTAAACACAAACTTTTATTGGCACACTAAAAAATGGAAGCATAGGGAAGCCAACAAGGCTTGCCTCAATTTTGGTGGATGTCAAAAGGGTCTTAGTCATTAAAGCAGGGGTGTCAAACGTACGGGAAATTTTGACAAGGTTGAGGGGCTGGTTATAAATGATTAAATATTAATAACGTAAAAACTATGATAGTTTAGAAAAAATTTGCAGCACGGACATAGCACAAATGTAGCACAAAGTTTAGGACATGTTTAAGGAGATTTTGACAAGGTGGGGAGGGGCTTGTTATGGGTAATAACACATTCACAACATACAAACTATACTAGTTAGACCAGGGGTGTCAAATGTACGGCCCGAGGGCCGGATCAGGTCCGCAAACAGGTTTTATCCATCCCGCGGGAGGAGTTTGCTAAGTATAAAAATGAGCCGAAATGTTTTAATGAAAGAAACTGCTGTTGTAAATGTGTCCACTAGATGTCGCAATAGCAATTATTTGTATCTTTGTAGATGATGCTACATATGTAAAAATGATGTTAGTGCACCGGTCGAGGAAAATGAGTAAACGACATAAATAACATCCTGTAATTTGATTTTAATATTCTTTTTTTAATCTTGATAGATTGAAAATTAACACCAATGAGTTGACTGATGAACATTAGCACATCATTTATTCAGAAAGTATATATAACGACAAATAAAGGTAGAATACTATTAACCGCAACATGTAAGTGTAAAAAAACAACAACATTATGATTTGTACATTTTCAGAATGTGCTTGTTCTATTTTTAAACAAAGAAAACAATCTGAAGTTGTCTTTATTTTGAAGTTATCGTGCCGTGATTTTACCAGTCCGGCCCACTTGGGAGTAGTTTTTTCTCCATGTGGCCCCTGATCTAAAATGAGTTTGACCCCCCTGCATTAAAGTGTTAAAAATAAGTCATATATTATTTTTATTTTTTGTATGTCAACAATTAAATATCTATAGATCAACTTCAGATATATTCGTTGCTATAAAAAATTTTTATTTTGTTTTATGCCCTTTTTCCCCAAAGAAAACCTATTTTTTTATGGAAAAATATGCAAAAATTTCCACGAAACATTTTTTTAAATGAAATATTTGATGTGAAGTAATTGGAGTCTTAAATAGGTCAATAATTTATTTTGATGTATTAGAGTGGGACAAGCGGTAGAAAATGGATGGATGGATGGAGAAGATTTTTCTCCATGCGGCCCCTAATCTAAAATGAGTTTGACACCCCTGCATTAAAGTGTTAAAAATAAGTCATATATTATTTTTCTTTTTTGTATGTCAACAATTAAATATCTATAGATCAACTTCAGATATATTCGTCGCTATACAATTTTCTTATTTTGTTTTATGCCCTTTTTCCCAAAAGAAAACCTATTTTTTTATGGAAAAATATGCAAAAATTTCCGCGAAACATTTTTTTAAATGAAATATTTGATGTGAAGTAATTGGAGTCTTAAATAGGTCAATAATTTATTTTGATGTATTAGAGTGGGACAAGCGGTAGAAAATGGATGGATGGATGGAGAAGATTTTTCTCCATGTGGCCCCTAATCTAAAATGAGTTAGTTTGACACCCCAGCATTAAAGTGTTAAAAATAAGACATATATTATTTTTCTTTTTTGTATGTCAACAATTAAATACCTATAGATCAACTTCGGATATATCCTTTCCTTATAAAAAAAAAAATATTTTGTCTTATGCCCTTTTTCCCCAAAGAAAATCTATTTTTTTATGAAAAAATATGCAAAAATTTCCGCGGAACATTTTTTTAATGAAATATTTGATGTGAAGTAATTGGAGTCTTAAATAGGTCAATAATTTATTTTGATGTATTAGAGTGGGACAAGCGGTAGAAAATGGATGGATGGATGGAGAAGATTTTTCTCCATGCGGCCCCTAATCTAAAATGAGTTTGACACCCCAGCATTAAAGTGTTAAAAATAGGTCATATATTATTTTTATTTTTGGTATGTAACAATTAAATATCTATAGATCAACTTCGGATATATTCGTCGCTATAAAATGTTCTTATTTAGTTTTATGCCCTTTTTCCCCAAAGAAAACCTATTTTTTTATAGAAAAATATGCAAAAATTTCCGCGGAACATTTCTTTTAATGAAATATTTGATGTGAAGTAATTGGAGTCTTAAATAGGTCAATAATTTATTTTGATGTATTAGAGTAGATTTTCTCCATGTGGCCCCCGATCTAAAATGAGATTGACACCCCTGATTTAAAGTGTTAAAAATAAGTCATATATTATTTTTATTTTTTGTATGTAACAATTAAATATCTATAGATCAACTTCGGATATATTCGTCGCTATAAAATGTTCTTATTTAGTTATATGCCCTTTTTCCCCAAAGAAAACCTATTTTTTATGGAAAAAAAACCCACAAAATATGCAAATATTTCCGCGGAACATTTTTTTAAATTAAATATTTGATGTGAAGTCATTGGAGTCTTAAATAGGTCAATAATTAATTTTGATGTATTATTATTTTTCGATAAAGACAGTTAAAAAATAAAAAAAATTACCAAAAGGTTGCGGGGATCATAAGTCATAAATCAATATATATTATTTTCACTTCCAACGTGTAAATCTCTAATATCAGTGATTCTCAAACTGGCGCCAAAGAATCACTTGATTAAAGTACAGTGTTTTATTTTCCTATATTCTAACACAGTGTTACTGCTCAAACTGTGTCTAATGTTTCAGTCGCCATAAATATTAGATATGCTTGTTAGATAAAACCTTAGCATTGTTTTTAATGAATACTTAGGCCGACTACGCTAATGTTGGTCATTATGGTGGTACTTCTTTTCCTGAGGTTTGAGAACCACTGTTTTAGATCAACTGTCTTTTGATTATAATTGCTTATTCTTTCACCAATGCCAGTTTAGTGTAAAAAAAAAACAAACCTTTTTGTCATTTGTGTCCTTTTTTATTCCAATTTGTTGTTGTTGTTGGAATAGTATTTTTAAAATGTGCTGCACTTGGGTGCCACTGTTTAAACCAATCACTGAAGAGGAGGAGAGAACATCTTGACCAACCAACATGGTTCCGTACCTCGCTGGTCGTCATTGGCAGTAAAAACCTGAGATCCAAGGTCACACGGGTGCAACTTTTATTGCGATTATGTCGGTTTTTCATAGGATTTGTCACTCGTGTGCTTTAATACTCCTAAGTCAAAGGTTACATCCGTACCTTTTACTTCCTGTCTCTGCATCGTTGCAGCCTGACTTTGCTGTCATCAGCAGAAATGTTTGTTTTTCTTCCATCACATTCGTAAGTGACGTGCTTCATTACCATATGAGGCCCGCAGGACATCTTTTCTTGTTTCGCTCTAATCTCATTTGCACTTTAATGACTTCCTCGTGCCCGACAGCCAAGATCTACAGTACTGTATATCACATTCCATCTTTACAAGGCACAATGCTGTAGGAAGTAAGGGTGTCCTGGTGCATTATTGATATCGTGAAATGTGCGATACAAGCACTCCTACAGCTTGTTTACAGCCAGTTAAAGGCCTACTGAAATGAAATGTTTTCATTTAAACGGGGATAGCAGATCCATTGTATGTGTCATACTTGATCATTTTGCGATATTGCCATATTTTTGCTGAAAGGATTTAGTAGAGAACATTGACGATAAAGTTCGCAACTTTTGGTCGCTGATAAAAAAAAGCCTTGCCTGTACCGGAAGTAGCGTGACGTCACAGGCTGAAGGACTCCTCACATTTCCCCATTGTTTACAATGCAGCGAGATCGATTCGGACCGAGAAAGCGACGATTACCCCATTAATTTGAGCCAGGATGAAAGATTCGTGGATGAGGAAAGTGAGAGTGAAGGATTAAAGTGCAGTGTAGGACGTATCTTTTTTCGCTCTGACCGTAACTTAGGTACAAGCTGGCTCATTGGATTCCACACTTTCTCCTTTTTCTATCGTGGATCACGGATTTGTATTTTAAACCACCTCGGATACTATATCCTCTTGAAAATGAGAGTCGAGAACGCGAAATGGACATTCACTGTGACTTTTATCTCCACGACAATACATCGGTGAAGCACTTTAGCTACGGAGCTAACGCGATAGCATCGTGCTTAAATGCAGATAGAAACAAAAGAAATAAACCCCTGACTTAAAGGATAGACAGAAAATCAACAATACTATTAAACCATGGACATGTAACTACACGGTTAATGCTTTCCAGCTTGGCAAAGCTTTACAATGCTGTTGCTAATGACGCCATTGAAGCTAACTTAGCTACGGGACCTCACAGAGCTATGATAAAAACATTAGCGCTCCACCTACACCAGCCAGCCCTCATCTGCTCATCAACACCCGTGCTCACCTGCGTTCCAGCGATCGACGGAAGGACGAAGGACTTCACCCGATCATCCGTGCGGTCGGCGGCTAGCGCCGGCTAGCGCGTCTACTATCCAAGTCAAAGTCCTCCTGGTTGTGTTGCTACAGCCAGCCGCTAATACACCGATCCCACCTACAACTTTCTTCTTTGCAGTCTTCATTGTTCATTAAACAAATTGCAAAAGATTCACCAACACAGATGTCCAGAATACTGTGGAATTTTGCGATGAAAACAGAGCTTTTTTGTATTGGATTCAATGGTGTCCGAATACTTCCGTTTAACTACTGACGTCACGTGCATACGTCATCATACATAGACGTTTTCAACCGGAAGTATAGCGGGAAATTTAAAATTGCACTTTATAAGTTAACCCGGCCGTATTGGCATGTGTTGCAACGTTAAGATTTCATCATTGATATATAAACTATCAGACTGCGTGGTCGGTAGTGGTGGGTTTCAGTAGGCCTTTAACATCTAAATGTCCTCCAATAAGCACACAATTTATTATATTTTAAAGTTATAGTTAAAGTACCAATAATTGTTACACACACGCTAGGTGTGGTGAAATGTGTCCTCTGCATTTGACCCATCCCCTTGTTCACCCCCTGGGAGGTGAGGGGAGCAGTGAGCAGCAGCGGTGGCCGCGCCCGGGAATCATTTTGGTGATTTAACCCCCAATTCCAACCCTTGATGCTGAGTGCCAAGCAGGGAGGTAATGAGTCCCATTTTTATAGTCTTTGGTATGACAAAAATGTTTTAAATATTCTTGGCTACAGGCTAATAGGAGCTAGCAGCTACCCAACAGCTAAGCACACAATAGCACACAGGCTAGACCAGGGGTCGGCAACCCAAAACGTTGAAAGAGCCATATTGGACCACAAATACAAAAAAGTAATCCGTCTGGAGCCGCAACAAATTAAAAGACTTATATAAGTGTCATAATGATGGCAACACATGATGTAAGTAACTAATTAGCTATATTAGCCTACTATCAAAATGACTATGTGTCGCAGGCTGACGCAAATAAATGTCTATTTATTCTACACATTTTTACTACATTGGAAAACATTAGTAAAACTTCTCAGTGGGTGTGATTACTTCTGGAAATGACTGTCTTAGAAATGCCAAAGGTATAGATGTGTGTGTCCAAGTTAAAGGAAACAACAGGCTGTCTTCTTCTAATGGATTTATTACAATCTTTGCAAGCTGGGTAACGTTTGCTGTGGTCTGGAACAACATGGCACACAAACAAATATCAGACATGCAGCCAATATTACATACAGATAATGTGTCATGAGACATGGAAAAATAAACTAAATACACAGAGGACATAAGTAAAGGAAATGAAATATACCTACAAACGAGGCATAATGATGCAATATGTACATACAGCTAGCCTGAATAGCATGTTAGCATCGATTAGCTTGCAGTCATGCAGTGACCAAATATGCCTGATTGGCACTCCACACAAGTCAATAACATCAACAATGCTCACCTTTGTGCATTCACGCACAGTATAAAACGTTTGGTGGACAAAATGAGTCAAAGAAGGAGTGGCGTAAAACTCGTCTTTCTGTGGCAGCGTCGGAGAAAGTTGTACATGTAAACAAACTGTTGAGTCACAGTCCACACAACGGTGAGTTCAAGGGCCGCTGAAATTAGTAGGACAAAACGGCGCTCGCCAAATACTCGCATCAGTGAAGCACACACACAAACCTATTAAACAGTGGACTTTCTAACAATTAGGAAGGTTTGTGTCGTGTTTGTCCTCCTACGGAAATCATATTACAACAAAAAACATATTTTTCATCCCATTTCCATACATTTTTGAAAAAGCTCCATGGAGCCACCAGGGCGTCGCTAAAGAGCCGCGGGTTGCTGGCCCCCGGTCTAGACATACCTTATAATTGAACAATACTGCAGTCTAAAACAGCCCATTTGTCAATATAAACAAGTACCAAATAATTATAGTTGCATGTTACTTACACATACAAAGTCTCCAAGGCATATAACAAAGTATCCAGTAAGTAACAAATGTGTCTGCATCATTCAACTTACTGCGTAATGAGCTTAACTTCATAAACTATTGTGACCACTAGGTGCAGCCAAATGATTATTACTCCACTTTAATTTAAAGACAGTATAAGTCCATTCCAGACGGTTAATAATAAAAAATTGCACTGACTATTTTCAGTTGATCAAGCCTTTTCTAACATTCTACACAACAAAATAATACAGTTATGTAGGATTCCTGCTGATGTCGTATCAGCTCAACATTAATATCGACCAGATGTTTGTTGGGATAAGGTAAACATCTGTTCAGTATTTTAACATAAAAGTGTTTGATTGTGAGGCATTAAAAGCCACAAAAATGCAACGGGTCCATCAGACCCACAAACGCTGGCTGAGTAACAACAATATGAACATTACACAAGGGTAAAGCACTACATCCACTGGTATCAGAGGACAAGTACTGTAGTAACAATTAAGGTACTAAATAAATAAAAAATGTTACTATCCTACTTTTGAAAAATACTGGTCCTTTTTTTTTTTTTCATCAACATGATGTGCACCGCGGTGACAATATTGGCATACAAGCCGCGGCGCATGTTAGTCGACACACGCACACAGCACTTGCAAGCAGAAACAGTGTAAAGACAAAAGAGTGACATTATTCTGGCTTTAAAACTAACATTAAAAACGGAACTATGAACACTGAAATGCTGCTACGCAAGCAGCGCTTTTAAAAAATAGCTAGCTATGCGGCTAACGTCTCTTTGTAGTGTTTTAGCTACTTCAAAATCACTAATCCTCGCATCCATGGTGACAAATAAAGTATGTTTCTTACAAGTATCATCCCTACAGGACGAGGAATAGCTAAACATGCTTCACTACACACCGTAGGAGGATACAATAGCTAACCGCTAACCGCTAACAGCAAGCTAGCGCTCCTGAATGTAAACAAAAGGGTGGGTCTACGCAAATATCGATTGGAACTACATTAATTACATGAGCCGTATCTAGTCCATATTACAATGATATGTAGACATTTAGTAACACCACAATGTTTAAAAATTCAGGAAATATGTCCCTGGACCCATGAGGACTTTGAATATGACCTATGTATGATCCTGATATTGATATCAGATAGATACCCAAATATGTGGTATCATACAAAACTAATATCACATATCCAAACAGAAGAATAAGTCATTATTACATTTTAACAGAAGTGTAGATAGAACATGTTTAAACAGAAAATAAGCAGATATTAACAGTAAATGAACAAGTGAAATAATAATAATCCATTTTCTACAGCTTGTCCCCTCATATTTTTGACAGAATAATAGAATGGGAATGACACAATATGTTACTGCATGTGTCAGCGGCCAAATAAGATATATATTTTTACCTGTTTACTTACTCACTACTAAAAGACAAGTTGTCTAGTATGTTCACTGTTATTTAATGCCAAAAATTGTTATTTGATTGCAATAAGAGACGTATGTTTAATGTATCATAAGATCTTGTTGTTAAAATTAAGTCAATAATGCCATTTTTTTTGGTCCCTTTTATTGAGAAAAGTATTGAAAAAATATCGAAATACACTTTGGTAGCGGTACCAAAATATTAGTATTGGGACAACCTAGTACCAATTGTGTATTACTTTTCTAGAGAATACTTTAAATTGATGTTGTATCGAGAGAATATGATGGCTGAGAGGGAGAGGCTTTGTTTCATAGGGCTTATATCAACCTCCTTCTAATTACCATTAAGGAGCCTACACACACACACATACATTCTTGTATTTGTTACCTTCTTGAGACCTCTGAAAAATGCCTACCTCTTTAGGACCACCCTTTGTATATATATACAGATTTGTATTTACAACATTAATAATATATACATACTATGCAAATATACAAAAACTTGTGAAAAATGAGTTGGGAATTTCACAAGAAAAAGGTCACAATTTCGCAAGAGAAAACTTTGAATTTTGGCAGTATTACAATAAAAGTCATAATTTTACTCAACGCTAGTTGAAATTTTACAAGAAAAACTGAACAGTTGTGCAATGTTATGGTAAAAGTTGGAGTTTTACTCAATAAACAGTAGCAATTTTACAAGAAAAAGCTTAACATTTTGGCAATTTTATGAAAAGAGTCGTGACTTTACTCCACAAAAGTCCCAATTTTATAGAAAACGTTAAAATGTTGGCAATATTATAATAATAACTGGAATTTAACTTGGCAAAATTATGACAAAAAACATAATTTTACTCAAAAAATGTCACTATTTACAAGAACAACATATATTATATGACAAATGTCGCCATTTTGCATTAAAAAGTAATAATTTTACGAGAAAATATTGCTAATTTTACAGAAACAGAAATAATATAAGAAATTATTCCCAATTTTATAAGAAAAAAAGTCGACACATTGCGAGAAAGACTGCTTTTAGTTAACTTATCTTTTTTTGAATTTTTTGTTTGTAATTGGTTATTAATCTTCATTA